>NC_056502.1:35035099-35068236 GCF_014905685.2 Nematolebias whitei
ATATAAATAAAAGATCAAGTTGTGTATTCAGCTGTTAGAGTCTTTATACAATTATAAATACATTACACTGTATTTTTTTTTAACTTCACTGCACTTTCTGCATCATAAAGTATGTTTTTTTGTAAATGCCTTGGGAGATGGTACACAGGGCGGCTGTGGCTGAGTGGTTAGAGCAGTCGTCCTCCAATGCAAGAGCTGGGGGTTCGAATCCACCAGCAGTCACATGTCGAAGTGTCCCTGGGCAAGACACTGAACCCCCGGTCGTTGCCTCTGATGTGTGTCCCATTGGTATTTGAATGTGATAAAGCTCTGATAAGTTTCTTTAGAATGAATTGTTCAATTAGCTTTGTATAGATCTTGTAGAGTGCTGTATGAATGGGTAAATGAGGCACAGATTGTAGTGTAAAGAGTTTTGAGTATCTTGAAATAAGGTGCTATATAAGTACAGTCCATTTATCACAGGGACACAGAGACAAATGAGACAAACATTCACTCTCTCACTCAAACCCAGAGACAATTTAGAGTTACCAATCAGACTAACATACATGTTTTTGGTCTGTGGGAGGAAACTGGAGTACCTGGATAAAACTCACACATTCATGGAGAGAGCATGCAAACTCCACCCAGAAAGATCCCTGGCTGGGATTTGAAACGGTGACCTTCTCACTGAGAGGCAGCAGCTCTACCAACTGAGCCACCGTGTTGCCCAGATTTGTATCTTAGTAAACGAATTCAGTGATTCAGTCCATCCGCCGTGATGGACTGGAGACATGTCCAGGGTGTCCCGCACATCTCATACAGTGATAGCTGGATATGTGCACCAGTGACCCCTGTGACCCGAAAAGGAAGAAGCAGGTAAATGATAATTGATGGAAGGATGGCAGATACATATCCAATCATGAAATTCCAATCATGATGCTGACAGACTTCACTGCACCCCCTCTGATTTACTCCAACACATAAGTTGTCCAGTTTGTCTTCCTGCAAAAATGTTTTAATAGAGCAGTAAAATCAGGCTCATTTTATAAATTTCACAGCATGAGCAACTACTGTTATTTTAGTCCTATATTGCTCAAGTGGCTCAGTATTACTAAGATGGTTTAGACTAGTAAACACAAGGATAAAGTATGTATTTTTGAAGATACTATTTTTTATCTTTGAAACTCTGGATATTTTGGCAGAGCACTTTGAAGTTGATTACACTTTGTTTACTGCAATTACTGTTTCCTGACAAATGTTTAAAGCAACTAGATTATACATCAAGACTCATTCCAAAGAATAAAAAACTTCTCTAAACAAAGAGGGAAAAGATGGCCATGTTTGATTAGTTTAGCGCACGCTGCAGGTTAAGCAGACAGCCTGAACAAACATGTAATCAGATAGCTAAAACAGTAGGTCTTCCTCGTCAATTTTTTTTAACCTTAAACAACATGTTGCTCTAAGTCAAATAAGTTTCCAGCAAACAAAAGGCAGAATGTAACAAAATACCACAGCTTGCTGCTGGAAGCTCCCACGTAACGAGAATTAAAAACTCCTGTCTCAGTCAAAAGCTTCCCAGAGAGGCGAGGCTTTGAAAGTAGCTCAAAAGCCCCCTAGTTTGGCCCAGCACTGCAGGACTACAGATGCTTTCTCATGAGATAGTGTCCAAATACTTTTATGTCAGCAAGGAAAAACTGCATAAAATAAATACAATAATCTGGGGCACACATGCTTGGTACACAAGCTAATTCTCCCCCTCTGTGAATGAGTACAGAGCCAATGTTTATAAGTCTGAAGCAGATCTCAAATTCATCCAAACTTCCAAGTGTATTTACACAAAGTTACATTCCTTTAAATGAGTTTTCCTCTATCTCCCTCTAACAGAGGAACTGAGACTGGAACATGGGAACTGTGTGTATCCAGTTAGACTAGTGTTCATGTTGATTTACAGAGGAAGAGAGTATAACATACAAACAACATGCATGTATACTTTGAAATCAACAACATCAAAATGTAGCAAATACACAAATATGAATTGTAATTATAAAGTTGTTATAGTAATTGTATATTTTATTTTTAAATCATTTTTACATAAAATCAATAAGAACGGGCAAAATAAAAGGTATTGATGGTTAATGAACCTTTACTTGGGGAATATTCAGCCTCGTAAGGACAACTGTATTTATGAGAATGTTCTTTTTTATGAGGGGGCAGCTGTGCCTGAGCGGTTACAGCAGTCGTCCTCCAGTGGAAGAGTTGGGGGTTCAATTCCACCAGCAGGTCACATGTTGAAGTGTCCCTAGGCAAGACACTGAAGCCCTCATTGCCTCCGATGTGTCTCCCATCAGTGTAAGAATGTGATCTAATGTGGAGTGTGGTAAAGAGGTGAAGAAGAGAGTCCAGGCAGGATGGAGAAAAGTTTCAGGAGTGATTTGTGACAAAAGGGTGTCAACAAAGGTCAAAGGAAAAGTTTTCAAGATAGTGGTGAGACCAGCTATGCTGTGTGGTCTGGAGACAGAGACATGGACACCAAGACAGGGACAAGAACTGGAAGTGGCAGAAATGAATATGTTGAGGTTCTTCTTATGAGTGACAAGGATAAGATTAGGAATGAGATCATCAGAGGTACAGCACAGGTTGAACAACTGGGAGATAAAGTTAGAGAGGACACACTGAGATGGTTTGGACATGTCCAGAGGATGGACAGTGGTTTGGACATGTCCAGAGGAGGGACAGTGGTTTGGACATGTCCAGAGGATGGACAGTGGTTTGGACATGTCCAGAGGATGGACAGTGGTTTGGACATGTCCAGAGGAGGGACAGTGGGTATACTGGTAGAAGGATGTTAGGAATGCAGCTGCCAGGAAAAAGACAAAGAGGAGATCTATGGATGCAGTTAGAGAGGACATGGAGGCAGTTGGAGTGAGGACAGAGGATGCAGAGGACAGAGATGGAGGAGGATGACTCACTGTGGAGATCCTGAAGAGGGAACAGCTGAAAGAAGAAGGAAGAAGCTTGATTTAAAGGTGAAGTTGGGTGCATGATAAAAAATTTTAAAAAATGAAGGGACTTAATTTGTTTAATTTAGAGCCAGAGAATATATACTTTTTTTTGTTGTTGTTGTTTTTTTTTCCTGCAAACTAAAAAAGCTCATTAAATGGACCTCACTGCTATCAGTACCGTGCTGCTAACTGGACCATGTTGCTAAGAGAACCTCACTGTCATCAGAACCACTCTGCCAATAGGACCATGCTGCTGTAGATTTAGTTCTTTTTTACTTTTGGCGCCTTGTCTCTGTATTTTTGTAGCATGCTTTGAATAAATCCTAGTTTATATTAGTTTAGTTTATGTTAGTGCTCGCATTAAGCATGTAATTATAGCTGAACAGAATCTAAGAGAATTATCCTGCTGTTGTTCGGTGTATTGTTTTGCACTATTAATGAATAGCATATACACATCTTAGGTCTTTTAGAATACTACTTGGCGTTCGTTTAGTGTATATCTTAGTTCATACAGTATCTTAGATCCTAGTTTACTTTCTTTTTACATTTTATATTTTTGCTATTGTTTGATGTAACTGGGACCCTGTGTACACAATTTCATTCTACTACATGTACCACATGTGATGTGAACGACAATAAAGAAACTCTGACTTTATGAAATGAGACATTTTCAAACCTAGGGCCACTTACAGTACATCCTAAGTACTGAATAGCCTAGAAAATATGTAATTCAAAACACTCTTTTTAAATTAGTTATTTTAAATACTTTTAAGGGTAGTTTCACTTCTTTATTGGACTTTTATACACAAACAAACCAACAAATAAATACAACCTTTTCTAAACTGAGGATGTTCTTAAACTGTTATTGGTGTTGACATGTAAACACAGAAAACCAGAAACCTGGCATGTGATATTAGTGTGTGCATAATGATCTCAGTTGTTTAGACAAGGTGGTTGCTCTGGCACGGTGCAGCCAAATACACAATAACTGGTATTTGTGTTACGCCATAAAAGCCAACAAAGATAAAGAGGGGGCCTGTTGGTCTGGCAAACACAAGAACGTGCTTCAAAAGTACTTTGGATTTTGTTGGAAAACTTTTTTTTATTTTTTTTATGTATTTTAAAATGCTGCAGGAATGCAATATTTATATGGAAACGGAAAAAAAAAAATATTACAGGGTTGCTCTTAGTAGTTCCTTGAACATTTCTCTTTTGTCTTCAGGGCTTTGGTACAATTTCTAAACAGTAAGGAGGAAGTGGCTCCTGTAGCCAGGCTCTTTACAAACCACAACCCTAAACAGACAGTGCCATAAATATATAGATTTCAAAGAACAGAACACCAGAATGGCTGACCACCTTGCTGACATCTAAATAGCTGCAGGCACTAAATGCAATTGATCGGGGGGGTGGGGGGGTTGTTGGATGATGACAAAAAGAAGCAGACATGCAGGAAAGACAGGAAAAGAGGCAAAAATATGAAATGTTAAAATTAAACCATACAAATTTATCTTCAGGAATTTGGATGTTGGGATAATAACTGAACTGGAACTGGATGCTATAAGAAGCAAAAGATCAGAAAAATATGCCAACATGACCCCCCCCCCCCCCCCAATGTTCCAAATTGAGGAGAGTTAGTGAATCACTGAGAAACTGAGTGAGGGATGATGGGGAAAATAAGGGAACAAGAAGGGCTTCTGTTCAACAGAGAATCTGTGTAGAATACACTCCAGGTGTAACAAATTAAAGGAGATGGGCACATCAAACAGAACTGTGCGCAGTAACCCTGGTGGCAGGAAATGCTCTACAGCGTTGTGTGCGCTGACCAGAGAGAGAGACAACAGGGGGAAACTAGAAGCCTAAAAAGAGGAAACAGAGAAACATAAGTAAGCAAATGAAAAATGTTCAAAAACATCCTGCAGAGAAAAGGGGGAGAGCAGCACATGTGGAGAAAGATGAGCTGGGTGAGATGCTGGGTTTGGGTATTTTGTAGCAAGGGAAATAAATAATAATATAGAACAAGCGGCAAAGAGTACGACGGAGCTTTAGAGCCATGCTAAGAAAAAAAAACATAAGAAAAAAGTAATAAAATAATGAGAATAAACTCATAATATTACGAGAATAAAGTCATAATATTACAAGAATAAACTCGTAATACGTCCTGGGTCGGCTCGCACCTGCTGTGGCCCATAGACATACAGTATATACTGTACGTAGACACCTCACTGAGTGCTGAATTGCACGTCCATGTCGCCGCCATTTTAAATGTGGCAAAAGTAAAGCAATAGATAGAAGATGCCTCATTCATTCACAGTGGCAACACGGAAAAAACTGAACAAGACTGTTCTTTTCCAAGGTTTATAACTTGCACACATGAAAACATACAATACTCCACACCCCTTGTTAAGATGCATTTGTTCATTAATGTGATTAATCAAAATCAGTTAAATGTGAACATTAGTGCTCTTTATTCAGAAAATCCACGTCACATCTACATTTCAGGATCTGGTTATTATAGACACAGATTAAATGTGAAATATGAATATTTCCAAAATGATCACCACAGTAATTGTGATGTTACACACATTAGAAGTTGTAAACACTCAAAATAATATGTCAGTTTAGTGCTTACCTATAACCTAAATATTTAAGGTGTAAACATTTTTAATAATCACGTTAAAAGTTACAAATGTCGTCTTTGGTGCTTGTTTGTTTTCCAAATATATTAGTGTGTGAATGACAGGCATGAAATTAAAACACTTTGTAGAACAGTACTTTATGAAGTTCAGTCCATTTCCTTGTTATTAGTTGACCGGCAGATCTGCCACATCCAATATGGCGGACGCTCTGACGTACTGCTGCAACAGGCCAGCCCGCTCATCGAGGCGTCTACATATATATGTCTATGCTGTGGACAGCCTGCAATGAGAGTCACTGTGTTTATGAAGTAGTCCACGATTACTTTTGGGGCACCGTTTGTGAAATATGCCTCCATCCACATTATGTCACAACTAAATCCATCAACGCAGCCAGCAATGCCATACAGCTTCAGTTTATCATTCATCATTTTACTGCAGTAGTAAGACTGCTTTTTTCTTTGAAAAAGCATAACATTCTTTAAGCACACATTTTGTAAATATTTGTATTCATTTGTATAATTCAAAGAGAATATCGTTTTCCCATCAGCCGGATTTCTGGAATTTCAGGTTTGTTTGTTTTTTTATGCAACAAAAACAAATGAAATGGGGAAAAAAAAAATCCTATATATTTATACTGTATATTTAAACATTTTTATAACTGAAAAAGTCTACATTGACCAAATGGTTTAAACAAAATTATATTAGCAAACCTTTGCATTTAATGCATTGAACACACTTAAAGTTGTAAGCGCAGCATATAAAGATGGAAAGATGTCTGAAGGTTTATGTAAACAGCATCTCAATCAGCAAATTAATTGGTGCAAGACAAGGGTTCCAGGACAGAATATGGAAAATGCATCCAATGACGACTCAGTTTTTCCAGGCAAAGATGGGTTGTGGCACATCCACAGTGCATTACATTATGAATAATTTTAGGAAGTCTGAGAAAATATCCATGTATAGTCATATCACCATGAATAATCTAGCCACTTGGACTCGAGTAACTTGGAAAACCATTGCCACTCACCACAGCCTGCTACTGCATTCAGAAATTTTACTTGAATCTGTATTACACTATTCAATCATTCAACCTTTATTTATACAGGCTAACCTCATTGAGCCACGGAGACTCATTTGCAAGAGAGACCTGTTCCAGACAGAACATAAAAAGTACAGACAACAACAGCAGACAATGACAATAAACTACAGTAAAAATACAGTTAAAATAAGAGTAGTGTATACAACAATAAATCAGGGTGCCGTAAAACAGGGTGAAATCCTAAAAACTAGAACATATTAACCTTATTTTTTTCCTTTGACATTATCAACAGTTTGAAACCCCATGAAGAAATCAAGGAGGACTGCTTCAGTTCCTGTTGCAAGGTGTTCCAGGTTGCCGGAGCAGAGCACTAAAAGGAAAGCCATACATCAACTCCACCACTGAGTTCTATCTCAGTCAGACAGAATGACGGTGGACACATGCACTGAAACCAGTTGAGTCCACATTTTGGTTAAAACTAACAAACAAACGATGACAAATACTGTCCAAGCAATTTTAGGTGAAAATAAAAAAGGCAGCATTTGGAATTACGTTAATGAGAGCAAATACTTCTTGGCATGCAATTAATTTCCATTGGCATGCAAAGAGAGTGGTTTCATTGCAGCTGCATGGAGTGTGTCAGAGTCCTATTAGTTGAGTGAGTACAGCAGCGGGACATGATGCACTTTGCAGCTGAGCAGCCAAGAACGCTGTAAAAACCTACTTTGAAATATGAGTGTGGTGTGAAGAGGTTGTAGCCTACACATTAAGTCAGTGTGGCCAGTTCTGTTGCAACATTTTCATGCTTCCTGTTTTCACGAGACCTGTATTATGAATACAGTCACCTCACTCCACCAAGGACCCCAATAGGCCGCCACCAAGACAACAAACCATTAAAACCACACAGAAGTGCTGCACATTCTTAAAACTCTCCATGGCCTACCACGTTCCGTTATGTGTAATGGGAGCCTACTGCATTATTGATACACACCTTAAGACCTCACCAAGACCCCACAAAAACCATCCTCCTTCTGGGATGATTTTATAAAGTCATAGCTGGGTCATCATCTAGTGTGAAGGTCTAAATATGCCTCTTTCTACTTATTAAGTTGTTGTGGCCACATATATGTTTTGAAGGAAACAATTAAAATAAATTGAATGCATTTCCATTGAAATACAGTTCAAACAAATGAAGGTATTACCAATTTCTACATCTTGTAAAAATTTGCTCCAATGCAACAAGAGTTTTGTATAACTTTAAAAAGGCAGTTCTAGGTGGACATAGGCAAAAATAACGAGGTCTGTGTGAAGTTATCAACCTGGTGCTCAATTTGCAGTGTCTCACCGCCTTATTGTTCCTGTACATAATTTATTTATGTCTTAACTGTCCAACACATGACTATGATATAGATTTTTTTTCCTGAATTTCTCCAGTCATCTGTTCACTGAAAGTTCAACAAAAACAAATTGTGGTTATTAAATCAAACTAAGTTTATTTCAAGCTTTTACGCAATGAATTTTAAAACAGTTTTTTTTTAATTCCTCAAATGTTTAACCAGGTGTAAAAAGAAGAGAGTTAAAAATATCAATTGGGGCAGTTCTGTTTTAAACCAGCACCTCCTAGTTATTGTTAAAGAACTGATGGAGATCATACCTTCTTTTGGTCGTTTTATTTCAGAACTGGCAAACGAAGCAAAACATATTTGGTTGGATTAAAATATTTTGTGCCAGCTACATGTGCGTAACTGGAGCTATGTGATGATAAATTGACAGGGGCGGTGTGCCGATTGAAGGGCTGCTGTGTGTGTGTTTGTGTGTGTGGGATAAATTATGGAGAGAAGAAAGGGGACCACCACAGTAGAGTTGTCGACACTGTGGCTTCACGTTTCCCTCAAACCTGCAGCTGAAAGAACTTGACTGATATTCTCTCGTACACACACAAAGCACTTTATTGTAAATCTTACTAATCTTGATGCCATGAAAGAAAACTGGGAGGAATTTAACCAAAAAGAGGCAAGTCTATTTCAGAATGGTAACTGGACTGATCAAACACGATAGCCAACACAATATACATGAAATAAGCTTTTGGCATTGAGTTGTAAGGTGTAAAAAAAAAAAAAAAAAAAGAAGCTGTGAAACACATGGGAGAAAGGACCGATTTTGGTGCCAGACTCTTTTTCTTTTAAGTCTGGTTGGGCCTCCTGGGTTTGTAATGTGCATCTAGTTACACAAGCATTAGGCAATTATGCCACTGGTTTCTCACAAGCTTTCCAGAGCCACAGAAGAGCTTGTGGCTTCACACATGGACATTTGAAAATGTTGGCACATTCCTCCTTATTACAAGTAGACTCCTTGTTTGTCTCTTCTGTACTTCAACAGCTTAGTCCGATAACCTGAGTAGCACCTAATGAACAGTGCATTGCACTGAATGTAAACTTTTTCTTTAAGCCTTCCTAATAAACTTTCTTTTAAATCATTTATTCAAATCTAACCTAATACATACACACACACACACACATACATACATCTGCAGGACATGGATTGTTGGATCTGGGCCTTGTCTGCAGTAATGAGGCTGTTGCTATGGTCTGAAAAGCAAAGTTCTGGATGTACTGGTCCAATGACATTCAAACTCTCACCTATGATCATGAAGTGTACATGACTGATAAAAAAAAAAACAATAAAAAAAAAAAAACAATCCCTGTTACAAGTGGTTGAAATGATCTGTTTTTAAAGGGTGGTTGGGCTCAGCCTTTCAGATAAGGTGAGAAATGTGTGACATGCTGGGGGATATTGAAGTACAGCTTCTGTTCCTCTGCATCAAAAATAGTCAGCTGAGGTGGTTCAGGCATCTGATTATGATGCATCCTGGACACCTTCTTCTGAAGCAGGAAAAAACAGAATAAAAAAATAAAAAAAACATCTTGCTTCCTGATAGGTACTCTAATGTAAAAACAACCTAAAATCGGGATTAGTTTCTCCCCGAGCCGAAGTGAACAAGTCACTGCGGCTTGAGGAAAAAAATCAAAGCGGATACATCATCACTATCACCCCATGCCATGACTTCCCTAGACAAATGTAACTAAAATTTAACATGTTAATAAATACTAATGTGTCCTAAGAAAAGTCATTTGCATATAGACATGTCTAACTTGTGCAAGAGACCAAACTGAGGAATCACCAAGAAATCATGCAGCAACAAAGACACAGCCTGTTTGAGTGTCTCTGTCTTTAACTCGATGTTTCTGTTGCTTTAGTTCTTGATATTAATCAGCATTAATAGTGGTCTTCACAACATTATAGCAAAAGGCTGCCTCTTTTTAAAACTTTAAACTTATTTCTTTAAACTTTTAAACTTTTTGGTCAAAAAAAAAAATCCATCTTTTTGTGTGAAACAATACCAAAGTGGAGACTGACTAATCATAACTATATCTGTGAATTCCCCTACCAGTCCATCTGATCTCCACTACTGCTGTGTGATCGGCACATCAGTGTCTCTGTCAGTACAATACCAGCTTCAAACAACCGCACAGGATGTCAGAAGATCAACATGTCATAGGCTCAGAGGAAAGAAGCTAAACATTATGCACAAGAAAAAAGCACACACCAACACACACACACACACACACACACTTTGATGGGGTAACGGTGGTAGAATTAGTGTATCACATTCTAAAATTGAGAGGAAAGCTTCTGAGGTTGCATGTATTCTTAGAACCCGTACATCCTGCTTTAGGATGACCCATTCACTCACTCTCGCACACGCACGCACACACAGGCCCTGTGGTCGTGCCGTTAACCCGTGGATCAAGCCCTTTTATGTGTGAGGGACATCTGAGGAGTGATCTCTCTCGCCTCTGTCACCATGCATCCTGACCTGACGGGCAGCAGCCTGCCAGAACACAAGACAAGTTTCCGGGAAGCTCAGAATGAAGCCCTGCATGTTTGGTAGATAGAACAATTCTTCTGACAGCAACGCACACAGAAAAATGAAACAAAACAAAAAATAATTGCCATTGATAGGTTTCCGGGTGTTTAGGCTTTAGATGAAAATAGCCAGCACAGGATTTAGGATTATGGTTGCATGTTTTAATAGAATCTGTATAATTACATTCAGAGGAAAGCAAAAACGTCCTGCTTTTTTTTTTTTCTCCCAATCCAGCAACATGTGCAAGAGAAGGAACTAAAAAAACAAACAAACAAAAAAATGAATGCTTTTTTTTTTTTCCTTTACTAACTTAGAAAAAATAAAACAGTTTAATTTTTGGGTGGAAAATCCCTCTCCACAAACTTAAGATTAATTTATTTTATTTAAACTTCCAAAACTCTAGACTCTTCACACTTTCTTTAACTGTTTAAATGATCTAATTGTATTTTTGTTTTATAATGTGAATTGACAAGTTATGGCCATTTGGGTGAAACCATGAAAAAAAAACAAAAAAAAAACAATGAGCATGATATCAAGCAATAATGCAAAATTTTATACAGTCTGTTAGCATTTGAAGTAAGTGTTTAGGATGCCTTCACTAATTTAAATTTATAGTAAGTTTGTGTTAGCTGTGGGAGTGGTGGTGCAGAGGTTAGAGAAGGTGGGCCTGTGATGGGAAGATCGCCCGTTGAACTCCTGGTATTGACAACATGTGGGTGGGATAGGTGAAGCACCCACACCTGCCCCCACTCTCATTTCCCCCACTTGGGGCCCTTGAGCAAGGCCCTTAACCCCCCTCCCCCATCTGCTTCAACAGGCGCCCTAGATAGCAGCTCTCTGCTCCACAGAGAGGGCTGTGGTAGCTCGTGGTCTGTGGTTGCGTCAGGAAGGACATCCAGCGTAAAAATACTTGCCAAGTCTTCGTGCAGCTTAGTTCACTGTGGCGACCCCTGAAGAAGGGAGCAGCCGAAAGAAGAAGTAAGTTTGTGTTAAGTAAGACTGATTAACAACTTAGATTTGATGGATTGATTTGATTCTCAACAACCTAGCTCCATCTTATATTACAGATCTTATTGTTCCATATTTTCCTAAAAGAGCACTTTGCTCTCAGACTGCAGGTTTACTTGTGGTTCCTAGAGTTACCAAAAGCAGAATGGGAGGAAGATCTTTCAGTTATCAGACTCCTCTCTTGTGGAATCAACCTCCAGTTTCTGTCTGTGAGTCTGACACATTGTCCAGTTTAAAGACTGGGCTTAAGTCTTTCCTTTTGATAAATCCTATAGTTAGGGTTGGCTTGGGTTTCTTGAGCTGTCCCTTAGTTATGCTGCTATATGCTTAGACTACTTGACAAATTGACCACAATTCCTCACTCCACTGCTCTCTTTACTTGTTCTACTCTGCCTGCTTATATTTGTAGTTAGTTTTATTTGAATGTGTGTTTTTTGTCTTTCCTCCTATAAATGGACTGTACTTATATAGCACCTTTCTATCTTACTGAGATACTCAAAGCGCTTTACAAAACAATCTGTGTCCTCATAAACCCATTCATACAGCACTCTACTGGATCTCTACAAAGCTAAAGGAACAAATCATTCTAAAGAGACTAATCAGTGCTTTGAGATCACATTCATACATTGATGGGACACGCATCGGAGGGATCGAGAGGTTCAGTTTCTTGCCCTGAGACACTTCGACATGTGACTGCTGGTGGATTCGAACCCCCAACTCTTGCACTGGAGGACGACTGCTCTAACCACTCAGCCACAGCTGCCCCTCTATGGACAGTACATCTGGACATGCCATTGTGGACAGGAAGGAGGTGCCTCTCCTTCCTGTCCTCTCAAACCAGCCAGTCAAAGCAGATGAACACTTGTCCTGAGCCTGGTTCTGCTGGAGGTTTCTTCCTTTTAAAAGAGAGGATTTTTTTTCTTTCCACTGTTACCATTGTGCTTGCTCAGAATGGGAAATTGGGACGAAGTGAAGCTTCAACTTCTCTGCTGGCTTCCTTAGATAAAGAACTTTACTAATTGGCTTTTTATGTATGCAAATGTTTCTGTTCAGTGCCCTGTGACGACTTCTCTTGTGACTTGGTGCTATAGAAATAAACTGAATTGAATTGAATTAAGATTGATTAGCTGTGGCAGCGGCAGCACGGTGGCGCAACTGGTAGAGCTGCTGCCTCTCAGCGAGCAGGTCCCTGGTTCAAACCCCGGTCCAGGGGCCTTTCTGGGTGGAGTTTGCATGTTCTCTCTGTGCATGCGTGGGTTTTCTCCGGGTACTCCGGTTTCCTCCCACAGACCAAAAACATGCATGTTAGGCTGATTGGTAACTCTAAATTGTCCCTAGGTGTGAGTGAGAGAGTGAATGTTTGTTTGTCTCGTTTGTCTCTATGTGTCCCTGTGATGGACTGGAGACCCGTCCAGGGTGTACCCCGCCCCTTGACCAGTGATTGCTGGACATGGGCACCGGAGACCCCCGTGACCCAAAATGGAACAAAAGGGTAAAGATAATGGATGGATGGATAGCTGTGGCAGCTACCTTGAATTGGATCGACTCCAAGAATTAATCAACTGTAGATGTACGTCCGATGATTACTTTCTGAAAATGTTGCCAAAATTATTTCTAGGGGTTCATAAGATACAGTATTTTGCAGACTGACAAAGTTAAACCTAACAGTTAATGACAAGGTTGTTAATACAAATCTTGAGTGATAAATTATAGGTTGGAGGAGTCTCAGCTACTACCACACCAAATGTTATTTCTGTAAAATTCACTAAGTTATATCGATTGACGTGGTAGATTAGATGGGGTGGCCATCTTGAATGAAGTTGAATTTAAAAGTAAATATATTGTAAATGTTTAGCTAACTAAAATAATCTGAGTTTCAGTTAAACCCATTCAGTGGTTTTGAGCTATTTGGGTAACAATAGACAACCAAACATGTACAGAAGCAAACAAAAACATTAACGCCTGCCTTTAAGAAGCGGTCAATAATAAACATATATATTTATTGTAAAAGCCAAATGACAAAAATGTCCAAAACAGAAAAGGATCTAACAAAAACAGAAAGAAAGGCACCAATCAATCATACATTTCATATTAAAAAGTTTGAAGGGAATAATGAAAAATAAACTCTTTGAGAAACCTAAAATGGTTTCAGTATACAGCAAAAATAAAACAAAAAATAAGACTTCATTATGATTATTGTTCATCTAACCTTAAATGTATAGGATTAGTTTTTCACATATTCATACCTGTTTGCCATTACCAAGCAAAAGTTGGTGAGTGTGTCTTTAGATATTTTAACAAAAACATTTTTACATCTATAAAACTTCCACATGTGCATTCATTTTGAGGAGATTGTACATTTGTTTTCTTTGGATTCTGGACTGGATTGATTTTACCCAGAACTGAATGTAATTGTTGAAGAATTAACGCGTTTCTAAAAAAAAAAAAAAAAAAACATCTCAAGTTCATTACATTAAAAACTGAGGTGTAAAAATGGACAAATGTAAAAATATCAGTTTTATATCTAGTGTACAAAAATATAATATGGCACAAGACTGTGAGAAAAACTGTTTTGGTTCATATGTATCAAGTTTAAAGAAAATCCAAGTAATAGTTTTTTAGTACTTTTCAAAACTCTGGATAAAGTCAACAGTTTCAGTGGCCACTCTAATTTCACAGACCAACACTGCTCTCCCAACAACCTCACCACTTTGTGCCAATAAACAAGAAGAAAATAAGTAGCGGGTTAGACGTTTGAATTCTCAGTGGTGAGTACTAATACTCCCCTCCATTTCTTCCCTTCCATTTTTCTGCACGCTACATAAGAGCCCTGTACATAAAAGGGTCATAAAAATGTGTAGCAAGAACCCAGGCCGAGTTGCTGGCTCTCCTAATTTCCCCAAAACCTCTAACTGCAGGCTGAGGAATACAAGTGTTGTGGTGCAATATTCTCACAAAGCAGAAGGCCTGAGAATAACATCACACAGACCACAGAAATTTATGGAATGAACCACAAGCTGTACACAGAAGTCAGCAGACACCACAACAGAGCGCACACGATGCTGTATACAGACTTGTGTTCATTACAAGAAACAGCCAGCTAAAATGCAGAGACGTGGTCTACGCTCACCAGTGACAGATAAGTGGAATTAGAGGGACAGAAAGATAAAGAAACCTTACAGTCTTTTAGAAATAAGGTATGTCACAATAATGACTTTAGTCTATTAAACTGACTGCATTCTGTCACTGACATTTATGTCAGTGCTGCACATGGTTTCATTCAGAGACACCGACAGCAGCAACTGAGGGACGTATGATCAGTACACATTTACTATTCAGAGCGCAAGTAAACTGCAATAAAGCAGGTTAAAACTTATCACGACAGTATGTTGCCTTGACAAATGAAATGGGTGAACAGCAATTGTGTAAAAGTGTAATAATAGTCAATTTGTGTAGATAAATATACTTGATAAGCAAACTTAGCTTGCTTTAAAAACATGTGTGTATATATACACACAACGTATTTATGGATCATTTCCCAGATTCATAAATTAATTTTTGGCTGAGACATGACCGTTTTCATTCATTCTGATTGAAAGAAATTGAACACTACTATCTTCAGCTGCTAGATGGTACTCGAGTTGTATGGCATGCCGTATTATCATGTAATAGGTAAAAGTGGCTATTAATGACACAATCGGCTCAGGTCAGTGAGACTGTAGATGAAAAAAACATATTCTTACCTTTCCCATAATTTTGAGTCCCCAAATTGCTTTTAACAGCTACAGACCAGTGCGATACCTTAAGCATTTTCACTAATGTTAGACTGCATTACTTTTTAAATTTATTTATTAGTTTTACTTTTTCTTCACCAATGAGAGTAGCTGTTATAATTGATCTTTTTTCCACATGGCTTAGGGACTGCACAAACCATCCCAGTCACCCAGTTGTTTGGATAATCCGTTCATTGAACCAAACACTACTGCAGAGTTTAGAGAACAACGCAGCAGCAACATGCAGAAACAAAGTAACATATCTGGCTGGAGGTAGCTCCTTGTTCTCATTCTGGATTTGCAATTTACATTTTCGGTTTGCTCATCTGTAGCATTGTTAGCATGCATAATAATTTCTACTGAACACAGGGAGTTAGTTGTTCTTTTTGAATGCACCATTACAAAATGTGACAAAAACAACAGGCATGCACAACTTAATTAGCTGTAATTATGTTTTGCTCCTATTAGCATTCACATGATTCAATTGTTTAATGTGAGTGAATGTTTTAGTTCAGTGCCCTGAGATGACTTCTGTTGTGATTTGGTGCTATATAAATGAACTGAAGTAAATTGTTTAAAACCTGTCCGTCAATACAACTAGATCTATTTAAACTGGTGACAAGCCGACACTGAAGCAAATATTAAATCCAGTTACTTTGTTTAGCCTGACAACAAAGAGATGGGCATGACGATGGGGATGATGTTACTGAATTTGTATTAGAGCTCGTGTGGGTGGACTACTATAGAGAAGTTAAAGGAAGAATCAAGTGTCTAAAAAGCTGCGGGAGCATTGGGTGGTTGAACCTAACCTTTCTGTGCAAATTACAACACGGTGTCTTGTCCACTTTTTTAAAATGAGTCGTTCCAAAGCCACGCCCAGTCTCATCTGTCAGTGATCCGGTCACACTCTAAACATAAATTCAAGGGCAAACTTTAATAAAAGGAGGTGTGTGATTTATTTTGGACAGTGTCCTTCCCCATTTTTTAAAACAAGCTAATGTTGCATTAATCCCGAGAGTCAAGGCGATATGAATTATGTCCTCCGAGTTTACCAGCACCAGGTGTTTCATTTTCTGGAAGGACAAAAAGCAATGTTTATCCTGGCTGACCACCCAGTTTCAGCTTATTTTATCTTCTTTTTCTTAAGAGAAGGAGAACAAGGATGTGCACTGGAGTGACTAAAAATGAAGAACAGAAAAAAAGCAAAGGGAGTCGCATGGATTACAATTGATCAAGCTCTACTTATTTCAATGTATGTCATCTTTATCCTGCCCTTCCAGGTCCAAATAGACGACAGTAAAGATATTTTGATTTTACTATTTAAAAAGAAATATTTATCAATGAAATCATTTGTGTCATGGTCCCACATTACTCATGTTTTATCATAATGTGGATCTGTTAAAACATTCTTCTGTTGCTCGAGTTGAACTCTTGAACCAAGCAAAAAAAAAATAATCAAAACCATTCTGGGTCTACCATGACTTGTGCAACAAGGAGCCCACTGCGTTCTTAACACACACCTGTAAACCCTGACAATCATTAATGTAAGGACAGAATATTTGTATTTTTAATCCACAGCAGGAGGAGGAGGAGGAGGCCTAAATGTGTTTTCTCACTGGCCTGTGAGTTGGCAAAGAGCGTTCATGAAGGACTCTCCGAAGCATCTCCAGAACGTCTTATTGCTTTCACAGACGTTCTCATCTTGTGTAAGTCACACAAGTGAGCAGTTTTGTCATTTGAGTTTGTTATTTAAAAAAAAAAGTGTGACAACTTTTCTCTAAAAATAAAATAAATAGTCACAGTGGGTGTTTCCAACATGTCAAACTCACGAGTGTTGCTGCAGGCGTCTCCAACTCAACTCAAAAGTACCAACACCTGCACAGGAGCTCGGCTTCAGAAGCTTTAAAGTTCTTTATTTGCCATTTGTGCACAAACCAACAACGCAGGAAATTTTGAATTATTGTGCAGAGCTCCCTCCGTCAGTCAAAAACACTGAAAAATCACTAATTAAAATATTAAGAATAAAGTGGTTTCTATCTATAGTGTACAGACAGTAAACCATGTCACATGACCAGTAAAGTTAGGTGGTGTGAGGTTATTATGGCACCTGATCAGTAGTTTTGTTTAGTCATCACTCTGACTGTGGCAGGGTAAAAACTATTGAAAACCTTGCACTATGGTTGATGACTCAGGTTATATGAATATTTTTTCATGTCTGACAAGAGAATGAGCTGGATGGAGCGAGTCCTTGATTCCAGCAGTGCTGAACAAACATTGAATCCATGGAAGGAGGTTTTGTCCCTGTGATCTTTGCCACAGTCTCTGTGACTAGAGCGTCATGGAGACTGTGGCATGGTTTTCTGCTTCAGCAGAAAACATCAAAGACAATAATAAGGTAAAAACAAAAACATGCTAATGATAAATTAATTATTGAAAAGTTGGTCCAAACCTGCCTGTTTTACTGTCACAAGAGCTCCCTAGCAGATTAAATCATAAATGTGGGCAGAGCTACCAAGGTGGGAACAAAACAAGTCGAGACGGGCAGAAATACGCAACAAATAAACGTGCACGGCCACAGATTTAAAAGCCGTGCGCACAAAAATTGGCCACGATCTTCAAAACACAACAGCTCAAAATGTGGCCACTTGTACGCAAATACTCAGATATGAATGAGACAGAAACTGCGTAAAGTCAGTTTGTGGGAATTCTACGGGATGCTGGCTTTGAACCATCAATGAGGGATGATTACATACAAGACAGATCTGGGCTGGCAGGCTGCAGACTCATGAAGTCTTACGGATGAAAGACAAAAAGATTCTCCCAAAAAGAAACCGTCCAGAAGATACAATTTAACATTATTTGTATAAATACTTTCTCACAATTTCTGAATACCTTCCACATCTGTCCAAGCTAATGTGATGTAGAAAAAAATGTTTAAAGGCTCTAGAATCAGTGTTTGACTCATCTCCTTTAGGTTACTTTTTCAAATGATTATAAACCATGATGAAAAGACAAGGATGAGAAGCTTAATTTGGATGAATTGCTCTTAAGTAATGGCAAGTATGTAAAATAGTTCCATGGTAAACCAGGAAGACTAGTGTTCCCTCAGTTGCATACTAAAATAAAAACAGATTGCATTAAAAACGTTATACCTACAAAAATAAAGACTTTAATTCTGGAGAAATGGCAAAAAGCATCACCGTGTTTCAATGGAGATTATCACTGAACCTGCTTGGTCACCAGAGAATTTCTCCAGCAACTCGAAGAGTGTGAAGTGGGTCCTGGGCGTCTCTGTGTGTGGCCTGAGCAACTTCTCTCCAACGCGGCAGCAAAGCAAAGCTGGAGCACTTTTCACTAGTGTCAACAAACGGGGAAATGGGGCACTTGGCAGCTGACTAAAGTGAGTGATGAGGCAAGTGTGCACTGAAGCATCTAATGAATCACTTACTGGGAACGCTGGGTTTTATAAGGAAACGAAAGATGAAGAGGAAGACAAAAAAGACTTGAGATTAAAAAATAAAAAATAAAGTCAGCCTTAGTAAAAAAAAAAAAAAGATGTACAGCTGTCAGACCTGAAACAGTGTTTAGCCCAAATCTTAGTGTAGATGAGAACACAAACCTAATCCTGTTACAAGCACCACTGTACAACAGTGTGTGCATCTGGGCAAATTAAGATTTGACCATGGAGTCTGCACCACTTATAACAAAACAACAGTTCTCTGGCTGTGCTTCAGAACTTTTATTTATAACAATAAAATCAGAGATTCTTGGGGCTCGTCAGTAGCTTGTATTTTACTGTAGCTCGGTGCAGACAAAGCCATGGAAAGGAAGCCACTGGGAGAGAAGGGTGCGTTTAATGTACTGAAAATAAATTTTATTGGTAACAGGCAGGGTCCTGGCATCGGTTGGCTGGATTTGTCTATGAAGGGGAGATCCCCATCACAACCACTTATTAGGACAGATATGTGGGTTTAACTAGGCAGCCATTCAACAGCAATAAGGAGGTGGCTTGCTGACCACAGTAAGCTGGGACTGGGACCAGTTTAACCAACACTGGAGCTACAGAGAGGAAAAGTTAGACAGGAAGGAAATAACAAATGCACAGAAACACAGGGGCGAGGGAAGCAGCACGAATGTGATGGTTTGTGGAAACAAGTTGATGGAAATTCGAAGAGGAGGTTGAGCATCAAGATAAACGGATGGTCCAGGAAGGTTGGAGCTAAAAAACAGTTCGGAAAAGCAAAACTGAATGAAGGACGTAGGAAAACTAGAGACGGAGGTTGTTTTCCCCACATGAATACTGGAGAATTATGGTGAACCTGTGGATAATTTATTCTGAACTTCTGTCCATAACTGGTGTTCACACAAGCACTCACAGTGAGAGGTTCTGTGCTCAACATGAGTCCTCAACTGGAAATATGGGGGGAGGGGGGGGGGGGGGGAGACCGTCTCTCTACAGCACACAGATCACAATGCAAAGTGTTCATAAAAACATGTTTAAACACAAAGAAGACCAACAAAGTTCCATCGTCACCCATTTCATCCTTTGGATGAAGGGCGAAACATCTCAACACCAAAAAACAAACTGTCCAGATGACCTGACTGAACTTTGTTGGATTTTCTACATGGATTGTTGGGCATGAACATTGTTTGAGCCACTTTGGCTATAGCTGCCTCAGAGGAGTCGACGGGGGGGGGGGGGGGGGGGGGACCATCTTATTATCAGCAAACCAGTCGGCCCACTATGTGAGTGTGCTGCTTGTGGAACTGAGTTTGTAGTGGCTCCTTGGACTGATGAAGTCCTTTGGATAAAGGAAGAAATGTCTCAACAAAAAAAAAAAAAAACAGTCCAAATGACCTGACTGAACTTCCTGGCCATTCCTTCATCACCATGTTTTAATGTTATGCATCAGTGTCATCCAGGTTTTAATGTCAAATAAATAAATACATAAAAAATGCAAAAAGTGCAGATCAAAGTATCATTAAAACAAAAACAAGATAAAGCAATCACTCTTGGCTGTCTGTGAATTCACAGCGAATGTTCAGGAAGACTAACTGGTACTTTTAAACTTTACTCAACAATATTTTAGATACTAAAAGGAAGCTGACAGAAATATTTACAAGAAGTTCAGAACTAATTCATGGGACTTTCAAGTGTTTACTTCTCACTTCTCTGAAACATTTCTAAAAAAAAATGTACTTTTACCAACTAGAATCAGGAAAAAGATGAAACAAAAACACTGATAGAAGTAAAACAAATATGTAAAAATGTAAAATATTTATATTTTTAAAGTTAAAACAATATGGGTTATAGAATGAATTTAGAAAAGAAAAAAGTGCCTGAACAGTTAAAGGATAAATATTACAGAATGAGTATGTGTTAAACAGTGAGGAGAAATTTGTTCTGCAACTGAAATGTGTACTTTAAATGACTGATAGTATTAGTATATAGTAAAATGACCAAAGTGGATTGATCCAGACCACTCTTGTTGAAAAGGCTGTTTGTCGTTTCTGGCATCACAGCCTTTTCAACCGTTTCTATAGAAACATGAAGTGTGCACGATCAAAACAGAAAACACAACCATATTTTGTGGCAGTGGGATGTTCTCTCGCTCGCCCTGGGAGAGACCAAGACGCAAATGACTATGTGATGGAATCTAGAGCTGTGTCATGTAGGTGTGGGGATGTCGGGAAATGTGCAGGGTATTCTTAGACGCCAACACATTTAGAAACATGTGCGACCCATGCAGGCGCAGACAGGACAATGTCAGGAAAATGAACTGAAGATTTTTATTTACCACTTAAACTTTGCTAGAACAGTTTTCAAAGTCCATCATACATAGGATTTTAAGAATTGTTTTTGGATAATAAAAAAATTGCACATGTTAGTGTTAAATCAGCCATGATTATTCTGCAACTTTAAAGTTTAGAAATTATATAAAGCCAAACTCTTTTTGTACCACAAATATTCAGGGAATGTCAAAGACTTTCAAATATTTGAATATTACAGTTAGAGCCCGACCAATATGGAAATTTTGTCCATCGTTAATACCCATATTGGGCAGGCAAGGCTGACGCTGATAACCAATATACTGGCTGAATATATTTTTAGCTTTGTCCACCCCGATAATCTAATTAAACGGCTACTTTTAAACCAGTTTTTAACACTTAAAGTCTTGAAACAATCTTCTTAATGTGGATTCACATTTTCTATGTTCCACTATTCACCATAAAATTATCAGGTGTTACAGAAATATAAATTAAATAAACGCCCTTCCCTGTTCATTGTTTAAACAGTCAATCAAGAATGGTGAAGGTCTAATTAGTACTGACCACAGCCGCGCTTATTTTTCTTTGCAGTGACGATTTCAGACAAACGATGCATTTCATTGAGGACGACAAAGATAACGTTACTAACACCGATATATTTTACCTCTACGTTTGATGTATTGTTCGGGATAAAGTTTTACAAGGCAATAGCCTATGCTAGGTTATCTAAATATTAGCTTGCTAACTTGAGAGGCACGTAGCTAATGACAAGCAGGTTGGAAGATTGAAGAGAATGTATTATTGTGTTTTTTATTTTATTTTATATTTTTTACAGATCAGTTACAATAAACTCATCATGCTTTATTCAGCAAAATATGATACATAATATTTAGTTGTTCCTTGCTTCGGCTATGATGATCGTGAAAGTGAAACTAAGTGAACGGCCAAGACATGAAAGTAGTCCACATGCGCCCTCTGCTGGATAGATTGTACAATTATGCCTTTTGCAAGTAAGGACACGTCTTGTTCTCAGTGTTCATATCTGTGCTTAATGGGACAATTGTCACAGATACCGTTGACAATTGTCCCCAATATCCCCAAATGCCTATATCAGCCTAAAATACTGGCCGTACTGATATATCAGTCGGGCTCTAATAATAATTTGTATATTTAATAAAAAATAGTATGTGCTTCCTGGTCATAAAATATATTAAAAGAACAGGTAATTGGTACTATTTTTTTAAAGATGTGAAAAAAAAATACTTTCAGTATTCTGACCTAATTAGGTGAACTCCCTTTATTAAACAATAATAAGAATGAATGTTATTGAGCATGCATCAGGATAATAAGAATGAATATTTTATTGTCCTTGTAACAATTACATTGAAATTAAGTGTTTCCTTACAGTGTTGATTTAGAGTTTGTTTTTTAAGACAGTTCTGCGTGGAAATAAATCTCACACAAAGACAAACATATTCATACGATCAGTCACAAAGTCTTCAAAGACTTTTTCCCAAGAGAAGTTCTCATCTATTATAGCATAAAAGCTTTCAACCAAGTATTCAATGAGTGCAAAAAAAGATATTAAAAAATGGGAAAATGATGCGAGAGAGAGAAAGAAAGAAAACTGAGTGGAGTGTAAAGATGTAAGATTTTAAAGAGGCCCAAACCACAAGAAAGTCAGGGCTGCGAGCATGCTGGACATTCCCTGAGCTGCTGCTCATGTACTTGGAGGGGAAAACGAAGCCTTTTCAAGACAGGGAAAATGATTTCAGCTGTGAAAATTGACAGCGTCCTTGTAGCTGAAGATAAAGAGGGAGAAAGAAGGGAATCCTGCCGCTTTAACATAACTTCTGCTCACCATGCAAACTGCTAGGTCCCCATCATTTTCCTTATCCAACTTTTACCTCACATTAGCAAATGAAACGGTGGAAATCAATTCAGCTATGCAACATTGACATCATATAAGCTTATTTTCAATATTTTGATAAAACCTATTTACCACTAATGATAAAATCACTATCATATTTGTAATGTGACTGAAATGGAAACCGAGGTGTTTTAAGCATTTCAAAAACAGAATGAGTGTTATTTTTAGCCATCATGGCATGCACCATCAAGATGTTTACATATGCCGGATATTTAGTCTTTACTTTTCTATCTTCTCACATCTCATCTTCCAGGGTGGTATGACAGTAAATCTTGGTTTCAGACGTTGTGAAGCAATCATTTTATGAACAGTAGACAATAAAAGCATAGCTGCTTAGATGAATCATTTAATTATAACAACGGATGTAATTAGCGGTGGACTTTAAACAGAACTGCAGCAAATAGCTACTGGGACTCGGCCATATTTCTTGCAATAGCCACAGTTGGTTACAGACTGTAAACACACATTGGTTTACATGATGACAGACTCTCCCTATGACTTTCTATATGCAACATGCGGGAGCATACACAGTCAAATTCAGCTTAGATAAAGCCCAAAACTGAGCCAGCCAATGACACGTTAAGTTTCTGATCACAGGGTTACCCATCAAATGAATCAGAAATGTGATTATCCTAAATTGGAAGGCAGATGTGAACAGTGACGATGGTGAGGATAATGCCTGGTTAGGAATGGAAAGATGGACACAGATAGTGGTGAAACATAATTCCTGGGCTTCACTGCAGAAAGGGAAGTGGTGAGTGTTGGCTTCTGTATGGAGAGGTTACATGAGTGACTTTGTCAGTGTGTCTGCGCACACAAGATAAGCTTGCAACTTATATTTCTGTGCATCAAATGCATGGCTACGCACAGGAAAGTGATAAAGTTTGAAAGAGCATTTCGTAGGTCTATGTACATACAGAGTGCTACATGGTCATGTGTGTCGATTTAGACCAGGGTGGGGCATTTTAAGATGCAATCTATGTGTAAGCAGATGTGGGCACCACATCCACAAAGCTGCAAGTCCTCTAACTACCACAAACTGAACACTGTTGGGCAGTATGTTTGAAATTACATGGACAGTCTTTCTGGTTTTGGGGGCAAAAGTCTGAGAAAATCTTCAGACATATATATTTTTTAATGTCCACAGCTTTATCACCAGCTGACAGGATAACAAGAAGGCCAGTACGCCAGTTGAAAACTGACAAGTTTCCGAAAAGATGGAGCTTCTGCAGCCATTGAAATAATGCACACTGCTGCCCTTTCTGCCCTAGTTTTACAGTAAAATCATCTTGTGATGAGAGGGACAGAGTTCTAGCTGTTTTGGTCAAACTTTGTAAATGATGTTTGATGGGGGAAGTTGTGTAAAGGTCATGGATGTTTTCACTTACTAATGTTAAATTAATATAGAACCATGATGTGGTCAAGATAGTCTCTTTGTCTACTTAGAGAGGAGTCTGATAAATGGCAACTTCTGACACCTTCAACAACTGAGCTGTGAAGCAGAGGTTGTCTTGACCTCGCCTCTGTTGATAACGGGTATTTAAGCTTTTACTAACTCGTTGTCTGCGAGCAGACCTTGTAATCGGGGCGTCGTATAACATCTTGTATGCCTGTTTTCAATGCTGCACCCCCTTGCAAGTATTAAACTTGGGTTGAAAAGATCTTCCCACTTCCTTGCGTGGCTTATTTGATTAATAAATTGATACAGTAATTAAATTATCCAACACACAATCTCATGCAATATAAGATTTCACACGAGCCATTAGTGCTTGAGATATGTGTTACGGATGACTTTCAGCTACCAACACACTAGTCATGGTCACATGACTTGTGTGATGGAAGACTCACAAGGTCTTTTGTTTCATTATTTTGCTGATGATTGTCAGATTGATTTGCCCTTAAAACCCAATAGTTCATGCACAATTCATCCTCTGTTAAAATGTCTTGATGACATTAAAGCATGGATTGCTTTAACTGACTGCTGTAATACGCTTTATGTTGGGGCCAGTCAAGTGTCTCTTATGTCTTTAGCTTGTCCAGAATGCTGCAGCTCGGCTATTGACAGGAACTCGTAGCTTTGAGCATATTTCACCAGTTCTGTCCTCCCTTCACTGGCTCCCTGTACATACCAGAATTGATTTTAAAATTATCCTGTTGACCTTTAAGTGCATAAATGGCCTTGCACCCTCATATCTCTCTCAGCTACTACAACCATATTTTCCTTCTCGGGCGCAGCGATCATCTGATCAGCTGCTTCTGGTTGTACCAAAAACCAGGTCTAAGCTCAGATGAGATCAGACTTTTTCAGTCTCGGCCCTAAACTCTGGAACATTGGAACAATCTGCCCTCCAACATTAGACAGGACCCTTCACTTCCTGCTTTTAAATCTTCTAACAACACACCTGTTTTCACAGACTTAACACAGTGTGATTTGATTATTTCATTGTTAGGTGTTATGTTTTTCTTTTGATGTAATTACATTGTTTTTTTTTTCTTTAATTACTACAAAATAATTACTTGATTTTAGTGTTCAGCACTTTGGTAACACATTGGTTAAGCTGCTGTTTTTAAATGTGTTTTATAAATAAATTTGACTTGACACTTAATCTAGCCTAATATCTAAATTAGACTGAGTTGTATGTATGTTTGTGTTGGTCATTTAGCTATAGTGTCCATCTTGAATTGGACTGACTCCAAGGAGTTGTACATGTGCATCCAAGTATTCCTTTAAGAAAGTTTTGCTAAAATCTAAGATATGTTTGCTACAAGACTAGTTCAGGAGATGTTTTGGTGAAGCTAAAAATGCATGAAAACAAAAATCAACAGTTCCTACAGACTAGAAGCTACTGATACTAATATCTTTAGTCTTAAAAAAAGAAAAAAGAAAAGACAGTTTAAAGCAAATAACATTTTGACACATCTTGGAGAAATCTAGATAGCGCAGAACATTGTGGCATTCCAGACGGTCCCAAACACCAACAAATCAGCCGTTCTCCGTCTCCATGCTCAATGCAAGAACCCTTCAGATCTCACACACTGGTGCACAAAGCAATGGAGATTTAAGTGGTCCCACCTCTGTGCTATTCTGTTGACTTTCCTTTTTCTTCACTTCACTTGCAGCTGCACAAAGCATTAGGCACCACTTTTATCTCCGTCATTACATGTGTTTGCCAGCTTCATATCTGCCCCACTGCGCTCTCTTTCACACACGCATACGCTCTGTGGGGCTGTGGTTTTGAGGCAGCTATGACACAATCCAGATTCTTGCTGCCTATAGCAGGAAAATGTGTTTTGTGCTCAACTATTTTCCTCTAAAGTGCAGATTTTCCCTGTCCTACAGCTTTGATCCATATAGCACTGGGGGGGTGAGAGGTTGTGTCAACAGTCTTGTGTTTCAGCTGGAGGGCCCGCCGGACCCCCACAGTGTCACTCATTGGTCTCTGCCACTGTAGGAGCAGTTATACCCTATATGAGGATCACATCCTAACTGCACTGAGATTGTAAACCTCCTCAAAGAGCACGTGAACATTCACATGGTGCACATGGTGGCATGCGTAAAAGAAAACAAAGAGAACACCAGACAGTTTGACTTGGCTGTTTTTTTTGTGTGTCACCTTAAAAGAAATGTGACAATCTGTTATTATGCCAGTGTTGTGTGTGTGTGATAAAGCAGAACATGATAAAGCTGTTTGAGTTTGGATTTAAAAACAGGGGAGGTGTCAGAGATAGCAGCTGAAATGTGTAAAAGGAACATCAGCCTTAGACTTGATAATAAATCTTGCACACCTCATGGTTGTAAACATGCAAAAACAATTGCTGGTGTTTGAACAGTGCTTTCTGAAACAATTTCTATTCATCATGAAAGCATAACTTTGACAAAGGAGCTTGGGCAAGAAGTGAGTTTGTCTTACTGGTAGATATCTTTCCGCAGCACAGTTCGGGTCAGCGGGTTATCGGCCTGAGGAGCCATGCTGAGGGAACCCAGCTTTAGGACCAGCGTGTCTTCCTTCTTCTCATTGAAGTCTATGAGGACGCATTCAACAATTAAAATCCAAATCAAAGAAATGGCTAAACTTTTAGTATGATATTTCAATGTACAAGTGTCTCATCAATGCTGTTGCATTTTTACTGTCCTATTGTGAATCAAAAGACACAACTGTCTCACCTGAAGCAGTCTGTCTGTCTTGTGCTCCGTGGCAGAAGACCCTGATCACACTGGTGTTGATGTAAATCAGGGGCAAACACCTTGAAGTTAATGTGTGGCTCCTCATTGGCTGACCTGCTGATTTCCCACGTTCTCTGTAGCGCCTTGGTACAGTTGCCTAGAAAGTCAAAAGTAAAAAAATAATAATAAGACTTCTACTGATAATAATGCTGGTTAAAACCAAAACAAAATACTCACTATGGAGTAGTATTCAATGTTACAAATTGGGTTAGTTTGAAACATTTTACACATTAAAGCACCATCTTTGAAAATCCTATAACTTTTAATCGTTTTATTATTTATATACGAGTTTCAAGGTAATCTGAATGACTGAAAAATGAATTAGAAATCATATTTACATGAATTTAGCACAATAATCCAAAACAGTTATAGTAAGTTTATATATTTTTTTTATATTACTATTAATTTATGTATTTAGTTTACCTGAAACACCCCTGCTACGGTGGTCAGTAAGGGACAAAATAGAACAACATCGAAGGGCTGGGCAGTCAGCAGGATCTCTCTCAGGTAATGAGGTGAACCATCAGCCAGGGGATCCGCAGCGATCCTCTGGGTTGCCATGGCGACACTGCTGCGTGATGGCCGCTCAGGCCGACTGGTGAGTTTGTGACGAACGTTTTTGGTAATGGCCTGTGTGTAGGTTATTGACAGGAAGCCATGCTGCTGATGAGAACCCTCCAGCACTTTAGCTGCCGTCTGACATGAGACAGGAAAAATCAGATGGATGATGTCATCACACAAAGTGATACTAGTCAACTAATTGTTCAGTTTGTTGGACACATCTGTTGGTTGAGGACTAAGGCTTTCTCTTTATTTTTGTTAATAAGGCCAAATTTACAGATACTGAATCAATTTAACAAAAAAATTTAGAAGAAGAAGAATTTTAGAAAAGAAAAGAAGGTTACATGTTCAGCATTTAAAATCCCAGGTTTCAGTTTGATACTTATGTTTTAGGAAAAAGACTTGACCTCAGCCCAACAAAACAGCCTGGATTCATACACAAATCTACAAAGCAAGCCAAGTTGAAGCTACTAACAACAAGTCAAAATCATTTTATTATATTTAACAGTAATTAGGGAAGAATTAGCAAATCAGTCCACTTAAAGAAACACACCAGATTTTATAAACTCTTAGAATTATATTATTTAATTCCAAAGAGAAAATAACCCCAGAAAAATGTAGAAGTTTAAAGTCAGTTAACTTAAATAAATGTAATGCAGTGGTTCTGATTTAAATACAGGTGGATTGATTTAATACCAAGTAAAAAATAAAAACATCCAGTAACAGTGGGTTTAGGAGCTGTTTATATGAATTGGCTGCTCATTTAAAAATCTAGACTTTTCTTTATTTGCCTTTAATTAAAATGTTAATTGTGTAAAGAAAAAAAAACTAATATTCAGCTTAGATCTAACCTTAATAATAAAGTATGCATTAAATAGCAGTAGAATACTTTATTTTAGAATATGTTACCCATCTTTATAACTGATGGAAATGTGTGTGTCAGTGGTGAAGAAAGGCAAATCTGTAAAATAATCTGTAAGTGTTAAGATGATCCAACTGACAGAGCTGCACACAGAACTCTAAAGCCACTGTTGATGGATGTTGAACAGAGTCAACAAAATAAAGAGGAGGATTCTTACAGGAGGGAAAAAGCCAGAGAAGTGGCTGAAAGGTTCTTGCTTGCTGACGGGTCGAACCAACACAGTGCGTCTGTTCAGCTTGTCAGTGCAAGAGAGGAGCACTCCTCGACAGCTGCCCGAGCTCCGAACACCCTCCTCCAGACTGGAGGTGAGGAGAGGGAAGACAGAAACGTAGAAGCAGGAAACAGACCGTAAATTTCACAGTGAAGAGACAGGAAAGACTGATGCATCTATTCAGAACAAAAAGGGAAACAACAAAATAAAACGAAAAGCCAAACAAGCATGAAACCACTTTAAACAGTTTAAATTAGATGAAGAGCCAAATGATTAAACCCACAGAGAGCTGAACCAGGCTGAATGGTCTTATAGCACATATCAAGTACAGCACTAAAATATGTGCCACATTTGACATGACTGGAGCTTAGTGTAAAATTTCACTGGAGCTTTAAGCTCCTGTAAATGTTGAACGGGGGAAAAAAGCACTTATGCTTTTGTCAGTATTCCACACTTCACTATTTAAGTAACATTCTCCAATAATGTGTGTGTTGTTTTCAGTTGCTAGTATAAGACCATCATGAAAAAAAATAATTTATCAACAAAAGCATGGAGGCCACATCCGTCACCTCCAACACACACTGAAAAGATTGGCTATGACCACAGTTCATTGGTTTGAGTCAGCATGTGGCTGGAGAGACAGGTCAAGATTGTGTAAACAAGGCCGAATTGTTTGAATTGATCATCGTCTTTTATTTTTATTTTTTATTTAAGATGTACGATATGTTAAAATAGCTCACAACTTGAATTAGAATCAAACACATGCATGCGTGCGTTTCTCCTGTCTGTCCAGCACCAAAATAGACAAGGAACCCTAAATAGGAGCAGCAGTGAGGAACAGTAGATAAAGGTCAGAGGTCACTCTCGCTGCTCTGGGACACAGAAGAGCCTCACCACAGCCGTCTCCTTGCAATGCAGAATGACTTCTTCAGAGTGATAAGAATGGCATCCCTGCCCTGGCCTAGAGAGACACGCAAGCTTACTGGTCATCTGAAACAATGAGTGTTGTGCCAGGAGCAAACAAAAGAGCAGGTACAACACCACTATGTTGACAAAGATACAGCCTGAGCAACATTATATAACTTCAGTAGTCACAGCAGTATACAACAATGATAAAAATATACATAGTTTTAGTTCAGTGTTTTAGAAAAACAGGAAAATACAAGTTTAAGTGAAAAAGACCGTATAACGTGTTATACGGTGTCATTAGTTATTTAGGCCCCAAAAATGACTAATTTCTTCTTTTTTTTTCTAATCCCCGTTTCTTCTTCTGTCATTTTGAAACTGAAAACACTGCAGATAAGCTACTGCAATATCAGTGCGATAATCAGGAGTTATGACTTTCCATCTGTTGCATATTTTGTCATGACCGCGCCGTGCATGAATTTTAGAAATGGAAAATATGGCAGCACAAAGGAGCTGTTATAGCTGTCACCTTACAGAAAAAAGGTAATATGTTCAAAACTTGGCTGTAGACTTTCATGCATATGTTAGGTTAACTGGAAATTAAATTGTTTGCGTGTGTGTGCATGCATTGTGTGCAAGTGGTAGATTATATTGGACTGATGACCTGCCCAGCATGTACCTCGTCTGATGCTTGTTGACTATAGTTACTCGCTTCCTGCAGCCCTGACCAAAACAAAGTACATGGATGGATGAAGTTCAAATAATAGAAGTTTGTACATTAATATAGCTACTGATGATGTGTTTAAAATAGTACTCATCACTGCTTTAAGGGTAGGGAGTTGTATTAAACTTTATTGTGAGTTGTTTGAACTGCATGAATGCCCAGACCCTTCGCATTACGATGCCGTCAAACACAACCTCCCAACCTTCAAGTAGGAATCTGATGACACCTTAGTGTGAGAAGACATCCTCCCAGACATAAATCAGAGAAATCTGACAAAACAAGCCATGTGAAGCTGTTAACAACAGCCTATCATACTGTAGGTGACATTTCACACACAACTGTTGAGAGCAAGACTGTTTACTAGTGAATGATCTCTGAAAGCATTTTTCTAAGACTGATTGTGAATTGCAGGGAATGGACAATAAGACGATCTTACAAATATGGTAATTATCGTATATCTGACAACATTGATGTCAGGTTTTCAAAGTACCTTTACAATCTCCTCACATTTGTAAGGTAGACCAACTCACGACATCTTCATTTAAATGTTTCTCCCAACCAGTTGTCTTTTCATGGACCAGCTGGAAAACATCAGCTTCAATTAGCTGCTGGGAGTAAGTAAAGGTGAAGTGTCTCTTCTCTTGCACTTTCTGAGTAACAGTTTAGCCGCATGAATGCTGTTGCTTGAGAAGACATGGCTAAAATAATGAGAAACTAATCCTTTGAAGTACCCACAAGACAGGAAATGGCTCCACAATATTTAATAGTGAAGTCACCCTTTTTACCTTTTTGTTTTCATGTCCCCCTTTAAATACATCCTCTGCTCTGAGAGTTTGTCTATTCTGTGTTCCCTGTGGGTTTCCTCTGTCATTTTTCTTACCTACCCCAAGCTTTCTTGTTCCCATCATATTATGATAAAATCAGGAATTCAATTAGCTACTCTCCTCCCTTATTTGCTTGCCCTGTGTAATAGTCCATTCATTTTCCAGCAGTCACATAACTAAGGCAAGGCGAGACATTTTCTCTGTCAAGTTCGATCTAATCTGGCCCTTTGTACACAAATAACCTGGGCTGGGTGATGAAATGCCAAGCAATTATCTATTCAGAATGATTAATATGGACTCCACTCACTGTGGGCTCTTGTATATGTGAATGATAGAGATTAGAGTGGGCCAGAACCCAGAGATTCCCCTCTGTCTCCTGAACCACCGGGACTGTAACCTGGCTTGGATCATGAACTGATTCCGCTTGCCAGAACTGTGCCTGGTAAAAGTGTTGAGACCATGTTACACTGAAATAACCAAGAAATGAGAAAATTGACTAATTATGTACTTAAAGAGGCATAGAGGTCTTGTATAAAGATTAGGGCTGGCACAGTCTCAGAAGCAATTGGACACACACCTGTGGAGAACAGAATGACATAATGGCCCACAGCATCTACACGCTCTGTGCACGTCTAACCGTTGACATTGTCCTGGCTTAGGTTGATGTTCTGCACAAAACATGTGGCCTGACAAAATTATAAATTACCCAGCTAGACAAAAACAGGGAGGTCTGCAAGATGCCTGTTAGACAATCAGGTTCAAAGCCAAGACCATCACATCTATAGCTCTCTGACCTTTACTGACATGCTACAATCCATCTAAAGGCATTTTAAAACCTGGCAAATCAGAATTAATAACTATTGTTAAGTTGTGAGAGCATTTCTTGGTTATAACGGGGTTCACAGAAGTCAAAAGGGCTTGTTAGGATTCAACTCTGTCCTGCTCTCTGGATCCATTTGAGCGCGCGATACATGGGAAAACAAATAAAAAAACAAATGATCATTTAAACCTGAATAACACACAAATAAAAGGTTGGATGCAGCACGTTGCACCGCAGTTTGCTGCCTCATTATCTCCTCAGTTGTAGACAGGGGGAAATCACCTCCTGCTAAGTCATATTTTCCCTGAAGAGCAAAACTTCAGGCGCACACACACAGCGCTCACCGAGATGGCTGACTCCACGCTAAAAGAATGTGATCAAAGCAAAGAAAATATAATTCTGAAAATAAATATAACAAGGCCACTCTTAAGGAAACATGATTTTTGCATTAGACATTAAAAAATGAAACATTTGATTTGCTTTTTTTAGAACTAAAAACTAATTGCCCCCATTTTTTAGGGCTTGCTAGGGGTGTGGTGGAGGTTTGTGATCACTATTACCAGAAAATGTTACTGGTTGTTGTTCTCTTACAATGTAACAATATTAATGTAAATGCAAAGGTGATAGTCTACGTTTATACATGCAGTTTTCTTTATAGATGCACACGTACCTGCACTGGTAGTGGTTGATGTTGAAGCTGCCAACTTTACACTTAATCTTCGTATAGATATCCTGCACATCTACAGAGGCGCTCAGGTCTTCCAGTTCACTCAAGACACAGATTTCTGAAAGAAAAGCAAAACAGAGTTTGATGCTTTTTACAACTTAAGATGAGGAAGTACACTGGAGACAGGGTAACTCAACAATGTAGAGTATATAT
>NC_056502.1:35068336-35072083 GCF_014905685.2 Nematolebias whitei
ATATATATATATATATATATATATATGTATAATTACATATATATTATATTTATATAATTTTTTTTATAGTATACAGTAGTCTCTCGTTCATGGGGTATCCGTACCCTGAAGACCCACGATAAGTGAAAAACTGCGAAGTAGGAATAGTAGTACAAGTAGTAAGTAGTAGTTATTCTCCCAGTCTAGGTTTTCCGCTCCCCCACGCCAACCAGGTGGTAAAAATATCTAGGAGTGGAGCTTGACTTTAACTTAAAGCTAGATAAACAGTTCAGTTCTGTTGTGAAAACCAGCTTCTTTCAGCTCCGTCTGCTTTCCAAAGTAAAATCACTCCTTAGCCGTAGTGATCTGGAGAAGGCCATCCATGCCTTTGTGAGCTCTAGGCTCGATTACTGTAACGCCTTATATGTGGGTATTAATCAATCTTCTATCTCCCATTTACAGCTTGTACAAAACTCTGCTGCTCGTTTGTTGACCAACACATAAATATGAACATGTCACTCCTGTCCTTTCATCTTTACACTGGCTCCCAGTTCAGTTTAGGATACAGTTCAAGCTGCTACTGTTTGTTTTTAAAGCTTTGAATGGCCTTGCACCACCTTATATTTCAGAACTTTTGAAAGTCCACCAGCCCAGCAGAGCTTTACGGTCTGCTGGTGAAAATCTGCTGGTGGTACCACACTCAAGGTGCAAACAATGGGGGGACCGGTCCTTTTCTGTTGCAGGCCCAACAGCCTGGAATACTCTTCCCTATGAGCTGCGTGCCATCTCTGATCTGGTTCTGTTCAAAGCCAAACTGAAAACATACTTATTTTAAAAGGGCTTTTAATGTTTAATTTTTAGTAGTTTAGTATTTAGTATTTATTTATTTTATCTCTTTTACCTTCTTTTATTCTCGCTGTGTTTTTAATTTGCACTGATTTATTGTGTCCTGTTTTTAATCTTGTTTTGTCTTGTGAAGCACCTTGGTCAATGCAAGGCGTTGTTGGAAGGTGCTATAGAAATAAAGTTTATTATTATTATTATATTATTATTATTATTTTAGTAGATATATATCCATCCATCCATCCTCTTCCACTTATCCGGGGTCGGGTCGCGGGGGTAGCAGCTTAAGTAGGGAGGCCAAGATTTCCCTCTCCCCAGCCACTTCACTTGGCCCAGCTCCTCCAGGGGAATCCCAAGGCATTCCCATGCCAGCCAAGAAACATAGTCCCTCCAGCATGTCCTGGGTTTTCCTCTGGATCTCCCTGTGGGACGTGCCCAGAAAACCTCACCAGGGAGGCATCCTAACCATAGATGAGGGTAGGAACATAGATTGACCAGTAAATTGAGAGCTTCACCTTTTGATTCAGCTCTCTCTTCACCACGACAGACTGATACAGCGCCTGCTTCACTGCTGACGCTGCACCTATCCGCCTATCGATCTCATGCTCCATTTTTTCCCTCATTCGTGAACAAGACCCCAAGATACTTAACCTTCTCCACTTGGGGCATGATATCCTCCCCAAACCGGAGAGGGCAGTCTACCCTTTTTCCAGCTTAACACCATGGCCTCGGATTTGGAAGAACTGATCCTCATCCCGGCCGCATCACACTCCACTGCAAACCGTTCCAGCGAAAGCTGTAGAACATGACCTGATGAAGCCAATAGGATCACATCATCTGCAAAAAACAGAGAAGCGATCCTAAGGCCACCAAAACGGACCCTCTCAACACCTTGGCTGTGCCTAGAAATTCTGTCTATAAAAGTCATGAACAGAATCGGTGACAAAGGGCAACCTTGACTGAGTCCAACTCTCACTGGGAACTAGCCCAATTTACTACTGGCAATGCGGACCAAGCTCTGACACCGGTCGTACAGGAACCTAATAGCCCATATCAAAGGGCCTGGTACCCCATTCTTCAGGAGTACCCCCCCACAGGGCTCCCCAAGAGACGCGGTTGAACGCCTTCTTTAAGTCCACAAAGCACTTGTAGACTGGTTGGGCAAACTCCCACGCACCCTCCAGGGCCCTGCTGAAGGGGTAGAGCTGGTCCAGTGTTCCACGACTAGGACGAAAACTGCACTGCTCCTCCTGAATCCGAGGTTCGACTACCTAAAGGACCCTCCTCTCCAGAACCCCTGAATAGACCTTACCAGGGAGGCTTAAGAGTGTGATCCCCCTGTAGTTGGAACACACTCTACGGTCTCCCTTTTTGAATGGGGGACCACCACCCCAGTCTGCCAATCCTTGGCAACTGCCTCCAATGTCCACGCGATATTGCAGAGTTGTGTAAGCCAAACAACCCCACAATATCCAGAGCTTTAAGGAACTTCAGGCGAATCCCATCCACCCCGGGGCCCTGCCACCGAGAAGTTTTTTAACCACCTCGGTGACCTCGGCACCAGAGATTGGAGAGCCCGACCCAAAGTCCCCAGGCTCCACTTCCTCAGTGGAAGATGTGCCAGTGGGATTGAGGAGGTCTTCGAAGTATTCTGCCCATAGACCCACGACATTCCGAGTTGAGGTCAGCAGCACACCACCTCCACTATAAATAGTGTTGGTGGCATAATGCTTTGGGTCTGCCAGGTCTGACCAGCATCCTCCCCCACCATCGGAACCAACTCGCCATCAGTTAGTGGTCAGTGGACATCTCCGCCCCTCTCTTCACCTGAGTGTCCAAGACATGCGGCCGCAGATCAGATGAGACGACAATAAGGTTGATCATCGAACTGCGGCCTAGGGTGTCCTGGTGCCAAGAGCACACATGGACACCCTTATGCTTGAACATGGTGTTCATTATGGACAATCCATGACGAGCACAGAAGTTCAATAACAGAACACCACTCGAGTTCAGATCAGGGGAGTTGTTCCTCCCAACCGCACCCCACTAGGTCTCACTGTCATTGCCCACGTGAACGTTGAAGTCCCCCAGTAGAACAAGGGAGTCCCCAGGAGGCGCACTCTCCAGTATCCCTTCCAAGGATTCTCAAAAGGGTGGGTAATCTGAGCTGCTGTTTGGCGCATAAGCACAAACAACAGAACCCATCCTCCTACATGTAGGCGAAGGGAGGCTACCCTCTCATTCACCGGGGTGAACCCCAACATACAGGCACCAAGATGGGGGGCAACAAGTATGCCCACTCCTGGTCAGCTCCACTCACCAAGGGCAACTCCAGAGTGGAAGTGTGTCCAACCCCTCTCAAGGAAACTGTTTCCAGAGCCAGAGCCATGCGTTGAGGTGAGACTGATTATTTCTAGCCAGAACCTCTCAGCCTCACACACCAGCTCAGGCTCCTTCCCCACCAGAGAGGTGACATTCCACGTCCCAATAGCCAGTTTCTGTAGCTGAAGATCAGACCGCCAGGGTCCCCGCCCACGGCCACCACCCATCCCACATTGCACCCGACCCCTTTGGCCCCTCCCACAGGTGGTGAGCCCATGGGAAGGGGGACCCACATCTCCTCTTCGGGCTGTGCCCGGCCGAGCTCCATGGATAAAAGCCCGGCCACCAGGCGCTCGCCCGTGTGTCCCACCTCCAGGCCTGGCTCTAGAGTGGGGCTCCGGTGACCCACGTCCGGGCGAGTGAACATTGTTTCCATTGATTGTGTTCATCATAAGGGGTCTTTGGGCTGCACTTTATCTGGTCCCCCACCTAGGACCTGCCTTGGGTGACCCTACTAGGGGCATGAAGCCCCTGACAGCATATCTTTTAGGATCAGTGGGACACTCAAATCCCTCCACCACTGTAAGGTGGCAGCCCAGGGAG
>NC_056502.1:35077083-35086958 GCF_014905685.2 Nematolebias whitei
GAAGTGGAAAAGCAAGCAGGATGCGGTGAAACAGACTGCCTTCTGTGAGCTCTAAACTCACTGCTGATGGTTTGTTTGGCAAGGCTTTGACAGCACAGAGGACATTTTTATCTCTTCTGCCCTCTTCCTTGTGCATCTGCTTTTCAAACGTGCATCTGTGCGGCTGAAGGGCCTGCAGACAAACACCCTGACCGTTTGCAGTTTTGGCGCTGCAGGGTTTCACTTTTTCCACAGCGTCTCCCATGGCAGTGTGGTAATGACAGATTGTGTCATGCTTATTGAGCCTGGCTGTGGTTGGTGAGGAGGTTATCAACCATCTCAATTAGAAACCCCACAGCTGCTCGGGCTGATTACAGTGTCCTAAAGAGGATCCAGATGAGAAAACTATGTCCCCTTTCCACAGCTGGGGAGGGAGGAGGGCCCCACACTAATTTGCAAATTTAATTTAATCACACACTTGAGGGTGGCTGAAAGCAGAGCACAATAACAGCGGATGACAATAATATAAATAAATTAAGGATTAAGCTGATTCAAAAATAGATTGGGGACCACTCGACACTGATGAAAAGCACGTGCTCAATGCACGAGCACGCCAGTTAAGGAAAAGTAAAGAAAATGGACCAGAAAAAAACAAGCGTGCCATGTTTTTATAAATAAAGAATGTGGAAATGTACCCCTCAAAACAAGCATCTTGAAAGATGTATGGCAAAACAAATGTGTGCTTTCTGAGTTTCAGTCTCTGTGTTATGAGTTTCCAAGACAACAATCACTCACAGTTGAGTGTGCACATGTACTGCATGTACACGTGTGGTTGTCTGTATGTACAGTCAGTGACATGCAGTGTTGGAGCGTAATATGAGCCCAGTAGTGATGGAGTTCATTCAGTCTCAGTGAGGGATATTTTAGTGTCAACTGTCATTTAGGGAGTAATTATTGCTGAAATGGAGTCAAAACAAAAATGTATTTGTGTGTCCGAGTGTGTGTGTGTGTGTGTGTCTGTGTGTGTGTGTGTGTGGTTGGGACTGTTTAGTTTACAGTTCTGGTCAGTCATTAGGATTAGACTCTGTAATGTCATGCGTGGAAACAGGAGCCAGCCGCTGGCGCTGTGGGAAGTTCAGACCACAGTGCACAGCCGCATGCTAACAGTCGAGCATCGGACACCCGACAGCTCCAGTCTCCCACCGAGAGCAGCTGCGGTCGATTTGAAACTCGGTTTAATACAAACTGATTTTATGAGGGTCAGAGGGAAGAAACATGACGGGCACCCCACAGTCCAAAGAGCATGTTTGCACCTCCAAACAGCATAAAGTAAGAACACACAACCACACAAACTGCATCATATACACTTAGCTTGTGAAACCTAAACCAATTCAAACAAAAAAGATGATGAGTTTGAAAAATACATTTTTTTAAATATATTCTGAGCAAAGTAGAGGAATCAGTATGAAAAGGTGAAACAGAAGACTTGCATACCAGCAATACAAATTATTAACTGACCTTCAACAAATTTAAGTTAATTTTTAGGCAAAAAGAGTCTTGAAGTGATGGCACTGAGGATTTAATAGATGTGGGATCTGCCGTGTTCCTAAGCTGCCTGACTGGGGCCCCAAACAATCACACACATTCAAAGAGGGAAATATTTTCCCACACCTCCACAAGCCAAGTTGTAAAGTATACAGTTTAATTCTTGGGCCTCTGTGCTATAAACGGGCTGAGGATCCGGGTTTATTTTCTCTGCAGCGTTCGTCTTCCCTCATCAGAGAGACTCAAACATTGAAGACAACAGCAAGCCAGGAGGTGTCAAAGAGAAATGGAAGAAAAGGCTGATCGTAAAAATAAAATACAAGTTCAAAGAGAAAATACAGGACAGGTGGGAGGCTGGCAATCCTAAAAGATCAAGAAAGTTTAAAGAAAAAAGGACACACAGCTGATTATTTTTGATCTGTTTTCATTTGTCACCAGTGCTGTTGTGACTGCTAATCAGAGTATGATCCTGTGTTTTAGGGCTCAGGAAAATGTTGAGTACAAATCAAATAAAACAGTAAGAAAACACAAGACAGGGTAAACAGAAAAAATGAATTAATTCTTGAAAAATAAACAATGCAGCATTAACTAATAATTGACATTTTAACAAATATTGTAAAATGAATGCTTCCTCCAATACAGTGTTACCAAACATCATCTTATAATGGATGGTAATCATCTTCATAAATATGTGTTAGTCTACAGTTTGAATATCCACATGGTAAATACAGAGCCAGAATGAACATTTTCTGAATAACTGAGTAATCCTGCTCCATCTCTGGTGTTTCTGTCACATTTTCTATGTGGTTTGTTCATTTTTCCTGTTCTTTGTGTTTTCAGATAAATAATGGTATTAACTTGCTTTTTATATATGAATATTTATGTTCAGTGCCCTGGGATGACTTCTGTTGTAACTTGGTGCTATAGAAATGAACTGAATTGAATGTTTTTATATCAGTGAACGATGACAAATCAAATTTGACCTTTGATCGTAAAATTATGTACAGCTACATATGATCATCAACAATATCTATTACATATTGTTTATTTGACAAATCTAAGACAAATGGGGCGGCACGGTGGCACCGTTGGTAGAGCGGCTGCCTCTCCGTGAGCAGGTCGCTGGATCAAATTCCAGTCCAGGATCTTTCTAGGTGGAGTTTGCATGTTCTCTCCGTGCATGCGTGGGTTTTCTCCAGGTACTCCAGTTTCCTCCCACAGATCAAAAACATGCATGTTAGACTGATTGGTAACTCTAAATTGTCTCTAGGTGTGAGTGAGAGAGTGAATGGTTGTCTCGTTTGTCTCCATGTGTCTCTGTGATGGACTGGAGACCTGTCCAGAGCGTACCCCACCTCTTGTACGATGGCTAGACATGGGCACCAGTGACCCCTGTGACTTAGAAAGGAAGAAGTGGGTAAAAGATGAATTGTTAAGACAAATGGTAAGAAGAGGTCAACCAAAATGTTTTTATATAGCCAATGCAGATACCACTAGACTGAGGAACAGCTTCTACCCTGAAGCTGTTAGACTCGTAAATTCCTAACCAGAACAATCACTATAATGCCACTTTAACTGGTGACATGCGACTTATCTGTGCTGCTGATTATCCATGCTGCTGATTTCTTGCGTTTAAGCCGCTGTATTCATATCCATCTGCTCACAACAGACTCATGTTCAGGCTGCTGTTTAATACAATATATATTTTTTTTACATTATTAGTGTTTTGCATATATCTTAAATCCTTGTATACCATTTATTTTTATACTTTATATTTTTGCCATGTTGGATGTACCTGGGACTCTGTGTACACAATTTTGTTCCACCTTATGTACCACATGTGATGTGAATGACAATAAAGAACCTTGAACTTTGTTAACTGGTAATCAGCGCAGCATTTGCTGATATACAAATCTTTATTTTTTTTTGTTGGCCAAAATGATTTTTTTTCTCTTAAAATACTGTATAACAAAACGCTTAACTTTAACATATATTTAAAAACTCTTAGAAGTACTTACGCTAAAAAAATAAAATATAAAAAATTTAAATTGCATGGACAAAAAGACAGGAGAAAGAACTGGAAGTGTCAGAAATGAAGATGTTGAGGTTCTCCTTAGGAGTGACAAGGATGGATAAGATCAGGAATGAGATCATCAGAGGTACAGCACAGGTTGAACAACTGGGAGATAAAGTTAGAGAGACCAGACTGAGATGGTTTGGACATGTCCAGAGGAGGGACAGTGGTTTGGACATGTCCAGAGGAGGGACAGTGGTTTGGACATGTCCAGAGGAGGGACAGTGGGTATATTGGTAGAAGGATGTTAGAAATGAAGCTGCCAAGAAAAAGACAAAGAGGAGATAAATGGATGAAGTTAGAGAGGATATGGAGGTAGTTGGAGTGACGACAGAGGATGCAGAGGACAGAGATGGAGGAGGATGACTCACTGTGGAGACCCTGAAGAGGGAACAGATGAAAGAAGATGGATACTGTGGTATATAAAGGTAAAGGGAGGCATTTGATTAGATGAGGCCTATTTTCTCCCATTGAACCAGATTAGGGCAGCTGATTTGGGACCAGAAAGTTACAGCTCAACTCCCCACCTTGCCCATATGCTGTGGTGTCCTTGAGCAAGACACCCATTCCTTAACTGCTCCCCAGCTGCCCACAGCTCCACTTGGGTGTGCACTTTCACTCTCATTAGGTCATGGAACAAGATAATTGAATTAACTCAAGTGCAGCAGCAAATCAGCAACAGATCAGCTGAAACATGTTAAACTAACACAGTTTCTATAGTATAGTCAAAGTCTGAACCTTAAATAAATTGAGCAGCTTTAGTGTGGATGAATCACCGCCCACAAACCTCAACTAAACCACTGTTGAAACATAGCTATCCACAACGAAGTGAGGTTGATAGTCATACAGAAAATGCTTATTTCAAACTGGTTATTTTGATATATTGCTTCTACATTTTGATTAACTATATTTTACATTAATTATAATGGCATTCTATCCCACACCAGTAGAACTAACCATGTCAGTGAAAAAGTTATAAGGGCTCAAAGAACTGAAATATTTCCACATGTTCTAGTTTTATTATTATTATTATTTTAGCTTGCACATGCAGTTGGTTTCACATTGTGAGAAGGGGGTGGGGTGGGGGGGGGGGGGGGGGGTTGTTGGAAGGAGACTGCTGCCACTACTGCTGAGACTTATCAAAACAGCTTCTACAGCTCCTACAGCCTTGCTCAATCACCCAGCCTCCCAGAGGACTAAACACTTCTACCAGTGTTTGTGCTTATGTAAACAGGGACAAGTGGACTGTCAGGGGGCCACTGCTGTGTTGTTACTGGCTCCACTTTTCAGTGCATTTGAAGGACTGCCACTTTTTTGGGGGCCACAAATGACGCAAGAACACACATGTTGATAGTAGAGAATCAAATTTAAACACAGATGCACAGTCGCACATGAAACACTAACAACCCCTGTATTTCCATTCTCTTCTTGAAGAGGGGGTGTAGGAGGGAGGGGGTGTTTTAAGGAGCCTTTTAATGCTGATGCTTAACTGATGGGGAGAAAAAATGAATCTGAGCTTGATGCCAAAGCTTAATCATACAAGAAAGTGTCCACATGCACGTTTGACATCACATCTTTCTCTCTTAAACATGAACAAACAACTTAAATAATATATGATCCCAGAACTGTAAGATAAAACACCTTCTGCTTTTGCAAATTTAGTCCAGGATAAACACCCCCTGGGCATAAAAGAAAATACCATTTACTGCTGCATCCTATATAATGTGATTTTTTATTTTATTTTATTGGCTTTCAGCATCACTACGTTGCTCATTCGATTTTCCGGGTTTAACATTTTGCCTAAATGGAAAATATAAATACAGGTTATTGTTTTACGCAAATTAAAAGACAGGTTTATACTCAATCAAGCCTCAGCTTAAACGAATCAAATGGAGCTCACATCCTATCAGAGTATCTGCTGTGGCTAAGTGGAAAGTCATGTAAAAAATACAAACGCTGATGAGATTTTTCCAGCTTTGAAAATTATCCCTAAACAAAACCAATTTTATAAGACAGATCACATGTGTTAGCACTGACTCAACTCCTCATAACAATAAAACAATGTTTGCACTTACAATCATAAATCAGCCAAGGAATTATGTACACAACAAAGGCTTAAATATCCTGTGTTACTGCATGACTCATAGTATCTGCTGAAAAAAAGAGAGAAGCTGGCAGGGTCAGGTTTTTAGGGCTCTTAGTGAAAATATGTAGCACACCAAAGGCAGAAAACAAAGAATATACAATGTAATGAAAAGGACTGAAAGTGTGCTGTGTAATCTAGAAGACAGCAAAGAAAAAAGAAACATTATAATGAAGCACACATAGGAAGGAATGACAAATTACCCACGAATGATTTTACTTCATAAATAAATCAAGACCCATTGCATCATACGATCAGAGACAAAAAAAGAAAAGACGTGAATGACTTCTAGTTTCAAAGAACACTGACCCAACAGAACCAAATATGTCCGCAAGAAAGGAAAAACAAACCTCTGTGGGGGATCCAAAATCTGCAGAGGGGCTACAGGTGCTGGTGTCAGGGAGGGCAGTGCCAGCACTGCTGCGCACCGGAGAGGAGGGAGCAGCACCAGCAGGGGGGTCTGGGATGCTGGAGGCCTGGCGCAAAACGCCATGTTTCTGGAGACGTGCCCATGCATAGTTCCAGCTGAGGAAGAGCTCGTACAAAAGTTGAACCTGGAAACAGACGAGAACAGAGAAGAAACAACGTGATCAAGCCCTCAAGCTTCAAGAAACCGAACAAATTAAATATATTTAATATCTACAATGTAAACAAAGTCAGCTAGTTTCAGTCTTGTGTACCGGGATGTTGTGTGCAGATGCATCTAAACAAACACTGAAACACTTTTATTATATAGATTCATCACACAGAGTGGAATATTTACAGCCTTTATTTTTTTATAATTTGGATGATTATGGCTTACAAATGTCTCAGAAAACTAGAATATTGTGAAGAGGTCTGCGCCACCACTTCCCCCAACATTTTGAGATGCACCTGTAGATGGAGCCTCGTCATTATTTACCAGAAAAATAGTTATGTGCACAAAAACTAAAACGGGACAAAACTGGACACAACAGAATGATGTGAACACCTTATAAAACAAGCCCAACGCACCTCAAGCAAGCTTAATTTTTGAAACTGTATTCAAATGTACGTACGCGCCAAAATCTGACTCAAACCGCTGCACTTGGGAGTTCTCATAGTTCTGACTTCTAGAGCCATTACCGTGATTTAGCTTGGCAACTTTGTAGTTACATGACACTAAACCTAGTTAAAGTTGAGGGAGAAAGAAAGCAAAGAAGTAAATAATAATTTGAAATGGACTGCTATCTATTCTCATCTCTCTTATTTTCTAACATAACAGGTGCTCATCTTTGGGGAATAATTCTTTGAAAACAGCAAGATCAAACATGTGTTTTACCGTCTAAAACAGTGTTATTCTTAACAATTCTGAAGAAACACCCACAAAGGAAAGTTAAGATGTGTCACTAAGTTCCTCTGAAAAACCGACGAGGACTAGGAAAAATCGAAGGCTTGCTGTCAGATCTTCAACAAGTTAGTATGTGTTCAAATTAAAAGAGCATTTGGCTTTACACAACAACAAAACTGAAAACAAAATGGAAAACATGAGAAGAGTGCTGGGGAATGTGATGTGAGGCTTTTAAGTTCTTCATGCATTCACAAAGTGCTTTTAAGGAAAAAAAAAGAGATGTAACATTTTTACAGTGAGCTAATCTCTGGATGTTATACAACTAACTACTCCACCAATCAAGCAGCCTCAAGGTGCACAGGCAAAAAGAAACATTAAACAAGATTCTTCTGTTCTAAATGTGTTTTTTCCTTTTTACAACTCATTACACACATGCACTCATATGAGTGCACACACTGCAAGGAGGTCTTTCACAAATGAGCATAAATCAAATGAAAAGCAGCCCAATACATTACAGCTGGGCCATTTCAAACATGTCCAGGAAGAGCTGCTAATGTCGATTCAGCCGCCGTCCAGGTTCTGGGCCAACAGCTGTCTGCCATATTCAACCAAACGACACTGCCGGCGGGGGAGATACAGCACCATGTTCCTCTCTCTGAGATCTTTTGAGCCTGGAACTCCAACCAAGTACAACAAAGCTCACTGCTCATCACAGCAGATGTGCAACAAGGGGATACAGAACACTGGGTAGAGGAAAAAAGGCTAGTGTGTGCACAATGAGGCTGAGGTTTAGTAAAGAATGATCGTATTGTTGCACAACCTTTATTTATATAGCTCTCATTGAGTTGTAGGACCACTTTCAAAGCAGGATCTTAATAAATTCTCAGATTATTTTTATTTTCATCCACCTTCTCACCAATGTTTTTTACATTTTTATTTCAAAATTGTTTTCAATCTATACTATATTGTTCCTACTGTTAGTAGGCAATGTGCACTAGTCTTTTCAAACATGGACCTTTTTGAATTTACCAGTTTGTAAAGATTAGCTTCCTGAAACAACAAGCTAGTAAGTGTAATGGGTGGGACTATCAAATATCTTATTTTCCCCTTCACCAAAAGCATGCGTGTCTGCTGCTTAATAATCTCTTGAACCACAGAAGACATTTTTATGAAATGTGGACATACAACTGAATCGCATGTATAGTGGTGCTTGAAAGTTTATGAAACCTTTAGAATCATCTATATTTATGAATAAATATGACCTAAGACATCATCAGATTTTCACAAGTCATAAACTTAACAGAACCCAGTTAAAAAAATGAAACAAAAATGTTATACTTGGTCATTTACTAACTGAGGGAAATGATCCAATATAACATATTTGTTAGTAGTAAAACTATTGTATGTGAACCTCTAGGATTAGCAGTTAATTTGAAGGTGAAATTAGAGTCAGGTGTTTTCAATCAATGAGATAATGACCAGGTGCAAGTGGGCACCCTGATTTAAAGAACAAGGATCTATCAAAGTCTGCTCTTCACAACATGTTTGTGGAAGTGGACCATGGCAGGAACAAAGGAGATTTCTGAAAAGCTCAGAAAAAAGGGCTGTTGATGCTCATCAGGCTGGAAAAGGTTACAAAGCCTTCTAGAAAAAAGTTATAGAATTCCGCCGCTCAAGGTGGCTGCATGTTGGAGCAGCTCTGTTACTTTCATTCTGAGATTTTGCTTTTGGAAACTTTAATTCCTGGTTTTCTGGATGTAAATCACTTTTTTTGGATGATCGTTTCCTCTGGTATCAGATGCTGTGCAGCCGGAAGAATTTTTACTGAAACTTTTTTGGTTTTGGACATTTGTTATGATGCGTAACCATGGCAACAAGGCAGTTTTCTACAACAACAGAAGCTGAACAACATCACAAAAGCTCAAATAATATCTCAATTATGGCCCCAACTCTCAAATGAGTTGAAAAGGATGTTCTGTGGACGCATTCTCATCTACCTGCCAGCTTTGCTCGAGTGCCTGACCACTGAGATCCTCGAACTAGCAGGAAACACGGCTCATGACAGCTGAAGGACAGGATCGTCCCTCTGCACCTACAGTTGACTGTCCACAGCTATGAGGAACTCGGCAGACTGCTGGGAGGAGTGGCCATCACTCTGGGAGGAGTTCTGCTCAGCATTCAAGCGGTCCTACAGTCCAGGGGAACCGAGAGGCCAGCAGAGTCTGGGTGGACGGATCGGATGGCATCTGCAGCCAGTTTCTTAGGATCCACTGTGGGATGGACCTTTACAAGAGATCCTTCCTGCCTACAGCCATCAGTATCTATAACATATCTTAATGAAATGAAGATAACGAGTTACAACAACAAATAATTTCCCTTTGGGATTAATAAAGTATTATTGACTTGAATTGAATGTGGACCCACCACCTGCAGGAGGGGTCATAAATGTTGGGTGTATGATGCCACTGGCAGTGGCCGAACATGGGGACCTTGGCACAATGACCCTGGCTTACCAAAACTGGCTTGAGACATGGAACGTAACCTCTCTGGCAGGGAGTTTGTACACGAGGTTGAGAAGTACCGACTAGATATAGTTGGGCTAACCTCAACGAACAGCGTGGGCTCTGGAACAAATCTCCTTGAGAGGGGCTGAACCTTATTCCACTCTGGAGTTTCCATTGGTGAGAGGAGCCGAGCTGGTGTGGGTCTACTCTTAAGTCTCCAGACTTGGTGCCTGCGTGTTGGAGTTTTCCACAGTAGATTAAAGGGTGGCTTCTCTGCACCTTTGCTATTTGTATTGTGGGGCCGGCATTTATGAGGTAGAG
>NC_056502.1:35087058-35107802 GCF_014905685.2 Nematolebias whitei
GGGGGGAGAGACAGGCTCCGACTCTCATCTGTGCCTATGCGCCGAATGGCAGTTCAGAGTATCCAGCCTTCTTGGCGTCCTTGGCAAGGGTGCTGGAAGGTGCACCAGCTGGGGACTCATTCTGCTGGGGGACTTCAATATCAATGTGGGTAACGACAATGTGAGCTGGAGGGGCGTGACTGGGAGGAATGGCCTCTCTGATCTGAACCTGAGTGGTGTTCTGTTGTTGGACTTCTGTGCTAATCATAGTTTGTCCATCACAAATACAATGTTTGAACATGAGTGTCCAAATGTGTAACTGGCACCAGGACCCCCTAGGTCGTGGATCGATGATTGACTTCATAGTCGTGTCATCAGATTTGTGGATGTTTTGGACACTCGGATGAAGAGAGGAGCTGAGCTGTCAATAGATCACCACCTGGCACTGAGTTGGATCAAATGGCAGGAGAAGATGCCAGAAAGACCTGTAGATACAAACATGTAGTGAGGGTTTGCTGGGAATGGGAGTTTCTAGCTGTGGCCATCCACAAATTCAGTGGTGGACACACCGGGTTAGGGAGGCTGTCAAGCTGAAGGAGTCCTTTCGGACCTTGTTGGCTGGTGGGACTCCGGAGGCAGCTAAGGAGTACCAGAAGACCAAACTGTCCACAGCCTTGGCTGTGGTTGAGGCAAAAGCTTGGATGTGGGAAGAGTTTGGTGAGGCCTTGGATAGAGACTCTTGGTTGGCTCAGAGGAGATGCTGGCAAACCATCAGGCAGTTGAAGATGGGAAACCAGCACTATACTAGCACTGTGTTCAGTGAAGGTGGGGTGTTGTTGGCCTCAACAGTGATGTTGTCGAGAGGTGGAAGGAAAACTTTTCGGACCTTCCCAGTCCCACCGGCACGTCTTCCATAGAGGAAGCCAAGTCGGGGACTTTGGGGTTGGTCTGTCCATAACCGTGGCAGAGGTCACTGAGGTAGTTAGAAATTTCAGCGGCAGGACTCCAGGAGTGGATGAGACTCACCCCAATTTCCTTAAGGCTCTGGATGTTGTGGGGCTGTCTTGATTGACATGCCTTTGCAACATCGCGTGGACATCGGGTGTAGTGGCACTGGATTAGAAAATTGGGGTGGCAGCTCCCCTCTTCAAAAAGGGGGATTAGAGGGTGTGCTCAATTATAGGGGCATCACTCTCTTTAGCCTCCCTGGTAAAGTCTATTCTGGGGTACTGGAGAAGCAAGTCCGATCGTTGGTCGAACTTCAGATCCAGGAGGAACAATGCGGATTCTGTCCTAGCCGTGGAAAACTGGATCAGCTCTTTACCCTCACTATGGTCCTCGATGGGTCGTGGGAGTTTGCCCATGCAGTCTACATGTGTTTTGTACATTTTGAGAAGGCATTCGACCATGTTCCTCAGTGTACACTGTGTGTGTGTGTGTGTGGGGGGGGGGGGGGGGGGGGGGGTGCTCCGTGAGTATGAGATTGGGGGCCGGTTGTTAAGGGCTGTTCAGTCCCTATACAAGCTGTGCAAGAGTTGGATTTGCATTGCCGGTAGTAAGTCAGACCCCTTCAGGGTGGGAGTTGGACTCTGCCAGGGATCCCCGTTGTCACAGATTCTGTTCATAACTTTTATGGAGAGAATTTCTTGGTGCAGCCAGGGGGTGGAGGGATTCCAATTCAGTGGCCTCAAGATTCCATCTCTGCTCGTTGCAGATAATGTAGTCCTGTTGGCATCATTGTACCGTGATCTTCAGCTCTCACTGGAGCAATTAGCAGCTGAGTGTCAAGCAGCTGGGATGAGAATCAGCACCTCCAAATTCAAGGCCATGGTCCTCAATAGGAAAAGGGTGGATTACTCTCTTCAAGTCGAGGGTGAAGTTCTGCCTCAAGTGGAGGAGTTCAAATATCTCAGGGTTTTGATCACGAGTGAGGGAAGAATGGAGCGTGAGACTGACGGACGGATTGGTGCACCGTGTGCAGTATTGCGGACTCTGTGCCAGTCTGTTGTGGTGAAGAGGGAGCTGAGCTATAAGGCAAAGCTCTCTGTTTACTGGTCAGTCTACTTTCCTACCCTCACTAATGGTCAAGAGCTCTGGGTAGTGGCCGAAAGAATGAGACTGCGGATCCAGCGGTTGAAATGAGTTTCCTTTGCAGGGTAGCTGGACTCTCAGAGCTAGGGTGAGAAGTTCAGTTATCTGGGAGAGACTGACTAGAACCATTTATCCTCCACATTGAGAGGAGCCAATTGAGGTGGTTTGGGCATCTGGTAAACATGCTCCCCAGGCGTCTACCTAGGGAGATGCTTCGGGCATGTCCGACTGGGAGAAGACCCCTGGGAAGACCCAGGACTCGCCGAAGAGAATATGTCTCTCGATTGGCCTGGAAATGCCTTGAAATCTTCCCAGAAGAGCTGGAAGAGGTGGCTGTGGAAAGAGATGTCTGGGCCTCCCTGCTCAAACTTCTGCCCCCGCGACCTGACTTCAGAATAAGCGGAAGATAATGGACGGATGGATGGATGGGTCTATTAAAGTCTGCTCTTCACAGCATGTTTGTGGAAGTATATCATGCCACGAACAAAGGAGGCTTCTGAGGACATCAGAAAGAGTTGTTGACGCTCATCAGGCTTCAAAAAAAGTTACAAAACCATCTCTAAATAGTTTGAACTCCACCAATCCACAGTCAGACAGATTGTGTACAAAGGGCGGAAATTTAAGACCCTTGTTACCCTCCCCAGGAGTGATCGACCAACAAAGATCACTCCAAGAGCAAGGTGTGTAATAGTTGACAAGGTCACAAAGGACCCCAGAGTAACTTCTAAGCAAGTGAAGGTCTCTATTGCATTAGCTAATGTTAATGTTCATGAGTCCACCATCAGGAGAACACTGAACAATAATGGTATGCATGGCAAGGTTGCAAGTAGAAAGCCACCGCTCTCCACAAAGAACATCGCTGCTCATCTGCAGTTTGCTAAAGACAATGTAGACAAGCCAAAGGCTACTGGAATAATGTTTTTTGAACAAAGTGCATGCTCAAACCACCAACATCCAGAGTTGAAACTGTTCTGTATGGAGGAATGGACTAAAATTTCTCCAAGCTGGTATGCAGGACTGATTAACAGTAACCAGAAACATTTAGTAGCAGCTATTGCTGCACGGGGGTGCAACACATACTTTTCCCACTCACAAATATGTAATATTGGATCTTTTTCCTCAAAAAATAAATGACCAAGTATAATATTTTGTTTCATTTGTTTCTACTTTTTGGATTTTTGTGGGAATATGATGTTTTAGGCTCTTGTCTGACATCAGGCTCCTGTGTTGACTTGCACAAATTAAGAACACCTATTATATTTTGATTAAAACATGTGAAAAATGATTAACGATACATAAGTTTAAAGAAGATATAACCACAATGAACTTGCATAACTAAAATGTGTGTGTGTGTGAGCAGCTCTGATCCAAAATGTGACATTTGACTTTTGATGTTTTGCTTTACAATGAACAAATCTATGTTTGAAGGAAAAAAGTTAATTGCTTAATGTATGCCTTTATGTGCGAGCAGGCAAACATCTACATGCACTGGTTTCTTTCTTTTTTTTTTTCTTTTGCAGTGCCTCATGAAGAGGAAAAAAACAACATTTAAGTCGCTTTGGAGTATAAGTCACATTTATATAGACGTTTATTTCACAAAGTGCAAGAACAGATATTTAATCTGAAATAACAATAACACAGAACAGACCTGGGATCCTGAACAGGCTTAATTAACATAAGCCAACAAGACCGACGAGCAAGTTAGCGGCAAATTCAACAATCTCAATCCACATCATTGAATCCATCGAATTCTTCATCCTCTGTGTCACTTCTGAACAACTCTGCCAACTCCGGAGGAAGAATTGGAGGAGGGGGGCGGTCGTTAGCAGAAGAGGAATAACACATAGTTGTCAAAAGCCTAGAGGGCCCTCTTGTGGCTGCAAATGGTAATGCTTACTCTTTGGTTCATGTCAGTATGAATGAACATTTAATGCGTCAGTCAAAAATTGTGTCATGACTAGGGAAAAAATGTATACAAGTCGCTTCAGACTATACTTTGCAGGACTGGCCAAACTAAAAAAAAAACCTGTGACTTAAGGTCCGGAAAATACAGTAATATTTTGATTTCATGTGGAGAGAAAAAAAACAATAATTTCAGGACTGTCTTTCTGACCTGAGGGTTGGAGCACTTGCCGTGGACAGGCTGTAGATCCACATGGAGACAGACTACAAATGAGTGCCTTCCTTCAGAGCCGCTCTGCAGTTTAGAGGTGACAGCCAGTGTGGAGGTGCACCCCATTGGTTCCAGCAGGCTAAGGCTTTGCTGCTGACCCAACAACGTATACACACTGAACTGACTCAGGCTTATCGTCCACGGAAAGGCATCACCTGGTTGACAGACAAAAGGGAAATCATAAGTATGTGAACTAATATTTAAAAAGTGTGGGGAATAGGTGTCAAGGTAAATTAGCATTTTAAATCATGAGGATTCATTGTTAAAAGATTAATTCACTAATTCACATGATAGAAAACAAACACGGTTATATCACACCTTTAACACAAAACCTTTTTCTTAACAGCATTACTTGATAAGGAACAAATGTTAGCATGCATTACTTGACGACCCCCCCATCCACAGAGACTTGAGATAAACATCATACACAAAGAATACAAAGAAATATGCATATTTGTACATTAAATGTATTACACTGAAACATTCTGGTTCGAGTTACGTTTTTTTTTTAATGCTTTATAACCTGTTAAATATACACATAAAAAAGTGGCATTTACTTCTGTTTGTGCCCAACCTGTTCAATCCTGCAATTTTATTATTGGTTCAAGTTTTGAGAAAATCTTGGAAGCTGAAGTGAAACCAGCTGAAATGAAAAATGTGCCATTGGATACATTTGGTGTTCAAGGTTTCAGGAATATGAAGCAGGGCTCTGGCAGAATTTTAATTAATACTAGTAACTTAGAAAAGCCATAACTTTCTCTACATAGTATGTCCCCATTATCCATTCCTCCAGACTAATGTATATACTAGTATTGGATATGCTCAGCTCTTAGAAAGACAAATGGAGTAGTGAAGAGAAGCACCCACCAGGTAAGAATGACTGGCACAGCTGATTTTGTTTTTCTGACTGCTCTCTTGGTCGTTATCTGCATCAGCAATTAGAAATCCAAGTTGCTCAGAAGTAGCAAGAAAGTAAGGACTCCTCCTAATGTTTGGCAGGTGGTGGAAACTTACAGCCTACAATGTGTGTGGGAAAAATAACAGGAATACAAACTAGAGTAGAACTAAAAGTCGAAGAAATTAATGTTTTATCTTACAGAAGATCTTAAAGAGAACACTGGATACTTTGATCTAAAACGCTGAAAACGAGAGGTGTATGACCAGTGCAAATATCATTAAAAGGTTAAGGGGGGGAAAGGAGCCCCTTCCTTTTGCTTCATCTGCTAGAGAAAACACTGCTCAACCATAAAAGTATTGCTTGTGTCAACTCTGCCAGGTGTGCACACCACATGTGCAGAGATCTATCTCTCAATGTCGCTCTGCTTAAGTTTGTTTGTCTTTTGTCACAGTAAGTGAGTAGTAGAGGGTCAAAGGTTTGCACAGTGTTGAACAAGCCATAATGATGATTAATTCACATAATATAGCTTATTACTATTATTAAACATTTTATCTTAATTATCAATAAAAACTAACTTTTTCACTCCTAATTGGAGTTTGGTTTCCAAGATTCCCATTTTTAACCAGTGGTATGTCCTTATTGTCTCTCAGTTAAACCATTAAATCAATCTTCTTGACACCGGGTCATCCAAGGGGCTCGCAATGTGCCTGGGAATGTTTTTGTATCCAAGTTTTTCAAACATCAATTTCAGTCTAGAAGCAAGTAGTGAAATAGTAGGAAAACTTGCCTTCCTCTAAAATGGGTTTTGAGACAACAAAGGGGAGCTCCTGCAGAGGTTCAATATATCTGTGTCCAGCGCTAACAACACTGATCTGGGGCAGGCAGACCACCAGAGTTCCTGGCATGGAGGCCTGATTGTGGTACCAGCTCCGAACTGTGCCAGGTATGTCTCCACAGATGATGGTGCTCGGAGAGGGGAGGCTGTCGTTAGGAAGAAACATGCAGCATGACTGCAACTCCACCTGCAAAAAAGAGCAAAAGTACCTCATGAAGTTGCGTTATCAAACATCACTTTTATATTGATCATGATTTCAGTGAACAGTCAGAAACAAAAGGCTGCTTTGAGCAATCAAAGGAATGCAATAAAAATTAAAAAAGTGTGTAAAACGCAAAACGCTTCTGGAAAAACCCAACTGGCTTATAAAAAGCACTTCTTGATTTGGGGACAAAGGTAAACTAATCATCTTAAATTTAGTTATGCCTCATAACTTGGACAGATAACCTATATTTAATATAAAAACATAATTCCTGTAAAATTGTATTTGAATATAAGTTTTTGTTTAAGGGGAAAGCAACTACTTTCAGAATTCTTTAAACATTAGAATTTGAAAGTTTTAAAATAATTTAATGTAAAAATTCCGTTCAGGAAACTAAATATATTTTACAACTTTGGGGAAGTTGGCAGTTGAACCTTGAAATAAAATCAGTTTTTTGAAGTTTCTTTAAGAGGAGTAGAGAGCAATTCCAGCTGCCCTACATCACTCATATTTCTGTCCGCTAAGAAAACGCTCATTTTACAAGACATTTAGGTCAGAAACTCGTAGCCAGTCAGTGGAGGAGTGGTGTTTAACCTCTCTGAGCCCCAGCAGTGGTTTGTCCTGTTTCATTATGCTGAGGCTCATTGATTTAAAAGAACAGTTCATATAAACGACTGGTGTACAGGGTCCAGGGGTCAAACAGCTTGTGCTGCCAAATGGTTGCACATGGACTGTATGTCTGCACAAATGAGAAAATAATTACCCATTAGTTTTTATTGTTTTTTAAAATATATATAACATAAAAGGTAAGATTACATTAAAAAAAATTGGTGAAGAAAATGAGAAGAGTTGGCAGAGACCTGGACATAGAGGAAATATCTCTGTAAAATCATCAAGCTCCTAGACAGGACACTTGCATACTGATAATACTAACACGAACAAAAGAGCATTCACTGAAAACTACCTGGTTTGCTGCAGATGGCAGATTTAAAATGCAATAAATAAATAAATAAGCTGAAATTATCAGGTTTGGCACCATGTCTCTAAGTGCCCTTGTGAGGTCAGTGTATGAGGCTAACTAAATGTTATCTTGATCAACACATCATTTCTGATTATTTATTTTTCTATTTCTTTTAATTCCTTACCAGTAGAGAGCTATAGTACTACTGAGTGATAAATAACTCGTGTCTGTTTGGTTGTTTGTCTCGTTCGTCTCCATGTGTCCCTGTGATGGACTGGAAACCTGTCCAGGGTGTCCCCCACCTCTCGCACAGTGATGGCTGGATATGGGCACCACTAGGGCTGAGTACCGAACTGAGGTTCTTTTATGGCACCAACCGAACTGCGTCGGTCTGTGTATGGATTGAAACGTCACTCTTCTTTCTGTGTCAAGTTTCAGTATTGGCTGTAACGTGTCACGTGGTTTCAGCACGCCGGCAGGTAAAACGCAGACATATGACAAACAGACTACGTGTTTACACCCAGAGCTGTATAGAGCTGCCGTACAGCTTGTATGTCTATGGTGCTGGAGACGCCCACAGACGGGGTTCACCTGTGCAGCGCGTGTTGTTGAACAGCTTCAATTTATGAGCAGAAAGTTGCTCCGTGTTTTTCTGTGAGAGAGAAGGACAGCAGCCTCCCCCCCTCCTCCTCTCAACGTTAAAGTCAGCCTGTGAGTGTTGAACGGCCTGAATCAACATTCCACAACCGGACTCCTCTCCATCAAAAAACTCCGAGGAGGGAGCTGTGTGTGGGATTTCAGCTGGTAAGTTTACGTTTGTTAACATTACTGCAGCTTAACATGTGCATCGCTGTGAATTAAACTAGAATCCATGTAACGTTAACTTTAAGATATTGGTGTATAACTTTATTTTATCTACGTAGCTAGCTAAACTCAGAAGCTAACTAAAGATTGACACCAACAGATGAAGCTTAGCTTGTAAAAATGTGCTCATTCATGGTCAGCTTGTTGAACAGTTCACCTAATATTCACCGTTAATGTTCTCCTCACATGAGCCTCTGACCCTGATGTGAGGATGACAGACAAAAGAAAAGTGAGGTGGGGGCCACAGGACAGTCACAAACTTTGTTGTTAAAAGTTTGCTGCCTTTTTCTACAGCGGAGGCTGCATGGTGGAGGTAAGTAAACTGTAAAGGATATTGTTGACAGTTAAACTTTTATTTCTCAACCTAGATATTTTTTTATTTACCCTTTATTTATACAGGTAGTCTCATTGCGCCACGAGAACTCATTTTCAAGAGAGACCTGTTTAGGGAGCAGATGGGGGTTAAGGGCCTTGCTCATGGGCCCAGGGTGGGGCGAATGAGTGTGGGGGCAAGTGTGGGTACTTCACCTACCCCACCCACATTTTTGATGATGTTGTCGGTACCGGGGCGTGAACCGGCAATCTTCTGATCATAGGCCCACTTTCTAACCTCTGTGCCACCACTTCCCCGGATAATGTTACTGTTGATGTTTTGCGTTCTAATGTCATTTAGGGAGATGATCAGAGCCCTAAACCCCAGAGAACCACAGAGGCGATTCAGGAAGAGATACAGAGCTACAGAAGTCTGCATCAAACCTAACCTCAGTGAATCCAGTGACCTGCTGGTGGAATGTGAGGGACACTATGCCAGTGCTATCAAACTGACAACCAGGTATCTGTGTGTGCAACAAGCATCATCCACACCCTCAGAGTGAACATTTTCTACTGCTGGAGACACCATCAGCCAGGAGCGAGCTTGTTTGTGTCCAGAGAAAGCAGACGTGTTGATTTTTCTGAAGAAAAACTGAAGTGAAAAGGTCCTCAGTGTGTAGCAGTGAGCATTAGACACTGAAGTGTCACTGGTTTGAAACTGTTCTTTTGACCTGGAAATTATTTATTTTTATGTAAGAAAACTGCTTGGAATGGAAAAATGCCTAAGTTAAAAAATAAAACTTGCAATTTGTACTGTAATGTGTTACGTAATGTTATTTTTGTTAGAATTAATAGTAATTACAAAATTGGTACAGAAAAAAAAAACGTCCAGGAACTGACACGGAAGTGAAGGGACCGACACCAGTACCGATAAAATATATTTTTTTTTAGAAAGGTACCCAGCCCTAGGCACCAGTGACCCCCACGACCCATGTTGACAAGGCAGTTGGAAAGTCTTCAAAGACATCATAAGCCTGACAAATAGTTAAATTAATATACTTTATATGACAATGTTTATGAATATTGTCAAGCATCTATAGCTTAGAGCACAGTGTGGTATAACGGCTAGGTTTAAATGTACCAAACTTTTTAAAGACTGTACAACAGTTTATAAAGGTCTACGAACAGTTTAACATACAATGTAAAATAAATAAATAAATAAACTCATACAAAAAAAAAAAAAATCTAATTTTAATAATGTATGCAATGATTTTTTTTCTTCTTCTTTTGGCTGCTCTCTTTTTTAATTTGTTACCACAGTGAACTAACTCGCACAAAGGCTTGGCAATTATTTTTATGCTGGATGACCTTCCTGATGCAACCACAGATCACCGAGCTACCACAGCTCTCTGTGTGGAGCAGAGAGTTGCTATCTAGGGCACCCAGGGGAGAAGATGGTGGGGGTTAAGGGCCTTGCTCAAGGGCCCAGAGTAGGACAAATGAGGGGGCACGTGTGTGTGCTTCTTCTTTTCCACCCACATTTTGATGTCTGGGGAGTTGAACTGGTGACCTTCTGATCACTGGCCCACCTTCTAACCTCAGTGCCACCACTCCCTCACAATGTATTAAAACAAATTAAATGAGCTAAACTTTAGTGACATTGTTTAGTCACTTCTTTGGAAGTGCGGTAACAAGTTACAGTGCTTTTAAAACCTTTTAAACATAGTTACAGAGACTTTCACAAAAAAAATGTTTGCCTCATTCACAGGATAAGATCAAAAGCCAAACTAGAAACCAAGAGTTGTTTGGCAGGTGTAAAGGTTTATATAAGGTTGAGTGAAGTTGAGCAAAGTTGTGTTTGGTATTTCTCAAATTGCTCTCAGCTCCGTGAAGGAAGCTGTTGGTCTGTGTGACGATTTCTGCCTAAACTTAATGAAAGTCCTGTTCATTGTCATCGAGTTTGTGTGTGTGTGTGTGTGTGTGTGTGTGTGTGTGTGCATTCTGTAAAGATGTTTTTGGGAGACTTTGCAATGACTTCTATTCATTTTCTATGGCCTAACTCTGACCCTTACCCTAAACCCAACCATTACTAGTACATACCTATCCCTAACCCATCTGCAATTCACACCTTAGTCCTAAACCTAACCCCTAACCCCCAACCAGACTTCTCTTTATGAGGGAGGACCTGGCTTCGGTCCCCATAAAGAGCAGTTGGTTCTCACATGCAAGATTTTTTTTGTAAAATTGATCCCTACAAGGTAACCTAAAACAGAAACGCGCGAGTGTGCGTGTCATGATTGCAGTGATTAAGTATATTCGCAAGCTACTCACAAGGCTCTGGAAAGAAAATTATTTTTTCATTCATAATAGCATAGTGGAAACGTATTTTCTGTTAGTGTAGACGTGTGCAACGGCAACTTTTCCAAATGTAGCAAAAGGAAAAAAATCTGAAATGAAATTAAAAATAGAATTGGGCAGAAAAACATCTGAAAGCAAAAAAGAGAAATTGCAATATGGAATATTTATTACGTAACTTTAACCTCTGATGTCTTCATGGTAATGTGGAATTAAAAAATGACAGGCAGCCTTGGAAAAGACTTGGGCACAATAAATAATAAACAGAAAGGAGCCATGCAGCACTGTGTGAACACGTGAGCGATCCCTGTTTTAGCAAGGTAAACATTCATTTGTGATTACCAAATGGCAAACTAAGGATGAACTTTGTTAGAACAGGATTGAAATACAGATGTGGGTTCAATTCTACAGCTGGCCAGGATTCCAAAATGGCAGGTGTGCTCAAATAGGATCCATGTAATTACACAAGTTCAGAGGGGAAAAGAGAAGTCAAAGAAACATAATTGTTCACTTCTTTTGTCCAATGACTTCATGTCCTGTCAAAGTGAAATAAAATCTTTAACATAACAAATGCAGTCAACCGTCAGCTGTGCGGGACATCTACCTCAGTTTCCTACTCAGTCTGATGACGGATTCATTCAAGAAAAACACTGATTGACAACGTGGCACTGTGCCTCCGTTTATATTCAAGGACAGGGTGGATCACTCGCAACACCCTAAAATACTTAAATTATTAATTAAAGACATTAGCTTAAAGAATGAAAACAGTGAAATCCTCATGAGGCTTTGCGTGTTGAATTGTAACTATGAAACATTCTCATAAGTCCTCATTTATTAATGCACACACACACACATGCTAAGGGATTTTCACAAGAGCACATGCAAAGCTGAACATATACATACAAGCAAAGATTATATTCCCATGTAAAGAAAAAAGAACACCATTAGTCAGTTTAAGAAAACTGGACTCAGTCTGGAATAATGTTGAAGAAAATAAGCAAAGTACAAACCTTCTCAGCCTGAAGCTAATGCACCTGAATCCCTCCCTGGCACCTGTAAAAACGGACTCTACAAACACAACTGAGCCGTTCACTTAGTTCAGTTCAACAAGCCGCTGCACCTGGCCATCAAGTGACTCACCAATATGACGCACAGCGAGAAAGCTGTGGTTCAACAATCAGAGAACATTCATTTATTTAGAGTTATAGGAAGTTGTGGTACGACACTTTAGGCATTCTGGGTTTAAAAGCATTCCCATTGTCGGGGTCCACATGAACAGAAGCTTTTTCTTCTTTTTTTAAACCGGGCCAGAACTTTTCTTATGTGTGTCAATTACTTGATAGGGAACAGTATTCATAAAAAAAGAACAAGCATAAAAAACAAGAGTGAATATAATGAAACATAACCCCTACATCTCAATATGTACAGGTTCTTCTAAAAAAATTAGCATATTGTGATAAAGGTCATTATTTTCCATAATGTAATGATAAAAGTGAAACTCATATATTTCAGATTCATTGCACACAAACTGAAATATTTCAGGTCTTTAATTGTTTTAATACTGATGATTATGGCATACAGCTCATGAAAACCCAAAATGCCTGTCCCAAAAAATTAGCATATCATGAAAAGGTTCTCTAAACAAGCTATTAACCTAACCATCTGAATCAACGACGTAACTCTAAACACCTGCAAAAGATTCCTGAGGCTTTTAAAAACTCCCAGCCTTGTTCATTACTCAAAACCGCAATCATGGGTAAGACTGCCGACCTGACTGCTGTCCAGAAGGCCATCATTGACACCCTCAAGCAAGAGGGTAAGACACAGAAAGAAATTGCTGAATGAATAGGCTGTTCCCAGAGTGCTGTATCAAGGCACCTCAGTGGGAAGTCTGTGGGAAGGGAAAAGTGTGGCAGAAAACGCTGCACAACGAGAAGAGGTGACCGGACCCTGAGGAGGATTGTGGAGAAGGGCCGATTCCAGACCTTGGGGGACCTGCGGAAGCAGTGGACTGAGTCTGGAGTAGAAACATCCAGAGCCACCGTGCACAGGTGTGTGCAGGAAATGGGCTACAGGTGCCACATTCCCCAGGTCAAGCCACTCTTGAACCAGAAACAGCGGCAGAAGCGCCTGACCTGGGCTACAGAGAAGCTGGAGTGTTGCTCAGTGGTCCAAAGTACTTTTTTCGGATGAAAGCAAATTTTGCATGTCATTCAGAAATCAAGGTGCCAGAGTCTGGAGGAAGACTGGGGAGAAGGAAATACCAAAATGCCACAAGTCCAGTGTGAAGCACCCACAGTCACTGGGGTGTCATGTCAGCTGCTGGTGTTGGTCCACTGTGTTTTATCAAGTGCAGGGTCAATGCAGCTAGCTATCAGGAGATTTTGGAGCACTTCATGCTTCCATCTGCTGAAAAGCTTTATGGAGATGAAGATTTCATTTTTCAGCACGACCTGGCACCTGCTCACAGTGCCAAAACCACTGGTAAATGGTTTACTGACCATGGTATTACTGTGCTCAATTGGCCTGCCAACTCTCCTGACCTGAACCCCATAGAGAACCTGTGGGATATTGTGAAGAGAAAGTTGAGAGACGCAAGACATAACACTCTGGATGAGCTTAAGGCCGCTATCGAAGCATCCTGGGCCTCCATAACACCTCAGCAGTGCCACAGGCTGATTGCCTCCATGCCACGCCGCATTGAAGCAGTCATTCATGCAAAAGGATTCCCGACCAAGTATTGAGTGCATAACTGAACATGATTATTTGAAGGTTGGCGTTTTTTGTATTAAAAACACTTGTCTTTCATTGGTGGGATGAAATATGCTAATTTTTTGGGACAGGCATTTTGGGTTTTCATGAGCTGTATGCCATAATCATCAGTATTAAAACAATTAAAGACCTGAAATATTTATGTTGGTGGGCAATGAATCTGAAATATATGAAAGTTTCATTTTTATCATTACATTATAGAAAATAATTACCTTTATCACAATATGCAAATTTTTTGAGAAGGACCTGTACACTGACAAACGTGTCAGAGTCAGAGTCAGAGAGTCAGAGATTCTTTATTGTCATTCGCACCTCATGTGGTACATGTGGTGGAGCGAAATTATGTACACAGGGTCCCAGTTACATCCAACAATAAAATGTATAAGAAAAACAGTAATAACATCTAAGATATGAACTAAGAAAAACATCAACTAAATATACACTAAGCACTCATAACATAAAACATTGAACATCAGCACAAACATGAACATGAGTCTGTGAGCAGATGTGCACGCATGAACACATCAACATTGAAACAGATCAGCAGCAACATGAAACAGATCAGCAGCAACATGATGTGGTTTTTCACAGTGATTATTCTAGTTAGAGATTCATGAGTCTAACAGCCTCAGGGTAGAAGCTGTTCCTCAGTCTAGTGGTTCTACACTTAATGCTCCTCAACCTCCTTTCTGAGGGGAGTGGGGCAAAAAGTGTGTGTGCTGGGTGAGTGGGGTCCTTCATGATGCAGGTGGCCCTCTTCCTGCATCTGGAGGTGTAGATGTCTGTGATGGTGGGGAGGCTGATTCTGACAGATTTCTGTGCAGCCTTCACCACTCTCTGCAAAGCTTTTCTTTCTGCAGCTTTTCTTTCTTTCTGTGTTAATATATTTATATAAATAATCAATTATATAATAATTAAAATGTAATTATATTAATACTTATATAGTACACAATAATAATCCTCGCAAGCCAAAAGCTAAATGTTTGAGATATTTGAGTAATTTATTCAATAGATTTTATTTTATTTTTTTCTTTCAGCTGCTCCCATCTTCAGGGGTCGCCACAGGGAAGTATCTCAAACGAAGACTTGGTAATAGTTTTTACTCTGGATGCCCTTCCTGACACAATCGCAGACCACCAACCTACCACTGCAGAGAGCTGCTATCTAGGGTGCACATGGGAGCAGATGGTGGATGTTAAAGGCCTTGCTCAAGGGCCCAGAATGGGTCAGATAAGGGTGGAGGCAGGTGTGGACTGATGTATTTATTCAATAGGATTTATTCCTTACGTTGACATACTAGGGTCACCTTTAAGGAAAAAAAATGTTTGAGATTAAGCAAACATTTGAAGAAGGAGATGAAATAGTATTTTCACGATAAAAAATATAACTGATAAATATGTTAATAAATAAATAAATAAATAAATAAATAAATAAATAAATAAATAAATAGTTATTTTGGGATTCAAAGAGGATTCAAAAACCAAACTATAGAAAGTCAAGCTAAAAGCTAAAAACATTAAAAAAAAATAAAATAAAAAAAAAAAAACTTGCAGCATCCATTAGGACTGTATTGGGAAAAAAATGATAAAATGCCTACAGACTGTCACTTTGTTCCTTCTCATCACTGCCTGGCGTCAGTTCACAGAGCTCTAAATGTGCAACTTTTCTTCTCCTTCTTTTGTGGCATGTTCTACTCAGATCTGATTCTTGGTCACTCCTCTGCAACATCAGATAGTGTTCAGAAAAGAGCCACATGTCAACTCAGTCTTAAATTATTCAAGAAAAATACCCACAAAAAGCATCCGGTACTTTGAGTGTCTGCCTTCGGACTTGCGCATGCATTTCTCTCAATTCTTTGTGAAGACAGTTCATCTGTTTCCAACAGAACAGATTCTAATAGAGGGAAAGCTGAAGGACAAACACACTTAGACTTTACAAGGAAGAAGCTATAAATGGCCTATAAGCACATGAGACTCTTTGAATCTGCTAGGTCTTACCAGTAAATCACAGAACAGTGAGTTAGATTGAGGACAGTTTTTTTTTTACTCTGCATAGCAACTTAGAACTGCAGAGGTTAATTTACCTTTAGGTAGCAAGTCTAGGAACTATGGCTGAATGATTCAAATTTTAATTGGCAAATAATAGGACACAAAGGCCTACCCTTTAAAAAAAAAAGATGTGCAGTTCATCTATAAAAATTCCTTTGTTTAAGAAGAAACTATTAGAAACTGTACATTTATCCATTCTGCAAATCAGTTGACGTGCCTCTCACTAATTGAAAGTAAAAAATAAAATGTGATGATCTTTGCAGTTGCCTTTTTTCTGAGCCATTACTCTCGGGTCATTTCAATCGGATAAAAGATGTAAAATCCAGTGTAAACTTGTTTTAAAACATCGTCAAACTGAACCCAGGCAGCAAAGTACATGTGTGACATTTGTTCTGTGGCGCTGTGGGCATATCCGCTCTTAGACTTATTGTTTTCATATCACAGCAGGGAAGAGAACTTTGGATGTCCCACCTTTGCAGAGCATGAACTCTATGGGTCAAGATCACCTCTCTGTAGAGAGACCCCACAGCTTGGGAAGCACACATTTTTCTCTCATTCTCTCCACACAATAAGCAAAACATGACACACAGGAAATCACCAAGAGATAGAGGATAGGAAATTAGAAACACCCTCCCAGCATCCCCAGTGAAAACATTTGCAACTCTGGAGCGCAAAACCCCTCTGTGGAGAGATCGGCAGCAAACGGAAAACACATCCTTTTGTTTTACAAACCTGATACCACTCCAAATGTAATCTTCCTGTCCATGCACCAGACAGGACACTGTGTTTCCTAAGTGGCCGGTTGAATGAACTGAAGGTTCATAAACCAACCCCCAACTCAACCCACCCACTGTTACCCTTGTGCTCCTTTTCCTTTTTTACATCTTCCTGCATATTCTGCTTTGTCCAAAAACACGTTTGGAAAAGAGAGCATAGTGTAAACAGTTTCTCTGTGTAAATTAGCATGATTAATGTGTATACCTGAAGATGACACCATTCAGATGTGTATTGTGGTACACACATGTACACAAGGTTTTGGCCCTAACCTCAGAAAGCAGCTTTCCATTCCATTGTCCATGAGAAAAACATTTAGGCATGATGCGTCTTGACAACAGATAAGCTTGGTCTCACCCACATGCCACCACAAGCAATAAGCTCGTGGCCTGGCATAGCAGTATAGCCAGGCAGCCAGCCATCCCTGTGGCCATGCATTCCTCTCTTCTAACACTGCTTACAGAAGCTGACAAGCTCTGGAGGTCTCCCGGGCCGAGGTGGAAATCTGCAAAAATAAACGCTTTAGGTGACATGAAGGCTTTGTTTGTTTCTGCTGGCCCAGCTGTTTGTGTTAGCGCGGTGGGTTAATTGCAACTTTGATCGCTGAGTTTATTGATCCAACAGTGGCCCTAGGAGAGCGGCTGGCCAGGCTTTCTCACCTACTCCCACCTTCTCCCTCTCAAACAACCCCTGCCTTCCACCACCCAAGTTTGGTGAGCCAATAGAGACAGGGTCTGATGGGGTGACCACACCAAACAGACTGAGAATGGACTTGAAGAAGCTGGTCTTGAATGGACGTGCTCAGATGTAGCAGCTGCTATTCTGCTGAGCAGGACTATTGATTTATTGGGTGGAAACTTTTAGTTGAGAAAGAGACAGCTACTTGGGAACAAAGTGGATTATTAAATATCAACACTGAAATTAGTTAGATGGACAAGCTTCCACAGGCAAAGCCAGTGGGACTAATATTTGGCGACACAACAAAAAGACGCTTGGTTTGGCTAAACTTTAGCAGCAATGTTGCCAGAAAACTTGGCTTTGCGCTGTCTGAAGAGAGTAAAGGTGGTTGGGATTACGTGATACTGTGTGCGATACAGGCCTGTTTGGATCAAATGATGACAGACTGCAGATGCAAAAAGGTGTATGGGCTAACTCTGGCTATTTTTCACCACTACTGATTTATGTGCTGTGACCATATGACGCAGTCCAAACTGAACTATTTGAACTCCCAACTGATGCGATTCAACCAATAGTTTGGCATAATTTCTTCTTCTGTCCTGACGAGAAAGGGCAAGTGCTCTGACAATCTAATCATATTCCAGAGTAGCTTTTTAAAACACATTCCAAAAAATGAGAGTTTGAACTAGTCATTATTACTCTATTTTATACCATTGTGATCAAAGAAATGTCTATAATAATGGGAACAAAATGCAGGAGTGTATAAGGAATTAATTCACTATTCAATGTCAACTCCAAGTATTTGAAGTTGCAGACAAGAGAATCTTGATAAGCATTTTTTTTTTTCAGTGCAGTGTGTTAGGGTCATGTGTGTGCGCTTCTATAATGACTGTGAGGTCATCAGTGTATTGACACAACGGGAGATAATGGAATGGGATTTGTGGCCACACATGGACATTAGCACACATGCGCATCAGTGCAGACATACATCCACAAACTCAGTGTTCTCACTGGATTAAAAGTCATTTATTATTACATCAGTGGGTCCTAGTTAAGATCAGGCAATGCAAGATAAATGATTTCATCACAAGAGAACGTCCACTTTATTGGTCATTCTCTTAACTGCATTCAATGATTTAATACTTTCAAGATATTGTAGGGATTCATGAAGAGCTAACATTTTAAGCACACAACAAGAATGGGCTTTTTTTGCTGTAATTTGTGTTACACAATGGAAGGAAAGAAGCTGTAACACAGCTTACCTGTTGTATAAGCTTTTCACAAAAAGAAAGTCATTGCTTAGTGTCCCACTGTCATTTGGTCATAGGTACAAAATTCCCACATGAACTCTGGAGTTATCCAAAAGGAAAAGTGTCCAACTCAACAGTGGCAAATGCTTCAAATCCTCCAGCTTACAAAGTATGGTCTCCATGAACCAGACATGTTTTTCCAGCCCATCCTACAAATTATCAATCAGAAAAAGATATAGCAACACCCACTGGTCAAACCATTATAATAAACCTTTTTGTATGAGCACACAGCCATTTCTGAACAATCTTTGCAGTTCCAGCACACCTTATCATATTAAAGAAGTTGTTGACATCAGGGAGTATTGTTGCAGAGAAATATTTGCATGGCCTTCATTAATGTTCAAAAAGGAGCTGGCTTCATATACCTCAAGTTTATCATGCATTGCTCGATTTTAGGGTAGCTACTTCTGTTAGTAATATATTTTGCCACATCATGCAAACCTACTTCTTTGTCATTTATTGATGCATTTTGTGTTTATTCTCCTGCAAGGATCTTTTTTTTTTTCCTGCTATGAAAAAATAAAGCCACCAAATATCATGCATGAGTAGCTTACTCAGAGGTGTGGAATGAAATACAGATTTGCCTTAATATTAGACACAATTTTATAGGCACATGTACGCACTAGCACACACAAACGTATAGGGTCTTAAATAAAACAGTTTGTTAAAGAAAACCATTTTATTTCAATTCTCCATAGACTATAATTTCAGTGAAAAAAAAGAAAGAAAAAAAAGAGGTAGTGAACTAGGCCTCCGACCAAAACCTGTCTCTGAAGACCTTCATGGGACAGGAACTGTTATTTCATTGATTTGAATCCAGAAATACAAATTAGCTCATCCAGAGACTGTCTAATTGTATCCTGAATTAATAAATTGAAAGAACACTCTTCTTTTTATATTATTACTATTTTACAATATCTTGATAATCAAAAGTGTGTTTAGTTCATATCATTTCTAATGTTGAAAGTAAACCACTCATTTAAATCAACTGCGAAACAGTATTAATGATTTTTAAACCTCATTTAAATTAGAAATCAAGTTAAATGTCTATTTACAAAGTAATTATGCATTTTGATCTTCTGTCTAAATGAGAAGTCAGTGATGTCGGTCGAAAGTCAGAGACAGTCAGAAAACAAGTTATTAGAACGAATTGTATTGTTTTTAAACCTAGCAGAGGGTAAATAACTTCCACTGGCATCTGCGTTTGTCTCACTTTGCCATAACATTTCTCTGTCTGTACTAAACGTTCCTAAACATTATTGCACCCTCTCTTGACTTTTAATAACCCTCTGACATCGCTAGAACCACCCCCTGTTGGTTGTTTCAACCAATCAGGAAGTACTAAGTGACCAGAAGTGAGGACTCTTTAAAAAGTCAACACTTCCTGGAACTATTCAGTCTTGAACCAGTCTTTCATGGAGTCTTCTCGACTCTTCAGTCTTTGATCTGAGTCTTCTCAGTCGAACTCAGTCTCTGATTATGGAGTCTTCTTGAGAATTCCTAAGGAATATTCAGATTTAATCAATAGCTGATGGATTTGACCGTGAGACGAGGGTCCGTCCATCTCAGAGGAGACAGCGCCTTGCTGTGAACTCACCCGGGCGTAACGCCCTACAATTTCGAAGGAAGCTTGTCTGTTTACCGGAGTAAACCACACAACTTCTGACAATGACCAGCCGCTTTAACCGGAGACGCTGGAAAGGTAGCGTTGAAATGGACCCAATACCGGAGCTGATTCATCTTCTGCGAAGGTAACGAGTCCTCGCGCGCTAAGTGTACCGGAGGTTTGAGCTGGTGTTGAAAGAAGCGTGCTAATTCTGGTCAACAAAAACCTACATCTTTCCTTCATCCATCTTCCTCTAAATCTTTCCTCTTGTAAATCTTTTCGCCAGTAAATCAATCTAGATGCCTTCAGAAATGTTCTGTTGTCTTGTTAGTAAAGCGTGCCAAGTTTTATTAATCAGAACCAGATGAACAAATCCTTGTGCACATGTTTTGATGTTAAATTTTGATTCTGTTAAATAAATGACCGCATTTATTCTGATGGGTCAAAGAAAAATAATGACTCATGTCACTGATAAAACAATCCATCAGTTATCTCGTCACATGGCATTAATTTAACTCGAAAAAGAAAGAACCCGTTCTATTTAAATTTTTAGTAGTGAAGCGACAGCAAAGGCTGACCCCCACTTTCACTACATTTGGTGGGCCCGTACGTGTTTTAAATAACATAAATGGTGGCCCGTGTGTCCACAGCAAAGCTGCCTTGACATACTACAAAGACTAAAAAGTACAATTTTACTAATTTGAACTGCTAAACTCTCACTCCTACAAGATCGAAAAGTCCCGAAAAGCATTTGTTACAGGTATCAATTAATGTACCTGTTGTTGTCAATTAAGTTTTAGTAGGGACTATTAACCTTTGATAGTACCTTGCACACACAAACACACACACACACACACACACACACACACACACACACACACACACA
>NC_056502.1:35107812-35154757 GCF_014905685.2 Nematolebias whitei
ACACACACACACACACACACACACACACACACACACACACACACACACAATGTATGCTGTATTTAAGATGCACTGACATTTATCTTGGCATCTCAGTTGGGTTCTTGTCAGTAAAAACCATGATAAAATAGTGTGGGGAGTTCATATATTTTTTGTCAGTGTGTGTTCAATGTTCATTATCATAATTAGATAAAGTTTTATCACAGTAAATGAAGATAACTCCAGAACAAAAATCAGAGTAAAATTAGGATCGAAGTGACAAAAACCTTTGACAAAATCTAAACGAGAGTTCCAATATCAGTTTTTGGTAAAAGACAATCAAATGTTAAAGTCAACATACAGGCGACTGTTCAAAAAGATGACTTGTAATAGCAGATGATTTGGAACTTGTTGGATCTCAAAGACAATGATGGAGAAGTGTTGAAAAGAGGGATGATGAAGGGGAAAGGCTCAGGGTGAAGTAATAGGCCTGCACAAGGCACTCCAGCAAAGGGTCAGGTCCTTTTTCATGGAAACCATCTGGACACTCAATCTGAGCCACACCAAACATGCAGTGCATATGATTCTCCACTCTGTCTTTTACTTTCCCCTGCCTTCAAACTTTTTTCGTGCTCTTTTTTTCCCTTTTTTTGCTTCCTACCATCATTCTCCTTTCCATCATTTTACCTTTTCAACCTCACTACTTTTTCTCACTCAAAAAATATCTTACTCATTAATGCATGGCAGCTGCTCAGAGCAGTGTTACTTCAATTTTCCATGGCAACGGTCTCTCTGTTTCAGCAGATCTGATTTCAGTTTTGGTAGCAACGTGCTCCTTTGCCAACGCTGAACACATTCATGTGTTAAATAGAAGGAATTATTTCAAAATTCCTGAAATAGAATCACCATCCTGCTCAGTTGCAATTATCATCAGGGAACAAGGAGAACATGGATGCCCTTGGGGAGAACAGGGTGGAGATGGAGAGATGACCGAATGCAAAGAGGTAAGGGTGAACGGCGGAGGACAGGACTATTTTGGGAGGATGACATAGGACACAGAAGGACTACAGATGTAACTGGAAAACAAGGAAGACATATTAAAACTAAATTACTAAAAACAATCTAAAGACCACCACACATTAAAAGTCTCTTCAGCTAAACATACTTCCTCACTGCATCCATAAAGGTGGTTTATCTGTGTATCAAGAGAAACCACCACCTTGAGCAACAGCAAAACAATAATAAACAAGGCTAGAACAAAGCTCCAAATTACACTTAATATCCAGACCAAAATTACTGTTAGCGTTTGATGTAGCTAGCCAAAGAGACAAAACTGGTTTTAAATTGAGGGAGTAAAGATTTTCTAAGTTTGTGCAGTTTCTCAATCGTCCTAAGACATCAGAACCTTACATAAAAACAAAGAGACTTTCCTTTGGTGACAATAAGATATTCTAAAGAGAAAAAAATGCAGTTTATATTGAACAGAAAATATTTATAGAAGGGTCAGATACCACCTATCCAACACCGATAAAGCACCTTTGATGACAGGTGGGTTCACAATTATTCACACCTTGATCCATGAGAGCAAAATGCTCCACATCGACCTTGTTGCTTAACATCTTAAAAGTGAAAAGAGCCCAATAAGTCGATAACTCCTAAAAAGGATAGGAGCATTAGATATTCATGCGACTTCAACAACAATTTTATTACTGTTTATTGCTGGTCAAAACAGATGGCCGCTTGTCCTGAGCCTGGTTCTGCTGGAGGTTTCTTACTATTATGAGGTTTTTTTTTTCCTTTCCACTGGTGTCTTGCTCAAGATGGGAGACTGCAACAAAGTAAAGACTCAACGCAGTCTGCTGGTTTCCTTCCTTCTTTAGATAAACAGTGTTACTGATTTATGTATTTATTTTTTTATGTATGTGAATGTTTCTGTACAGTGCCCTGAGATAACTTCTGTTGCGACTTGACGCTATACAAATAAACTGAATTTAATTAAATTGAATTGAGGTTACTGTTGCAGCTATGGCCTTGCATTGACGAGTAAATGGTAAATGGACAGTACTTATATAGCGCCTTTCTATCTTATCAAGACACTCGGTGTTTTAAACTACAATCTGTGTCCTCATTTACCCATTCATACAGCACTGTACTAGATCTATATAAAAACTAATCAGTACTTTATCACATTCATACACCAATGGGACACACATCGGAGGCAATGAGGGGTTCAGTGTCTTGCCCAGGAACACTTTGGCATGTGACTGCTGGTGGAATTGAACCCCCAGCTCTTGCATTGGAAGACGACTGCTCTAACCACTAAGCCACAGCCGCCCCATTGAAATGATCACTTGTCATCTTTCGCATCAACCAGACATGTGACGAAACATTTAGTCCTAGGTTTTCATTTTTTGCAAATACACAAAACTTTGGAGGAAAAAAAAGAGAAAATAAGGAAAATTCATCAGCAACAGTGTAACAATTAAATGGTTTGAAAGATTGACACACCAAGAATCCGTTACTGGGAGAATAAACAAGAATGTCTCGAGAACCTCTACAAATACATTTTAGTTACTTAGTAGAGTATTCATGCAGATCTTTGAGCAATGAGAGGGAGCTGTGTTAAAGTTAAAGAACCAACATGTGATATAAAGGTCAAGGTCAAGGTGTCTTTATTGTCATACACACACCTCATGTGGTACATGTGGTGGGACAAAATTATGTACACAGGGTCCCAGTTACATCCAACAAAAAAACAAATTGTAAAGATGATTCTCCTTGTCTATCTTATCCTTGTCTTCTGTCTATAATCAGAACTGTACTGTTGGCACTAGCACTAAAGTTGCTTCTCCATTGTTAAGAACCACTCCTCATTGCTCCATCAAGTCCAAGCTCTATCTGCTCGTCTGACTAAATTAATAAGGTTTGTACCTCATTATTCAATTTACAGCCCTCCATCTCAGCAACGCACCCGTAAACTCAACAATTGGATTAAAAATTAGGCTTCGAGAGGACTTTGCAAGTACCTCCTTCGCTCATACAGCGACGTCAATCCACAGGCCAATGAATGGCTGCAGTTTGTTGACACCAAAAATCACTTGCTCGGCTCGCTTGGATCCACGGCTGAGGCAGCTCCAAAAACCAAGCAGGAATAGGTAATGGAGAGACAGTCGATGTGAGCTGAGTAAAGCCACGCCATGAAAAAGGGGCTTTAGAGGCTTTAGACAGGCTTTATTTAAATTTTAAACTACTTTTGTGAATTTGTCTTGATTAAGCATAGGATTTTGAACGTTTGTTGAAAAGAGTCTTACAAGTCATGTTAGATGGAATTTTATTGTATTTCAATTAAGAAGAATCAAATTTCAGAATAATTTGATAATCGATATTTTTGATTTCAGATTTTTTTTTTGTGTGTGTGTGTGTGTTTATACATTCACTATGACATTTCCCTATTGTATTGAAATGGCTTAAAGTGTGTGGGAAGTGGTGGCGCAGAGTTTAAAGAAGGTGGGCCTGTGATCGAAAGGTTGCCGGTTCAACTCCCCATTCCGACAGCATCAAAATGTGGGTGGGATAGTTGAAGCGCCCACACCTGCCTCCACCCTCATTTGCCCCATTCTGGGCCCTTCAGCAAGGCCCTTAACCACCACCTAGCTGCCCTAGATGGCAGCTCTCTGTTCCCCACAGAGGGCTGGGGTAGCTCAGTGGTCTGTGGTTGTATCAGGAAGAGCCTCCAGTGTAAAAACAATCGCCGAGTCTTCGTGTGAGTTAGATCGCTGTGGCAACCTTTGAGGAAGAGAACAGCCAAAAGAAAAAAAAAAAAATTAATAACTTAAAGCAGTTTGATCTGCCACTAAAATAATTTTGGAATGTTAAATCTGCCTGAGTTATGAATCCTACTTTTCTATAGCACTCCTGTCTATCTTCTGTAGAGGATGGAAAGAAAGACCCGCATGGTAAATTGGGCACACGTGCGGCAGCAGTGTGAGCCATTAGGTATTCTGTTTACATCACACTAAAATAAATGGAGTGGTTTAAGTTTGGGGATATCCAAGACCTGTAATACCAGCTGTTGGGTTGTTCGATTTGGTTCACTTCCACTCCCATGTCAACAGAAATGAGTGTTTCCTAATTATGGTTGTAGCTCGTAATGTGGTCGTAGTCACACAGCCGAAGGGGACAGAAGAAAGTGGAAGCAATGACGGCCTCAGCAAACCTCTTAGTAGGTTGAGTGACTTTAGTGAAACTACTGTAAACAGATCAATGGACTGACATGGGACCTGGGTATTGGAGTATTACTTCACTTTGTCGTGCTCACTTGAATGTTTGACTGACATGAGTTTGTGTGGTCCAAGCAAAAGGAATAAGGACGTTTTCTGTATGGCTGTTGGACATTTGCTTCATCGGTTATTGTTATGATGCACCAATAACCATGAATTGAAATTTAAACTTACTTAGCAGTGCTAATAATAATAATAATAATAATAATAATAATAATAATAATTGTGCGATCCCTATGGAAATTCAAACATGAAAAGGGATCTGGTTCAGTCTGCCTAAAATCATTTCCAAGAATGTATAAATTAAAAAAAGATGTAGCTACATTATAATTATATAATTTAAAACAGAAAATAATGAACAATTAATACTTGCACATTAACAATTTGGCAAATGAAAATCAGATAAATTGCTTAATATGATTTCCATAAGTTCCATTTAATAATGTACTACACTGGATCTCTTCATGCATAAAAAAAAAAAAAAAAAAAAACATACATATGTGCATACACATAAAGTGTGCCTTCTGCATCAAGAGGATGCCAGTCAGAGAGCTGTCAGCACTTTTGATGTATTTCAGATGGGGCTGGCTGTGTATGGTCTCTGCCAAATGATCCAGTCTTGATGCAGGAATCATACACAACAGGAGCTTTAACAGATTCAAACAAAGATAGGCATGCCCCCTGCCCCAGTTAGCCAGCCAACTAGAAATTCAACCTGTCAGGAAAAACAATGTGATCATATGTACATATTGGTTGCTAAACAGGTCAATGAACTGACAACAGTGACACTTTACATTTAAAATTGATACCAACAGGGACATGAATGTGTGGTTTATAAGGACGATTCAGAATTAAGGTTGTGCACAATTGCTTTTTAGAAGGCTATATTGACAGGATTTGTAATTATCTGGATTATCTGATTATCTCATGCTGCTGTATTCATTCATACCCATCTGCTCACCACAGATTCATGTTCAGGCCGCTGCTGTTGTGTCATATTGTTTTACATTATTAGTGTTTAGTGTATATCTTAGATCTTTGAGCGAGCTGTTTGGCGTTCGCTCAGCATATATCTTAGATCCTTATATACCGTTTCTTTTTACACTTTATATTTTGCTATTTTGGGGTGTAACTGGAACCTTGTGTACATAATTTCATTCCACCTCATGCACCACATGTGATGTGAATGGCAAAGTTAAGTTGAACTAATTCTACCATACAAGGATAGACCACAGGGCCACTCGACAAGGAGATACGGTTAAACTTTGCAGATGTGAAAACTGACAAACTGCAATCTAAAACAACTGCAATGGGAAAAATAAAAACAATATTGAGTACAGATACCTGTAGAGTAAGTCGCTTAACTGCCTCCCAGGCATGTGTGAAAATTTCCTTCATTTGTTCCTCTGAAGAAGCCCATGGCTCCTCTGCAGTTGCATCAGGCATCACCTTCATTAAAACAGACAGGGGACGTGATTCTGTAGGGAAGAAGGGAAAAAAGAAATTGGGGAAAAAACAATAAGGACTCAATGAAATTTGGATTCAAACTTCCAGAAGTCAAAATTTTGAACAGCATGCGCCCAGCAGTGATGTCAGATTTGTTGAAACATTTAGCCTACTGCTCAAGTGACCTCTTCACCACAAAAATAATGTAGCACCCTGTAAAGTCTTAAACAAAATCAATATTTTATTAACATAAGGAAATGTACTGTCCTGCATTTATCCTTTATTTAACCCTCTTTCAAGCTCCCTGTTATTTTCATTTGCTGTGCAGTATCCTGTTATATGATGTTTAACCGACACTTCATTGAGGTGATGTAATGTTGGCACTCAGGTTTCTTGTCTCCAACAGTGGAAGAGGGAACTGTGAGAACTGGGAGAAAGTGTGTGCAGGTCCACACGCACGCACACACACACACACACTGTTCTAGACATGATCTGTCCCTGTGCCTGCTGTGGTCCAGACGAAGGCTGATTGTCTGTGCTGACATTCATGGCAACAGAGATCACACAGCAACATACACAGATAACTTTGTATTAACTAAAGAAACCTGGGCATCAAAACACACCTTCAGTGTTTCACATACAGTTCTTTGGAGAAAATGAGTGTATGAGATGTACAGATGCACAAACAGTAGGTTGAGGTATATGAAAACAAACTAAATGTACCAGGCTAACCTGAAGTCTGTGAATGTTTAAACAATCATTTGTTCTGTCATACAGTAATGAAATAACTGATGTTACAATGTTATAGTGTGCTCTGACTTCACACTTCCCAATATTATCAATGTGTGGGCTAGCACAACACACGATGCTGCCGCTAGCATTTGAAAAAGTTTGATTGCTCACAGCCTAAAGGCAAAGATAATGTATTGAAAGCAACAAAAATAACTAATTTAGTCAAATTTAAAGCTATTGTGCAAATAGTGTGGTTGCACGATTGAGCATGAACTTTGTTACCCGACTGTCATTCACAACACACAACAAGACTTTGACATTAACTGCCAGTCAACACAGTCGGCAAAATATGGCACCTTATGAAATCACATAAGATTGCACGTAAAATTATTTTCAAAATTTGTCCAAAATAGTTACTGCACTGTCATTTCCCGAAAGAAGAAGACGGTTTAAAACTCTGGCAAAAGCAGCAGCAGCCATGTATCCCTCAAAGGAATGCAGGTATTTAGTTACTTTCATTTATGGCAATCAATCCTAAACAGACGGTCACTGAGTGTTGAGCACGTGCATGTGTGCAGATGGGTGACTGGGATTACAGGTGGATTGCAAGTTTGTATAAAATCGAAGGAAAGCAGACTGAAGGTCCAGAACCCTGCGTCTGGATAATTTTAGTCTTTTCACGCTCAGTGTCCAGGTGCATTTGGAACTTGGGGAATATGAAATAGACTATTTGTCATGACGCCTTTTTTGAACATTTGAAAACTTGTAGTTTTCCAGTCTACCTTCTCCTTGTGTATTACTCATCATTTACATGCTCTGTACTTTACTACTCTGAAGGTCGTTTTACTAAAACACCCATAAAGAAAATGATGGCAAAACCTAATTTGACAGGACAGATTTATTTTTTCATGGGCTGTTTTCACTGAGTAAAATGTGAGAATGCTGCACTGATGTCAGTGTGATGTCAGTAGAATTTTGTTTTAAAAATCAGTGTGTGATGTTTGGATTTTGTTCGTCAAAGCGCATTATGAAGCTATTTCCTTTTCAGTTCTGCTCGAGAGCCACAAACATCAGTGGCTACTTTTCTCTGGCATGAGGTCTAGTTGTCCAGAAAACACAAGTATTACTCCAAGGACAGCATAAGTGCTTAGTATAAACATGTATTAGTTTTTCCCTGCATATTGAAACAAATATTGAGAAAGTATGTGCAAATATGTGAACTGATTTTAAAGTGCGTTTGCAAGTTCACTTGGTGAGCAAGTTTTCCTGGTGATAATCTCCAGTTATACCATGTCTGTACCATGTTCATCTCCCTTTATACACCCTTGTTTGTCTGAGCACCATCTTACCTCGTGTCAGGACGCAAAAATAAACGTCACTAAGAATGCACAAACTCCCCTGTCAACATATAAAAGTACTAACTACAGTAAAAAAAAAAAAAAAAAAGATACATTCACGCCCTACCAATCATCACAGAGGAAATTCTAAAATAAATAAGCACATAATTTGAAGTTTAAGAAAAGCCAATTCTGGTCATACACACACACGTCATATTCATCAAATTAAAAACAAATGTCAATTACAGAGGGTGGCACAGTGACGCAGTTGGTAGAGCTGCCGCCTCTCAGCGAGAAGGTCACTGGTTCAAATCCTGGTCGAGGACCTTTCTGGGTGGAGTATGCATGTTCCCTCTGTGCATGCGTGTTTTTGTTTTTTTCTGGGTACTCCGGTTTCCTCCCACAGACCAATAACATGCATGTCAGACTGATTGGTAACTAAATTGTCCCTAGGTGAGAGTGAGAGAGTGAATGCTTGTTTGTCTCGTTTGTCTCTATGTGTCCCTGTGATGGACTGGAGACCTGTCCAGTGTCCCCCGCCTCTCGCACAGTTACTGCTGGACATGGGTATCAGGAATAAAGCACCCAGTATACTCCCGCGTACATCCTTTCACGCGTACTGTACGCAGAGGGTTCAGACTTCATACTTGTGTGTACACCCTGAGCATCTGCAGTCAGCTCCACAGACAAGGGGCGTTTACCTTCAGGACAAATCGAGTTCGCCGATTGGTCATTTGCTGACACGCCTACTGGACTGATCAACAGGTCGAAAAAAAAAAGCGCTGGCAGCCTCAGCTGCAGCGGTGTTCTGGGTTTATGTGTTGTTAATAAAAAAATCTAAAAAATTTAAAAAACAGGGAGCGCTGGCTCTGCAGCCCACACATCAGACCAGCCACCAGGAAATCTCCAGACCCTCCCGCAGCCACGCTGGAGCTGAGTTTAATTCGCTCGTGACAAATTCCTTCATTTCTCACCATTTCAGTCATGGCATCAACGGAGGAGGAAGAGATCACTTGTCTTTTGGAAAAACAAAAAACAAAAGAAAAGGCCAGATCAGGGATAAAGAAGGGGAATTTAATACATTGGTGTTGCATACAAAACAGTCGGGCAGTTTATTGTGCGACACCGCGTACGTGGTCATAAAAATTTAGCTTTTCACGGACATGCCTTGGGGGGTATGCTCGTACCTCCGCGTATGTACGTGCGTACTTCCGCATATGGACGTACGCGAGAGTATACTGGGGGCGTTAGTGGGTAAAGATGATGGATGGATCTCAGTGTTTCCAATAGATTACTTGCCATGGCAGAGTGCTCATCTCGTCCGTGACTTTTGTCGAGGGTGGGGGTCCATGTCTGAGCTGTGATCTGTTTATACAGACAGTTTTCAAGCGGGGGGAGGGGGGTACGGTTCAGCTTGAGGGAGGAGGCACACTCACGCCGTCTCTAGCTGTTTAGCTAGCACGCCTGTATTGCGCACCGCTAGCTAAGCGCCATGTCTGACAACGGGGGTGGGTACAGTTTGGTTCGGTAGGTGGGACGCTTTGCTTGTATAATGGTAGGGGATCCATTACACACTAAACTTGTGCTAGCAAGAGGGATGAGTAGACCATATTACTAAAAATTGGGAACTAGTTTACTGTGTCCATCAGCAATAAATCCAATACTCGCTGTATGCAATGCTTTGATACTCAACGTAATACTACTTCTAACATGGGGGCCGAGATGGTGTGGGGGCCGAGATGACGTAGAGGCAGGGCAGCCGTCTTGGGACCCGAAAGTCCCAGGTTCGATCCCCAGTCACTGCACATCACGTGGCGTCTCTGGGCAGCACACCTCATCCCCAAAATGCCCCCTGGGCGCTTTCAATAGCTGCCCACTGCACCACCTGGTGGTGGATGGGTTAAATGCAGAGACTAATTTTGCCATTGTATGGAAACATACAGTGCTGACATTGTGATGACATTATTATTATTATTATAGCATGTAGTTTGAGTTGTAGTGGACTAGGCCTCTGACCAAAACCTGCCTCTGAAGACATTCATGGGACAGGAACTGTTATTTAATTGATTTGAATCCAGAAATACAAATTAGCTCAACCAGAGACTGTCTAATTGTATCCTGAAGTAATCAATTGAAAGAACACTCTCTTTTTTATATTATCATTACTATTTTACAATATCTTAATAATCAAAAGTGTGTTTAGTTCATACCATTTTTAAATGTTGAAGTGAACCACTCATTTTAAATCAACTGTGAAACAGTATTAATGATTTTTTTAATCCTCATTTAAATTAGAAATCAAGTTAAATGTCTATTTTACAAAGTAATTATGCATTTTTTGATCTTCTGTCTGAAATGAGAAAGAGTGATGTTGGTCATAAGTTGGAGACAGTCAAAAACAAGTTGTTAGAACGGGCTGTCGGGTTTTTAAAACTCTCAGACAGTAAATAAGAGAACAGGCACCTGCAGTGTTTCTCACTTCGCCAAAACATTTCTCTGTCTGTTCCTAAACATTTCTGCTGTTTTCTTGACTTGTAAAAACCCTTTGACATCACTAGAACCACACCCCTGTTGGTTGCTTCAACCAATCAGGACTTACTAAAAGTGACCAGAAGCAGAACTCTTTAAAAGTCGACACTTCCTGGAACTGATAGACTTCTTATCAGTCTTTCTGAGTCTGTGGAGTAATGTATGCTCAGTCTTCTGAGTTCTGCTGAGTCTTCGGAGTCTTCTGAGGTTCTGGGAGAGTTCTAGCTGTTCTGGAGTTCTGGAGTTTTTCCACTGCTGAGTGGAACTTCGGACTCAGTTTTCCAGTCTGATGGAGTCATCCATCTCTGCTGGGGGCACGACGCCTCGCTGTGGCTCCACCAGGCGAATGCCCTAAAACTTCTGAGGAAGTTTGTTCTGTGGAACGGAGTATCTCACGACTTCTGCCGAGTTGCAGCCACCCTGAGGAGACGCTGAAAGGTAGCGTGCCAGGGACCTCTTGACCGTAGCGGACCCATCCTCTGCCAAGGTAAAGAGTCGTCACGAGCTTCACGCGAAGTGTACTGCGGGCGCTGCGTTTGAAAGGAGCGTGTTGTTCTGGTCTACAGACATAAATCTTCCTGCAACCTCTTCCTTTAAACTCCTCCATATTTCTCATCTTTAAAACTCTTCTATCCTGCCAGTAATTAATCTAGATATCTTCAGAAATGTCTGTTGTTTTTATTAAGTAAAACGTGCCAAGTTTTATTAATCAGAACCAGATCAGTCTAATCAAGTGTACAATGTTTTGATGTTAAATTTCGATTCTGTTAATAAATGACCACATTTATTTTGATGGGTCAAAGAAAATTAACATCTCATGTCACTGATTAAACCATCTACGCACAGTACCTCTGTCACATATCTGTAAGTAGCTCGAAAAAGAGAGAACCCGTTATTTAAATATGACTGTAGTGAAGCTCTGAAGCTAACCTAGCCCTTTAGTACACTACAGAGTCACTGCTCTCAGTGAGCCCTTTTTAACTTGCTTATAGCGTAATATTTTGTCAAAAGAACACATTACAACAAGTTGTGATTTTAACTGGGCAGAACTTGATCCAAAAGGAACATAGAAGATTGTTGACCAGCATTTGCAAAGCCTCGACAACTTTGGAAATATCCAGACTGGCAAAGTCCTTTCCCAAAAAGAATCTGTTAGGTCAATCAGAAAGTGTCAGTAACAATGCAAGGTTCATCAAAATGCTATATTAAATATCATTTTATGGATCTGCTTGATAACCCTGGAGTCACTTTAATAAACCTGCCATAATCTGTTATAGTGACTTGGAGCCTGACATTTAAATCAAGAGTGGAAAGAAAAGGGCAGGTTTGAGAAAAAAAGAGAACAATTGATTTTAATTCAAACGGGAGAGAAAAATGACAAGAGGTCTCAAAGCTCTTAAACTTATACAAGGCTAACAAGCCTTATGAGTCCTCTTAAAGTGGGGTAATTCCCCATGCCTCGTGCCATCTCAGTCATGTCCTTTATTTCACCCAGTTATTCCATTAAACTAATGTTATTGGCCAACTCTGACCATGTATTATTCACTCGCTTTCCTCATCTGTTTTATTCTCGTTCACCTCACAGATTCCCTTTGCCCTTCTGTGGTAACATTTAGCTTTTGCCAAAATAGTCCTTGCTCAATAATCCAGGTATACAATCCAACAATTTTCAGTCAGGTCATCTGGACGGTTTCTTTTTGCTGAAACATTTCACCTTCCTTGTTGGATTTAGCTTTTGGTTTTTGAAGCTGCCAGTTCAATCTTCTATGTACAGTCTACTGATGAAAGGGCCATGTCTTTGGCATACAGAGCTCAAACACGTGTCTGGAGATCACATGAGAAAATTCAAGGACCATCTTAAAGGTGAAAAACAAACCAATGTTGCATTTCAAAATAACACTGCCTCAGTTCAAAACATCCACTAAACGTATGATGTGTGGTGCTTTTCAAATTGCACATCACTGAAATGTAGGTTTCACAATTGTTAAAAGTACAAAAGATCCTTGAATTATTGCAACAGGACTAGTAAGTGTTGCATTATTATTTTACCATTCTTCAAAACAACAAAATGACAAAGCATCAGTTTGTCTTTGCTGAGTGGATGAGTAATTAACCTTTAAATTGATTGACCTCGTTGAAGAGTTTCAGTATTTCCATTTGCTGGCTGTTATCTTTCTGGTATGTTCCCTTTTTACAAATCGTTTACAGTAAGATGAAGTGTTGTATACTCTGTTACAGCTGTGTGCGGAGACAGCAATAGGGCTTCTAAAAAATCCTACCAACCTATTTGTTTTGGATGCTAGTTTGTGTTTATTTTGATATTTACACGATCGTTCGTTATGGCATTGCTTAATGATCCCATGAAATAGTCTTGCTGTGTCCAAGCTCTTTGACATGTCAAGGCTGGCTAAGGGATGATTAGGAACTCTTCCGATTAAACATATTTTATCTTAATTCAATCCTAGCCTGCTTCCTTAAAAATAATTGATACCACTTGAACAGTTCTATATTTTAACAGGTTACACCCACAAAATTTAAATATATTTTTTAGAATTGTATGTGATAGACCAACGCAAAGTAGCTCATAATTGTGAAATTAAAGGAAAATGGTACATCCATGTATCTATTTTATTCACCTGCCTTTCCATGCAGAGTTATGGGAGGGTAGTGTTCATCTCCATCAGTGATTGTGCGAGTGGCAAGGTGCACCCTGCACAGGTCAAGTCCATTGCAGGGCCAGATAGAGACAAGCAAGACAACCATTCACACTTCTGGTGATACACCTAGTAACACTATGGAGCAGGATTATTCAATGAAACTGCTCAGGGGACCACAGTTACTGAAAGCCAAGAGCTCATGGGCCAGACATCCAGCAGTTGTTGTTGTTAAGTAAATCTGTGGGAGGAAACCACTGTACCTAGAGAGAACCCACATGAACATGGAGAGAACATGCAAACGCCACACAGGAAAAACATATTTGCCTGTGAACCTTCAATCTTCATGATGAGGCAGCAGCTCTAACAACTAACCTGTCCAAAAATGATATGGTCTTCATATTTCTTCACAGATAAATCTGAAAAGGTGTGGCTTTCATTTGAGTTTAGCCCACTTAGCGCAACATCTAGATACTAGATACAGTGCAACCAATTGCTTTCCAGAAGTCACCTAATTCGTTATTAGCATTCCCCTGCATGTAATTTAATCTCAGTATAAATACAGTTGTTCAGTGGAAGCCTCAGAGTTTTGTTACAAAACAGTGATTAAAACAAACAAACAAACAAACAAAAACGTGACCAAGAAAAAGACAAGGCAGGTCAGAATTAAAGTTGATCAAATGTTTAAAGGAAGGTTAGCTTATAAAACAATACCCCAAGCTTTGAACCTTTCCCTGGACATGATTCAGTCAAAAATGGAAGCGTATGACAACTTCAAATCTACTGAAACATGGCCGTCCAGCTAAAATGACAGACAAGGCAAGGAGACAATCTGAGAAGCAGCTAAACAGCTCATGGTAACCCTGGAGGAGTGGCAGAAATGTGGGAGAATCTGTTAACGGGACAACTATTAGTTGACAACTTCACAAACCTGGTCTTTATGAAAGAGTGGCAGGAAGAATGTCATTGTTGAAAAAAAGACCAAGAAGTCCAGTTTGCTGCAAGCCATGCAGCAACACAGCAAACATGGAAGAAGCTGCACTTATCAGATGAGACCGAAACTGAACTTTTTGCCCCCAATTCAAAACGCTATGTGTGGCAGGAACCTATCATTGCACGTCGCCCTAAACAAAACAATCTGCACTGGAAAACAGAGGCAGCATCATGTTGTGGAGATGCTTTGCTTTAGCAGGGACAGAAAAGATGGTCAGAGTTGATGGAAAGATGGATGGAGCTAAATAAAAGGTAATAATAGTAAAAATAATATTAAAAAAATAAATAAATTAGAGGCTGCAAAAGAAATGAGACTGGGGTGGAGGTTTATTATCCCGAAGGACAACAACTTGAAACTCCCAGCCAGAGCTACAATGTAATGGTTTAGATCAAAGCATGGTCATGTGTTGGAATGGCCCAGTCAATGTCCTAAATCCAAATAATAGTTTAATAAATTTACAGAGATTGGTTTTTTTGTGTGTGTGTTTTTCAAAATGAACAATTAAAAGTGAACTATGCACACATTTTGAATTTTCTTGACATAACCATGCTGAACAAAGAATACAATAACTCACCAAGATAAGTATCTGCAAAAATAGGGAAGAAGTTTGCAAGACACCACAGTATGACACCACATGTGAAGAATTTCAGCATAATGACACATCTTCTGTCTACGAACTGAAAAGTCTTTGAAACACTTAAAGTGAAATCACCTTAACTTGGTTTCCACTTTCCATCTTGTGCTCCATCATCCATTGCCACAACACCCCCCCATGCTGCATCTAATGAACCACAACTCAACTCCAACTTCCCTCTCTGCTCATCTTACTTTAACTTTAAAGCACAAACCAGTATGTGCATGGTCTGAATCCAATATCATTTATGAAAGTGGAGATGGGATTCATAAGGGTACAACTATTTTTCAAGGACCACTCTACTCAGAAAGTCAGGACATTTGTATCGGTCCATCAGTGCGTAGAAAGAGACGTCCGATGTAATGAATAGAGCCCCCTCCAGCCAGCAACCGTTCTTCTGAAGGGAGTAGGGGTTTCTATCACAGTGTTCCTCATTTTTTTATGTTTTCTTTCCCACTCCAACCATCATTACCTTGATAAATTATTGACTTTACCAGAAAAATTAAACTATATAAATAATTCCACAATGAAAATATTATCCCCCTCTGAAAACCACCCAGCAGCCAATAAAAACCTGCCTGACTTCCATCAGGCTACTTGGGCTTGGATTATAGTAATATATGACTCTACACTTCTGCCTGACATCTCATCAGTTTTCTTTTTGTTTCACACTGTTTATTTTGCAAACACGTACAACATTGTCATCCCATAATGTATCCCTTTCAGATATTGAAATTAAAACTGTTGTTGTTTCCTCTTGTTTTCCATATTTTTATACCACTGACATCACCTAAAAACATTCAGAACAGGAACTGATTTTTTTTCCCTGTGCAGCAGAATTGTGACAAACACCAGACATTATGTCTTATGTTGCAAATCATTAGTATGAGCAACACAAATCTTTCCATTCATCTACATTGCTTTTCAGTTCTTTCAGTAAACAGGAAAATGCCATCTAATCCAACCATTTAGACCAGAAGCAGATGGCAACTACGGTAATGCAAAAATTATCATTCTAACCTTTAGTGAGCACAGCCAGATATGCGGATGGATTTCTCAGTTTCTCAGCTCGAGTATGTTTTCAGAGCGTCAGCAGCTAATTTTAGGACTGAAAAGCAAACCAAGTGAGATCATTACTCTGGTAGATGTTAGAAAACAATGAGAAGCTTGGGACTTGGGAGGTGCTCTTGATCAGAAACACTCTGCTACTGCCAACATGAACATTCATTAGGAGCAAATAAAGAAAATACTTAGAGGCTAGTTTTATGTGAAGCAATTTGTGGAATAATTGTGTGGGCAGACAGAAATCAACCTCAAACTAAGGGGAAAAAGACTTGTTTTCAAAGCTGTCCATCCACAGCTTTTTTTGTGAAGCATAAACACACATAAATACTATTAACACTTCTGAAAATATGTTTCTAAGCAACATTCAAACAAACTGCAATTTGAGTTAATATACAAAGGTTTCATTTAGTAACAAAGTGAAAACGTCTGGTGGTTGTTCATCTACTTGAATATTCAGTTAGACCTCACATCTTTCCTATTTGATCAATCCTATACAGCGTTTTTTCCTAGATTACTTGCGTTGGCAGGGCGCTCATCTCTTCTATGATTTTTGTTGATGGGGTCGCCCGCTATTTGTACTCAAAGTTTTTGGGCAGGGAGTTGGGAGACAGCTCAGCGTGAGGGAATGGGAGCGCTACCTCTATCTTTTTTAGCTAGCGTGTCTGAATTGCGCACAGCTAGCTTAGCACTATATCAGTGCTGACAGTTGGCGATGAGGTGGGGTGTTTTGGTTCGGTAGGCAGGGCGCCCTGTTCTGTTGATAGGGTGGGGCACCCGGTCTGTACAATGGTTGGGGAAACACATTGTTATAGTTAGGGTTGGCTTGGTTTCCTGACCTATGCCTATCCCTTAGTTATGATGCTATATGTTTAGACTGCTGGAGGACAAATTGACCTCATTTCATCAAGTGAATACTTAAAAATGAATACAAATGAATAGTTTATTTGTAATTATTTATTTCTTAACATGTACTTTTTTTTGGTCTTTCATCTTAGTGAAGTACCTGTTCGCCTCCATTCTCAACCTGCCATTGTGTATCTGTTCCTCCTTCCTGTCCTCTCAAACCCAGCCGGTTGAAGCAGATGGCCACTCGTCCTGAGCCTGGTTCTGCTGGAGGCTTTTCCTGTTATGAGGGAGTTTTTCCTTTCCACTGTTGCCTTTGTGCTAGCTCAGGATGGGAGAGTGCGATGAAATGAAGACTCAACGCAATCTGCTGGCTCCTTTCCATCCTTAGATGGATAACTTTACTAAATGGCGTTTATAATGTATGTGAAAGTTGTTTTTCAGTGCTTTGAGATTACTTCTGTGACTTGGTGCTATATAAATAAAATAAACTGAACTGACCATAGTATAATTTAAAACGTCAAAAAAAAAAGAAACTTGCTGTAAGTATTAGGCACCACACACGAAAAGAATACAACTTAAAATGTTGAGTGAACAGGTAAACAAATGTATAAAGTATGTGGTATAAAAATAATTTTGATTCCCTTAACATAAGTGTTTACTTGCAGCCCCATCCACAACTGATTAGTAACAAAAGGGGAAAATGCTTAGTGTTGGGTTCTCTTTAAAAGATTAAAACCCAAGAGCAAAAGGGAACATGATTGATATTTTGTCACCGAATTGAGTTGAAGGGATACTGGTTGTAATACTCAAATTATCTCAAATCCACAGCATGATACTTCCTCACTCTCTCACAGAAAATTAGGTGCAGTCAACTTTTCTCTGTCTCTCTGTGCATTTGCTTAAACATCACAACGTGCTTTCCAAAAATCTTGCAGTAAAGCCTCCCTCATTACTATAAAGTTGTAGCTTGGAGGAACGTGGTAACAAAACAAAACAAGAGTCGTTCTACATCATAAACCCACCAGGCATACGTTCAAACAGCCAACTGGGAGCAGGACTATTTAGCAAGTGTAATATTCTGAGGAGGCTTTGAATCTTCAACACTGAAAATTGTTTTCCTTAAAGGGGCTATGATTTATTCTATTACCTTGCTGTGGAAAGTCTGCAGTGGAAACTATGATAATCAATAGGCATGAAGAAAAAACTTGCTCTGGCCAATTTATAATACGGCGGAACAAAACAAGTCTCTTTCTCAATTCATAATATATCCAGCTCACTGGCTCATTTATCTCACAGTATTTCATTGTGTCCTAGACAAACAATCATTTTTGAAATGATCATTCCAATACGTGATTTGCCTTTAAAGTACGTGTCAAAGGAAACAACAGTAGTATGTAACTTGGAGCATAAATAAATAAATAAAAAATCAATTAAATAGCGTTGTACAAATAATACCACTTATCTCCAGAATGTCCATTATATATTTGTGCCCCAATGTTTGAACTGAAGCAGATGCATTGTCTGTACTGTTGCATTAGGCGGAAAAACGGTTACGTACTGTAACCCCAGATTCTACGAGTATAGGCATAGCCCTTTAAGACCGTTGCTAGAGGGTTTTATCCCGTCACGCGAAGCGTAGCACTGAAAACTTTAGTCCATGCCCACCTGTTGTGTGGGCCTCACCTGGTCTGTATAAATTACGTTGAGAGCGGATAATCGGCTCCCAAATAGCTTTTTCTTCAGCCATTTAGGAGCCAGTGAGGCCCAGCGCTTAAAGGGCTATGCCTATACTCAAAGAATCTGGGGTTACAGTACGTAACCAACGTTCTATTTCGTATAGGCTTCGCCCTTTAAGACTGTTGCTAGTGGGTTAAAGGCGAAGCAAGATGTAGTCTATGCCTCACTGGGTCCGTTCAGACACAATATGAAGCACCTGCTTGCACCAAAAAACATTTCATTACTCAGCCTTCTATGTGCGTAATTACGCAGTGCGTAATTACGTGTTCCATGCAAAGGAGCGCCCCGGAGAGAAAAGAGTTTCCGGTGGTGGAAAAAAAGGAGGAAGGCTGAAAGCAGTCCTGCTGCTGAGAATGGGAAAGAGCAGGAGATTACGATTGTAACCGTGTAGCAGTGAATAGAGCAGATCAACAGCTCTTCAATATGAGCAGATTAACAATAATGAACTAATTAGTAATTAAATGAACTGATTGGTAACAGTAGTCATGAACTGATTGGTAACAATAGAACAAAAACAGCAGTCACAGAACTTGTGACTGATAATAAATATCTCACACTGTAATTGTATGCAGTCAGATGTGAGTTTAAAAGAAAGTCCATGAAAACAATAAGATTCATTCTGTTACAGCGCTAAGGACAGAATGCGCAATGGAACCAGCCGAAACATCACGCAAATAAAAGCGGATAAATGAGCAAGGTGACGACCACGCAGCCGCCGTGCAAATATCCTGCACTGTCATACCATTATGCAAAGCTGTCGAAGATGCGATTCCTCTGGACGAATGTGCTTTGAGGTTCTCAGGAGGCTCTAAACCCGATGCTATGTAAGCTTCAGAAATGGCCTCACACAGCCAGTGTGATAGACGCTGGGTAGATAACGGGCGACCTACAGAGACATCTCTATAACGTACAAACAGACGTTGAATCTGGCGCAGTGTGGCCGTGCATGTTATGTAACATGCCAGCGCACGCACAGGGCAGAGGAGATGAAAAGATGATTCTTCTTCTGATTTGTGAGGGGGAGGGAAATACCCCCCTAACGTTATCGCTCTCTATTTAAATGAGCTTGTGATGTTTTTAGTCATAAAAGCTGGGTTAGGTCTCAGCACAGCTGAGCTGCCATCAGCTTGAACTCTGAGGCACGATGGGGCAACAGAGAGCGCAGATAAATCACTCACTCTCTTTGCAGATGTCAACGCCAACAGCAGGGCTGTTTTAAGTGGCAGGAATTTAATTGAAACCTGATCCAAGGACTCAAAAGGAGCTTTGATCAGGGCTCGCAGAACAATCGTTAAGTCCCACTGTGGAGCTAGTGGGCGTGGCACTGGTCTGTGCCTCCGTAAACCTTTCAGAAAACGTTTCATCAGCGGGTGATTAAAAACTGTTCTGTCACCAAAGCCTTCATGACAGGAAGAAATGGCTGCAGCATACGTTTTAATAGTGCTGAATGCCAGATTTCTGTCCATCAGCTGCTGCAGAAAGGACAGCACGCCAACTAGTGGACATGAGATGGCCTCAACACCTTTCTCCGTACACCAGCGCTGAAAGGCTATCCACTTTCATGTGTACAACACTGTGGTGGAAGCAGCACGTGAGTCCTGAATATTGCGAACCACTTCCTGGGAGAGGCTCATTTTCTCCAAGCGGATCCGCTCAGTGGCCAGACCCAAAGGTGCTGGCCTGTTTCTGGGTGACTCATGATCGCTCCTCCTACCTGGAGGAGAGCATCCTCCCTCCACGGCAGTTTCCACGGTTGACCCGATAACAGACGTCGTAGGATTGGGAACCACGGGGCGCTCACGCGCTCGGGGACTACCAGAAGGCTGACAGTTCTTCCTCCCGAAATCGGTTCAGAAACCATGATATTAGAAGGACTGGAGGAAATGCGTAAAGGAGCATTTTGGGGCACGGGCTGTGGGCAAAAGCATCCACTCCTAATGGTTGGTCGCCCTGTGGGCTTAGGGAGAACCATCATTGACACTGGGCGTTCTCCAGTGTGGCAAACAGATCCACTTCTGCTCGGCCAAATTTCTCCCAAATCCGAGAAATCAGCTCGGGATGGAGGCTCCAGTCCCTGTTGCGCGAACCGCGCCTGGACATCATGTCTGCTCCTCTGTTCAGGATGCCGGGGATATACACTGCTCTGATGGAGAGCAGGTTTTTGTGTGCCCAACACAGCAGCTGTCTCTCAGTGCGTAACATATGGGCTGAGCACACGCCCCCCTGCCGGTTTATGTAGGCTGCAGTCACTTTGTTGTCTGTGTGAATCAGAACATGCTGATTCTGCAGCAAGGGAGTGAAATGTTGAATCACATTCAAAACCGTGAGACATTCCAAAACATTTATATGAGCTGATGTGTGAGGTGGACACAGCGCCACCACCGCCTGAGACAGGCGTTCCTCCCCAGTCTGATAGGGATGCGTCTGAAAACAGACGTGTGATGTAGGTCTGCTGATAGGAACTCCCTCTGACAGAGTGAGAGGATTTCCCCAGTACTTCAGGTCGGTTCCCACAGAGGGGGGCACAGAGATCATCCGCCTCTTCTGCCGTACCAGATCTATACGCAGACAAGCGAACCATCTCTGAAGGCGTCTCATGTGGAGTAAGCCTAGCGGAACCACAGCGTGAGCCGACGACATCGTTCCTAACAGTTTCTAGATGGAAACAGCTGTCACCTCTCTGCCGGGTTTTATACGGCGGAACTAGTCTTTTAGAGCTTCGGCTCTCGTCTGTGATAAACGGGCCCTCATAGTGACTGAGTTTAGCTCCACTCCCAGATAAACGATCATCTGGGCCGGGAGAACCAAACTCTTCCCCCAGTTTATGGTGAAACCCAGGTTTAACAGGTGTGACGTCAGCGTTTTGGTTTGTGCCGCTGCTTCCTGCCTGGATCGGGTCAACAACGTTTAAAGTTTGATGTTTTAGAAAAATCATTTAAACTTAAAAAAGGTTCAATAATGTCATCTGGACCAGTTCCTTTAAGTGAGAAATGTTTCTTCCCCCATCCAGAAGACTTCCTCAGTCTATGGCCTGCCAACCAGATCTGTCCCATAGGCTACCTACGAAACGTATCTCACTTAAAGAAACTGGTCCAGGTCACACGATTTAACCTTTTTGTTGTTACCTACCTGGATGATTGAGCTTACAACATATTTAAACTTACATTTAAATAAAATTAGAACTATTTAAAACAAAAAATTTACATTTACAACATGTCAAAATTTATTTTAGAAAAATTAAACCAAAATCCAGAGGAGCAGAGGAGCATGACAATGCATCTGCCCTAAGAGTTCATAACTTGCTGAACTTTATTTTTTAAACCAACATTAATTAAAGGAGTCATTTTCTGCATGACTACGTCAGTCTCCCACATCATAGTGAATAAATCCTGTCCCATTCTTTGTTACAACACTGCTTCAGTTCATTGCATGTGTTTGTTTATGCAGAGCTCTTTAAAGGAATCACTATATCTATTTTAGTCAGATTAAGGTGTGGTCATTGAAATACTTTTTCGTAGCAATTCTGTAGATTTGCATGCCCTAACTTGGACAAAATGTACAGTTCTTAGGCAGATGTCCACCTATTTCAATCTATACTTTGGTGTACAAAGGAGCTCATGATCAGCTCATTGACTCCAACGTGCCCAGGTCCTTGGCTACAGCACATGCTCAGATGATCAGTCTTCCTTCCACCATTGTGAAAATAATGATGCGTTCAGTTTGGGAAAGTAACGTGTAGTTTTGACCAAACAAGGTGCTCTGTAATATAACCTAACATCTCTATGGCTTGTCCCTACAAACATAATTGATCTAGAAATCTTGCAAGTGGGTCAGATGTGACTTTGGTCGTTTTCACACCCGATAGTCCGGTAGACTCTGTTCGATTGGGGATCAAAATTCAGAACAATTGTTTACATTTTCAGCTGGTTTGCATTCACACTGTACTGAGTCAATCAAGCCAACCTGTCCCCCCCTGGCCTGTCTTGGCGCCGCACCAAGAACTACTGAAGGAAACAACACAAAAACCTCTGAAGAAGACACTTCTGGAAATAAAAACAAAAACTGAGTCGCATCAAATTTTAGCGGTTTTAGGAATTCTGTTTGGTCATTTTTCAACAATGGACTCAGCATGAGCGGAAGATGAGGCAGAAGACCATGGAGAATATCGTTTCTCACAGAAGGCGGCTGACGGCTCCGTATGAGGGAAGAGAAATGCACGTTTGTTTGCCCTGTGCTGTAGTCCACTTCCTGCTTTTGGAGCAGTCTCCGGTCCGATTGCATTCACAATGCATTCAAACCGCGCCAGAGTTCACTTCAACCGAACCGAGACCTAGGTTTTTAGGCAGACCAGAGTTTGCTTTTTTGTCCATATTAGAGTTCAATTGTGTGTTCACACCTCCCCAAACGAACCAGACTTTCTAGGCAAACGGACTAGAGTTCAATTAATGCGGACTAAATAGGGCTGGTGTGAATGCACCCTTTAAAAATGAAGAAAAAGCTAACTTTAAACTTTCTCTGAGCATCTGATTATGTCCAAAACATGGCAAATCCAAATAGTTTTCAAAAACAAAGCTATGCAGGTCAGCCAGCAGTTAAGAAGTCAGACCCAGGCATTTTTCCTTTAATTCGTCCATGCAAGTTACTAAAACACCTCTTGTGAGCTGGGCAAAGAGACTTCATTCAGACCTCTGTCTCCTAAGAACTATATTCTAGAGACAAATTACACAGATAAATAAATGACCAAGTTACCGAATAGTGAAATAAATTCAGAAACAATGAAATAATGTTACAGTCCTTCAAATAACTCTAGGAGGTTTTCTTGGATGTCTACAAAGCAGTAGTACCAGTGGCATTCCAGTTGGCTGACTGCTGCTGCTGAACAATTTTTTTTTTATATTATTTTATGTGTCTTCCTACAGTTTTCCTTGAAATGACAGCTTGAACATGTGTCGAATCCAACTGGCAATCGACCAGCAAATCTCTTCTCTGTTTACATAAACAAATGACCAAAGACTGGAGAATAACATGTCTGCTCTGGTGATTACAACCTCTATTAGAATCCCACGAGAAACAATATAACAATAATAAACCCATAAATGAATCAAACTCGTCTTCTATCCAGATGTTTATCTGAAGTCATGTTAAAACAACCACAATACTGCTAAAAAGAAGGCACAGAGTTTAGCAAGGAGGTATAAATGATCTGTCTCTCTATAAATGGAAAACATATGAGAAACTGAATTTGCAGTTGTCCTTCAATGCAAGAGTTTGTGGTTCGATTCCACCCCTCATTGCCTCTGATGTGTGTCCCATCGGTGTATGAATGAGATAAAGCACTGATTATTCTCTTTAGAATGGTTTGTTCAATTAGCTTTGTATAGATCTAGCAGAGTGCTGTATGAATGGTTAAATGAATCACAGATTGTAGTGTAAAGCACTTTGAGTGCCTTGATAAGATAGAAAGGTGTTATACAAGTACAGTCCATTTACTAGAACAAAAATTAATTATTCCTTCAAGGAATGCATGTTGCTAACAGTGGTGGCCTGACAGGTCCAGCAAGGCCTTCGCTGCTGGCCTAAACAATATCTGAAGTAATAACTTAATTTTAAATAAATGTTTTTTGATTAAGCTATTCCAAATTATTATTAATATTATTAATACCATTGGAGAATGGTGGTGCAGGGATTAGAGAAGGTGGGCTTGTGATTGGAAGGTTGCAGGTTCCGTTCCCTGAACTGACAACATCAAAATGTGGGTGGGAAAGGTGAAACACCCACACCTGCCTCCACCCTCATCTGCCCCACTCTGGGCCTTTGAGCAAGGACCTTAACCCCCACCATCTGCTCCCCTGGGTGCCCTAGATAGCATCTCTCTGCTCCACACAGAGGGCTGTGGTAGCTCAGTGGTCTGTGGTGTCAGGAAGTGCATCCAGCGTAAAAAATTATTGCCATGTCTTCGTGTGGGTTAGTTCGCTGTGGTGACCCCTGAAGAAGGGAGCAGCTGAAAGATGATATTTTTTATATTAATCATATATAATAATTATACATGTACAGACATGCACAGAAAAGGTATACATTTGAATGTAAATGTTTTTCTTTTACAGATCCATAACGACAAAGTTCAAAGGATGACTATAAAGTTAACAAATACCTAAGAATTTAGTCAAAATGTTATAAAATAACAAACCGACAGGCTAGCTAGACAAGAAAACAACTTCACAGACTGCAAGACTAAAGATGTGTGACAAATAGACAACATCCCTGACAGCTGGAGTTCCCTGGTGAGTGTTGCTGACAAACTACAGTCTGAGGTTGCTTTGGATCCAAGGTGACTGTTTACTGACAACCGCTGAGGAGAAAACATACAGCTAAGATGGAACTAAGCAAAGATGCTGTGGTTTAGAAAAACATTAGTGAAGATCGGATGAAACGAGAGAAACGGGGATCGGAGAGTAAACCAAAAGTAAACAGCAATATAACTTTTCAGCTACGTAAACAAGCCAGACAAGAACCTTAACGGTCTATTTTAATTACTAAAATGTCAGAGGAGCCTTTTCCTTATTAAAACACGTGAGAACGGTGAACACATGAAATGTTGTTTACAAATGAGGTGACATCACCAATCCCAGAAATTCATCACCACATTTTCCTGGGACAAAAAAAAAAAAAAGGAAATCCCACGCCTTGCATCTTTATTTCCCTTGAATCATCGCTGCAATGTTATGGCAGGAAATATTAAAACGAATCGCATTCATAAATTACCACAGGGGAAGGAGTGAGAGGTGAAGAATTGGGTTTAAAAACAACCTACATTTATTGTTGTTCTTTGAATATTGCTGTGATTAGCTTCAACTCCAGCAGTGCTCCTTGGTATGTGTTTTGGGGTTTATTTGTTGGCCAATTACCATACCTAATCACTAATATCTCCAACAGCTTGATATGTTATGTATTATGTTGAATTTGTGCTCTTGATAAATAACAAAACAATGTTTTTCTTGAACTGTTCTGACACCAAATGTAATACTCAAAAAATATGCAGTTTTGCAAACAACATACTTTATAAAAATCTATATATGTTCACATTTTTGTTGCACCAGTAATTCCATCCATCATTAAAGATGAAGCGGTTTTGTTTATTTTTAATTTGGAATAACCAGGATCACCAGAATTAATTGCCAAGGCAACTGACCTAGGGGAAACACTGACCTGGGGTGGGGGGAAGATATGTCTGTGTTGTGCACCTGTAAGTTAGCGGTGGCAGTTGTTGACAGGTATGCATGAAGAGGAGTGCTATATCTGTAGCTTTTTAGCTAGCACGTCTGTATTGCGCGCCATTAGCTTAGCGCCCTTAGTGCTACATCGGTGCCGGCAGTTGTTGACGAGTGCGGGGAGTTGTGGGTGAAGGACAATTTTGATATCTTAGTTTCATTGGCAGGGTGGGGCGCCCTCCTTGGATAACGGTGGGGGAAACACCAAGGATGCAACCTGCTTTGAAATAATTTAAAAATAAATGAACGCTTCTAAAAATAATTGGATCATTAAGTAAAATGTGATGGAAAACTAAATGTATTAATATGCAACTGTCACAAGGCCACGTTTTATTTACAAAATAACAAAACAAAGTTATTAAATTAAGTTTAACTGTTTCATATGGACCCTTTGTGATTGAGATTATATTTATTTTATAAAGCATTACAGTATTGATACACAAGTTTTTAACTCTGATATGGGCAGACTGAATATTCATCTTTCTGACTATAGTAGTCCCTCACTTATCGCTGGGGTTATGTTCCAGACAACCCCGCTATAAGTGAAAATCCATGAAGTAGGGACATTATATTTATTTTAGTATTTATATATATTTTAAGGCTTTATAATCCCTTCCCACACTCTTGAAATTGTTCTTAATATTCTAAACTCTCTAAAGTTAAGAGTGTTTCTAAAAGAGCACAGTGAAAGAGAGCAGACAGAATGATGCTGCAGTTACTGAGCCCCAGGGGCAGACTGGACATCGGGAGCACAAGTACATTTCCATGTGGCCTGGCCTGCTCAGTGATTGCTGAGGGGTATAAAGGCCACACTCAGCCACTCTCTCGTTTTTAAACTGATTCACTCTTATTTTTCCACCTAAGCATTTTCTCAGATATTCTACATTTGTTCATCAGATCTGTTCATCCCCGTTCTCTGAGCAGTAGCGATGAGGAAAGACAGACCCCAGCCCTGCCCCCTCCTTTCTCTTTCTGAGGCTGTCTCTGCTGTGACAGACAGCCTCAGAAGATGATGTCGTTAACATTAACATCATCATCCAGAAGAGAAGAAGTAAGGTGGCTTCATTCTACATCACAGCTTTGTGACATGCGGCGATGTGTCCACCTACCTGTCACGGTCTTGGTTTTCAGTGGGCTGCTGGCGTAGTCCGAGGCCTGATTCGAAGGATGTTTGGCCAGTGGTGTGCTCCCAACAGACACGTCATCTTCTCTCTTCTTGGCCAGAGGAACTGGACCAGCATTCTGCAATGGCATCACAGCATGACTGAGCATTCATGAGGCCACAGAAAGCAACGGTCTTATTTTGTCATCGTTGAGATGTTGAAGAAAAAAAAAAGTCCTTGTCATTAGACAAGTTTAGAGTGTGTTCAAGCTCTTGCTAGGTAGAGCAGGCTCCAGGTTAGAAAGGTTGATAGATTCACCTACTTGTTTGCGTTATTAAAATAAATAAATAAATAAAATAAGGTAATGTGCCTAAAAGCTTTGTTTTGTTTAAGCACACTTACACAAGCTTATATTCTGTAACATTTTGGCACAGTGTCATGTGACGCTCTTGTCTGAACTCCAAAGATAGACCAGTTTGAAGTTTAATCCATGTAAAACAAGAAACTATCCTATGAAAGATTTCTCTTTGCTAAAAAGATTTGGGTTAGTTTTTTTTTTTGTTAGTGTTTTTTTTTACTGCTAACCTTTGTAGCATCAAAAAACATATATTTGTTTGTTTGTTTTTATAATTAAGAAAGCAGACTTGTTACTAAACACTATATGTATTTTTTCTAACCATTTATGTAACGTTAACAGCAAACACTTCCTTGTTTGCCATTTTTTTCACAGTGGAATGGAAGTTGGAAATATATATATAAAAAACTTACAAAATTAGGTTTATAAAGACGCAAAATTGTTTAATTAAATTAGTTCATTCTTGGGCAGCACAGTGGCGCAACTGGTAGAGCTGCTGCCTCAGCGAACAGGTCCTTGGTTCAAACCCCGGTCCAGGGGCCATCTGGGTGGAGTTTGCATGTTCTCTCCGTGCATGCGTGGGTTTTCTCCGGGTACTCCGGTTTCCTCCCACAGACCAAAAACATGCATGTTAGGCTGATTGGTAACTCTAAATTGTCCCTAGGTGTGAGTGAGAGAGTGAATGGTTGTTTGTCTCGTTTGTCTCTATGTGTCCCTGTGATGGACTTGCGACCTGTCCAGGGTGTACCCCGCCCCTCGCACAGTGATTGCTGGACATGGGCACCAGCGACCCCCGTGACCCAAAAAATGGAATAAACGGGTAAAGATAATGGATGGATGGATGGATGGATAGTTCATTCTTACATTTCAGTCCTTTATATCAATGTAGTTTACATATCTAGTGTTTGCTGCTCTTTCCTCCTAAATAACAAATGATCTAATTCTTAACAGAGGATTGGGAGCTTTGAAAACAGCCGAGGCGAATGATGATTTGGAATTTAAGTCTCTCCTGTCCTGATGCTGCTCAATACTCCAGGTAGATGAACCAAACATGGCTGAGTCAGGTCCTCTGGACTGGTTCTTCTTTGTTGAAACTTCCTTGTTATACATCAGGGAAACTAAACAACCACTGGCCAAAAGGATGGCCCAGCACAGAAGATCAACATCATCAGGCCAGGACTCCGCGGTCTACACTCATCTGCAAGACAGAGGTCACTCTTTCATGGATGAAGATGTTCACATCCTTGGTAGAGAGGAATGATGGTTTGAGAAAAGAGTGAAGAAAGTCATATTTGTGAAGAGAACCCATCTATTGTTAAACAGAGGTAAAGGTCTTCATGTCCAACTGTCTCCCTCTTACAGTGCTGTTATTGCTAGTATCACATTAGCTCTCTATGAACAACATGCAGCCATCAGGGCACTAATGATTGATCATTAAGATGATGGTCCTCCTTGATCATCTTTACAATTATTTTTGGCTGTCAGTAGCAAACTGGTTGATCCACTATGAGAAGGTGCAATTTATAAGACTGATGCCACTTTGCCATCGGTAAGTGCGGCTCCACTGAGCTTTTCTCAGTTCTTCTCGGGTGGAGATGATTTGCCCCTACAGTGGAGGCCGACTGGTTTGCCCGCTCTGTGGGCAGGATCATAACTGGTATTATGTTCAAGCCACTCCAACCATAGTGGTCCTTACTCGCCCTATATTCAGACTAGAATTAATTTAGCTTATCCCAGCACTGCTGATAAGTCTGGGTGTAGCCAAGCTGAGCTTTCTGACATCTCTCTGTAAATGTGCTCATTTCTTGTGGCACCATCTGTCAACACAATAAGTGGAGGTTCAAATGTATTTTGCAGTTTTGCTGAGCGGGTCATCCAGTGATGTAGCTCTGCTGGCCAATCAACAGCTGCTGTCTGCTTATGTCAAAATCGGCCGCTCAGAACAGCCCACTTGGAACCTCATACAAGGTGGTCCCATAGACCGAGCTGAGTCGGGGTGGGTACCGGCAGTGGGGAGGCCTTAACTGGTGCTGTGTTATGCAGAGTCAATGAGAGACCAAACAGTGGCAAGGCGCCATGAGTTTGCTTGCAGTTCCTCAGACTGAAGAAGTCTTTTGGATAAAAGTCGAAATGTGTCTACAAAGAAGAATCCGTCCAGAGGACCTGACTCAACCTTGTTAGATTGTCTCTATTCTTACTCCTTCACTGCATTCATCATTTTCCCAGCTTCACCTCTACTTTTCTGATTTTCCTGTTTCCTGCTCTAATTTCATCCACCCATCCATTATCTTTTTACCCACTTTTTCCATTCTGGGTTATGGGGGTCACTGGTGCCCATGTCCAGCAGTCACAGTATGAGAGGTGGAGGACACCCTGGACAGGTCTCCAGTCCATCACAGGGACATAGAGACAAACAACCATTCAGTCTCTCACTCATACCTAGGAACAGTTTAAGAGTTATTCGGCCTAACATGCATGTTTTTGGGCTGTGGGAGGAAACCGGAGAAAACCCACACATGAACAGAGAAAACATGCAAACTCCATCAAAAAATGTTCCCAACCGGGATTTGAACCAGCGACCTTCTTGCTCAGAGGCAAGAGCTCCATTTTTCCCCACACCTGCTTAATTCTGTCCTATTCAATCTGTTTTATACTGTCTGCCCTTTTTAATCTTCTCTATCCATTTATTCATTTGTTTACACTTTCAAATGTCTTCCGTTGTTCTTATTAATGTGATTTTGCCACTTTTAGCATTAATCTTCAAAATAAGCTAATCATGTCCAGAACATTTATCTAAACCCTAAAATGTCCCCTCCTTCCTTCTGTTTTCCTCATTTTTCAGCACTTCCTGGAATCTTGACCCAAACAGTGCCCTCTCCCTGTCCTTCACATGCCGTTGACTGGCCTTCAGCTGAAGGCTTTGTGTAAACCAGCCAGGCCTTGAAAGGTGGCCCTGACATGGGCTGAGCTAAACACGTTCACAGAAACACAAACTTCTGCTCCAGCACCGACCACTAATGCACTCACACCCACACAGCCAGTGATGTGTACGCTTCATGTTGGCTGCAGTTCAGTTCACAACAAGCTTTTAACTTTCATACTGTAACAGCTGCAGAAGCTGTAAGAATTGTGAACTTAATTATTATTAATGATGCAGTACATAATAATTACTGGAGTACTAAACTGCAGTTAGTAATATTTAACTTGCTTTTTTCAATGATACTTGGCATTCACAGAAAATTTGGTAAAATAAGGCATCAAATAAATTACAATATATGTTCATGTACTTCACTTTTGTAACTTTATAAAACAAACCTGTGCTTTATTCAAAGCAATCAAAGCAAATGTCTGTGAGCATATACTGTATTTACATTGGCCACAAAGCCTTCGGTGTTCATAAACATCCCTGAGGCTCTGTCAAATAAATTCTGCATTCCCAGGTGGAGGACAAGGAGCAGAGTGTATGAAGAAATGGAGCTGGGAAATAAAGGTAGACAAAGGAGAAACTACGCACTTTTATTGTCGCATTGGGCCGTTACTCAGTAACTGATGGGGTTGATACTGGGTATATTGCAAATATTTAATAAAGTCATACTAGCTGTCAAAACGCACAATTTTAAATGTTTATTAGATTGATTAACTTTTTGGCTACAATCACAATTTGTACAACCCAAAATAAATGTTTGGGGGTTAATGTAACCAAACTAAAATACAGGTATGCGTTAGAAAACAGCAAATAATCCTCACCTTTGTTTACAACTAAATTAGACAAGAGGTTGCTCCAAATATCTTTACACAGCTCACTTGAAGAGGAGTTTTCTTAAATGCTTTCCACTGCTTCATTTCCGCTCCCAAAATCACTCCGACTCTGTCAACACTTGTCCTTGTAGCTTTTAGTCACCAAAGAAAAATAAAATTAGATTTATACTTTAACTTTTGACGCAATTTTTCTCCCCAGCAACTCTGTTTAGATGCAGAAATTGTTTTACCAACTCAGTCAGTAGTGCACCGTGACTGAAGTGTCCTCTTCAACTCTTCAAAATCTGAATGTATGAATTTGACCACCGTAATTTCTGAAAAAATAAGCCGCTACTTTTTTCACAGACTTTGAACACCACGGCTTATACAATGTATAGGGCTAACTTATGGATTTTGTTGTTGTTTTTGATGGGATAACGAGCTTTATGCCGTCAAAACATTTAGCCTCGTCACACCCGGGCGCTCACATAGCTGCCCAACATACGTCTCTCTTGGGGGGTGGGTCCTCGTGACTGATAAAGACTACCTGTATAAAGGTTAAAAATATATGACCAATGAAATTACTGAACCGGTCATAGTGGACCAATGAAACTTTTCATTGGTCCACTGGGGAGAGGGGCTTTGTTCTCCCTCTCCTCCCCATTGTGCCACCAGGGAGGGAGGAATCGAAGGGGGCACAAAGAAGTAGCAGCCACTCAAAATAAATGTGAAGCGTGCATTATTGTGCATTATTGTACATTATTGTGCATAATTGTGCATTATTGTGCATTATTGTGCATTATTGTGCATTATTGTGCATTATTGTACATTATTGTGCATAATTGTGCATTATTGTGCATTATTGTGCATTATTGTGCATTATTGTGCATTATTGTACATTACTGTGTGCAGTGCACAGGAAGAAGGTGAAGAAAGCAATCAATGACTTCCTGGTAGGCTACTGTATTTATTTTTTAACCAGCCGTGTTACAGGCACTGTTCAGAAAAAATCATTTACTGTAAGTATTTATGTATGTTACTCGTATGTATTTAAAGTTAAAATTATTTCAGTGTAAATACCTCATGTTACAATGTGAACATCCACAGCATATACACAAGTGTGGCCTATATTTTGACTGTCCTTTTGGTTGCTATTTTGTTTTGATTTGTTAATAAATAAATTTAAATTTTGTATGCCTCTTTTGTGACTGTCTATTGTTGTCGTTACTCATTGTTGTCATCAATCTTTGTTAAAATCAGGTCTCTCTTGTAAATGAGTCCCTGAGGCTCAGTGGGATCAACCGGTTTAAATAAAGGTTGAATTATATGTACAAAAAAGTTTGTAGTTTTAAATTTAGTGGGTGCAGCTTATATTCAGGTGCGTTCAATAGTCAAAAATTACGATAATTATTGGCAACAAAACATGTATATGCTAATTCCTACATTAATTACAAATTATACTGTATACTTTTGGTAGTGAATGGTGAATAGCTAGTGGTTGTTTTTCATTACAGATACACAAAATCATTAAAAATAAAAATAAAAATAATTAAAAATGCGTCTGACATATTATGGCTTAAAAAAATGTAGTTGAAATCATATCTCATCTCATAAAATCATAAAATGTTGGTTTTGATTAGGGATGGGGCCGATCCGATCTCAGCCTTCGATACCAGCATTATTTACATATCTGATTTTTCTGATTCAACCTGCAGAGATTTCTGATCCATGATGCATGTCTGTGTCTGTTGAAACATCTCCACATGTGATTCCCTGCCAGCTGCTCTGCACGTTGGCTTCAAATTGTGGAATGGATTTCCTGAACGGCGGCGTGTCTCATGAACCCAGAGTTATAAGACCCGCCTCACATTCAGGAAATCCAGTTCATAGTTTGCAACCAGCTACAATGCGCAGTAGCACTGTGGCTAACAGCTAACCAACTTTTCATCTAAACATGTCCGCTGTGTGGAAGTATTTTTAAAAAATTTTTCCCATTTAGCCTTTATTTATCCAGGTAGTCTCATTGAGCCACAAGAACTCATTTTCAAGAGAGACCTGTTTAGGGAGCAGATGGTGGGGTTAAGGGCCTTGCTCATGGGCCCAAAGTGGGGCGAATGAGGGTGGGGGCAAGTGTGGGTGCTTCACCTACCCCACGCACAATTTTGATGTTGTCGGGGCCGGGGCATGAACCGGCGATCTTCGGATCACAGGCCCACCTCTCTAACCTCTGCGCTCACCACTCCCCAGTATAGTAAGTATTTTACACTAAACACCACAAAACAAGACAGCAACATGCAATGTCTGCAGAGCCATAGCGCCACATTAAACCGCGGTGAAGTTAGTTTTACGTTGGACATTCGAGCTCCGTGGCTTCAGTGGTTCACTCCTCTCACTCAACCTGAGGCAGGCAGCCTGACCCCGGCCAGCTGTGCTCAGTCTGCTCGTCTCTGAGGAGGGACAGACTGAGCACGGCTGACCGAAATCAGACCACCTGCTTTGGATGTAACAAGAAGAAGACGTTGCTGAAGCCACGGAGCTCAAATGTTTACAGAGAAGTTGCTAAACTTGATCGTAATTAATGACCAACCACTATCAGGTGTAGAAAACGAAGGATTTCACAGCTTGATTCTTGCAGACAAGATATAGTTTACACTGCAGGAGATATTTATCAGTACAACAGTAGATAATCATAAAAAAGCATATGAATTGAAAAATACAAGAAAATTATATATATATATAAAAAAAGAAACAAAAACGGCTACATTATAAATCAATGTAAAAATACTAAAAACAGGAACTTGTCTGTGTTGGTTTATGCCATGAACTTATTAGATGTTTACAGCCATTTAAATTTTAATTTAATTTAAACAAAATAAAACCATCAAAAAGAAAAAAAGAAAAAAAGAAAGAAAAAAAACATTGACTGAAAAGAGTGCAGAAAAAAGAAAAATTCTTATAGCTGCCTTTTATTTAAAAAAATATATAAAATAACTTTAAACAGTCACTTAAATTATTCACCTTAATATCCATTTTAAAGCTAGGAATAAAAAAAACAAACAAACATGTTTTGTGTTAGAATTTAATTCGAACTTTGAAACTTATCCAACATTAATAAAACTTACCTCAAGTTGCCTTTTTGGACATGCATGCATATATTTGTACAAATTGTACTTGAGAGGAGATTATTACAGCCTCATATAAAATCAATAATGATGATAATATCGGAACTGGATCGGCCGATATCCAGATTTGGGGATCGGGATCGGAAGTTAAAAAAAAAAAGGGGGATCGGTGCATCCCTGGTTTTGATTATTGTTGTGTCAGAGTATTTGAGTGTTGTACAAAACCATCATGGCTGCACTCATCGTCAGACATTAAGAAGTAGCTTGAAGCCATTCTTAATTTGCTGCAACTCTGGCATGAATCCAGACAGGAAGAGAAAATGGATGCATGAACGAACAGCTGCCCTGGAAGATGAATTGTCAGATATGAAAACATGGGACAGGATCTAGTACCTGTTGCCGTTTCCTGCTGCTTCCTCTGTGAGGCTGATACAGTAACCACGTGGAGATAATCGGGTCCACATTTACAGCTATGCCCTGGATACTGACCAGCAGAACCGCACCTGAAAAACAAACAAAGATGTTGTCATAATTTACCATAAAAACTAAAACAAAAATAAATAAAAAAATTGTCTGATTTAAAATTGCTTATTTTCAAAAATCCATAACAGACTCCTTAAGCACTGAAAATGCTACACAAAATACAGATTTAAAAGGCAAAACAATAACTGGTGTAGTTACTGTAAGCATTTCAGAAAGAAGGAGGCAGATTAAAATTATTCTTTGAAATCAATTTAGGGTAAAGACAAGCTGAAATTGACTTATTGCAAATGTTGCCAGACAGTGAGATTTATTCAGCGCTGAATTGCACGGCTAATAGTGTGTACCAAAGACCTGCTGCTGGGTATCAGGCACGTGTGACGGCCTGCAGCAAAGAGGCACAGTTTGTTTCAATTGTGCTCTTCAAAGTGGTATCACACTAAGCCAAGAATAACATTTTCTTTTGATAAATTTCAATGAAACTCAAGACCTTCTCTGGGTTTTGGTTTACTCTTAAAAAATAATCTTTACCAACAATAAGCAGGCCCTGAGGTAATGCATCAGGATCATATCAATAATGATTCCCATGCCGGCAGGATTAGTGCAGGCTCTTTGGCGTGCTGTGGAATGTCCCAGCATGACGATGGGAGGATGTTTCAGCTCTAGAAGGACTTTCTGCAGTTTAACAGAGCTTTGGACAAGGCTCCGCTCTTCTGTTTCAAACCCTCAGTCAGGCCCTGAGGGGCCTGCGTGCTCTTATGTGCGTCTGTCATTTACCTGCAATAAAGCACAGTTTCCTCGAACAATTTAGGGTTTCTAAAACTAATTTCAAGGCCCTCTAAACTCACACTACTTAGCACACACGCTCACCAAACACACTTTTGATGCACCAGTTCTCCTGCTTTGCCTTTTCCTTGCTTCATGACTCTGTGGACAATGCAAATAAAATCACTTTTACAACATGGGATTTGTGGCGTGCAAACTGGTTTCGCCTTTTTGAACGCTCACCGTATACATGCTGGGAAATCAATGTATGACAGCGAGCACAGACCAAGTGGAGAATCTCAGCTGTGTCAGATAAGTCAAACTGTTCAGAAAGGAATATTGTGTTTGATTAATTACAGCCTGTGCATTTGTCAGTATCGGTGCGTGGTTTTACCTTGTAATTTATCACATTCATACATTCAGAAGATTAATGGTTGGACTTTTCTACCAAAAATAGCGGCCGTGATTTGTTTTTAGTGCATGATCTTTCTGTGTAAAGAGGTATTCTCACTGGATCAAGCTGACGTATTTCTTCCTCCACTGCTTCATCTATACATCCATCCTTCTCTTTAGTGTTTCATAAGATTCATTTCTCATTTGAAACATTTCTGGTTCTCCAATAGCAGCTTGTAACTCTCCATCTCATCACCAACACCTAATTTTAACCTGTATTCTTATCTTTCTCTTTAACACACTCCTGCTCTTTCAACATGATCTCTTTTGGTATTTATTTTTTATTTTCGTATACATTCTACATCTTATTTTCATCATCCAACATCCATCAGTCACTCCCTTCTCCTGTCAAGGAATTATAACCTCAGAACTGTGGCTTGAACTTTATACCACAATGTGGCTGCTTAATAGGCTCTGGCTGTAATTCTGGGGCTCGACTTCAAGCGGTTTCGTCATTGCTTAGGGCAGCACGAGCAACACAGAACCCAAAAGACCGAGACGAGCTTGAGAAGTGAAGATGTCTTCAATGAATCCATCCTAAATTGTGGTATTTGGGATGTACAGAGCCCAATCCAGCACATTCAGCAGAAATGGCTTATAGACCAATAAATCAGCTAACATTGCAGATGGACTGTTTACCATTTCCGAAGAGATTTAAAAAAAAATACCATAACACATTTTCTCTGAAGTTTCCTGAAAAAAAAATGTTGCACAGAGCTGCAAGCTGCAGTTTTATTAGATGTCGATAAACATTTAACTGAATCTAGTGCACATGTATAGATGGGACACAAGCAATAAACAAAGATTCAGGTTTTGTAGAAATAAACTGATTCATTGCGTAGAAGTCTAAGGTTGTTTTAAGTGCAAGTTTATGCACAGTGTTTTCTGTGTTGAATCAGTAATCCGATTGAATCTGGTATTATGCATCTTTATTTAATCAGGCAAATCCTACTGATTTTACAGATCTGTTTAGGTCTGGGCCTGAAGGCAGCGTAACGTCTGTCTTGTCCGTATGACAGTGGATGACGACAAAACTCACCATGCTGATGGATCACTACAGCACTCAAAAAGCTGTATTTCAAAGATTAGCCTCCCCATCTGTGCCAGTTTGACAGTGACAAAGAAATTAAATATATGTTGGTCTGGCCTTTGAAGCTTTGAAGGCCATGGCTTTCCCATTCACACTGTGTTCTTGTTTCATCATTGTGTTGACATAAGTGTCTAAGAGTGACAAATCCTTTGAAGCGTGCAGCACTTTGAAAGGGCCTAGCGTGCTTAGAACGTGACCTCGGCAGCAGGCTAACTGTTGTTTTTCCTCCACTCCAACAGGGTGGCATACGGGTAATTACAGAAAGTGATGACAATGATAACAAAGGTGTTTTTCTTACTTCTTAAATGATTCCTGAAGAAAACACCAGAACACTGCACAGTGGCCTAGACTGAAAATATGTAGAACCACAGAAAGAAGTATACTTGTGTTGACTCCCAGTGAACCCATTAAGGTCAAGTGTTATTTCTTCTCTTTAGTGGTGAAAGACCAGTAGATTTAAAGAAGAACACTGGCTGATATCAGGTTGCTCCTGGCCTGAGGCTATATTAATCCAGAACTTATAAAAAAAAAGGACTGTTTTAGTCCCGTCTATTGCCAAAATCTTTCTGGATCAACCAGTGGAGGAATCTAGAGGCAAAGCTTTTCTGTTTCCAGTTTCTGTTTCCAGTGCCTATAAAAAAAACCCACTTATTTTACATTACCCTTTCTTAATTAAGTGACAATTTATAGAAATGAGATTTCGCCTCATCACTGAAGAAGTTTATTTATATACGTTTTTATTTAGTCAAAAAGGGCAAATTATATTGACTATGACTGATTTATAATAAAAGCACAAAACATCCAAGGAGTGAAAACTTTTTTATAGGTACTGTATGTAGTTAGAAGTTATATAGACTAGAGGAAAAAACAATGCAAGTACGTTTTTGTTAAATAAATGTTATGAGTGTGTAGGTCAGCCCAAGTTCAAAACAAACTCTCATTTGAGACCAAAGACCTGATTGGGGTTACAGAGGGCACAACCTCTCAACAAGAGGGACACGACCTCAACATCAGAGTAAAGACTGGCAGAGCGTTGTGAAGAGTGCGCCCCAACCACCCCCTACATAGACGGAGGGGGAGAAAACGTACGTCAAAGTCAGCTAATCACCCCCTCAGAATCACTTCATTGTGAGATGTGAGGCAGCACAAGAGCTCCGCGTCCAGCTTCTCCAACAAAAAATAAATAAATATAGCCCAGCCCGTGTCAGCCAGATGACTTCTGACAGGTTTGGTTAATTTCTAAGCCAAGTAGCAAAACAAAACATTACGCCAGCGTGCAGGGCCTACACCACCTTTAATAGCTTTTCCGATGAGCTCATGACTTAAAGGTGTCCTGGAGCAAGCTATGCAGCTCAACAGGTGTTCTACTGATGTGCATGCATGAAAAATGAAGTGTGTGTGTGTGTGTGTGTGTGGGGGGGGGGGGGGGTTTATAATATAAATTTGTGTGCACATCCTGCTTTAAGAAGATAGTGTCTTAGTCACTGCATTATGATGTCACAGCTTCCTGCCAACAAGCAAGTACAATCACACACAGTTATTGTGTTGCTGTTTCCCTGCTGAGCAGCGACCCAGCAGCCCGGGGCAATGCTGCCACGGGAGCCCAGGGGCTCAGGAAGGGCACTGGCAGGTTTGACTGGAAACAGACCACGGTCTACGGAAAGCCTGTTTTCATTCTGGACCCATTTAATTCACTGCACTGGAAGCTGGCATGCGTGCATTAAAAAATGTGTGAGTGATGTTTAACCAGAGCAGTCTACGTATCTAAGCTCCAACAGCAGTAGTAGCATGCAGCTGACAGGCTAGACCCACCTCATAAAGATTGATTGTAGCTGTGGGGACAGTAACAGTAATAAGGAAGAAAGCTGGACAGTGATTCAGTCAGAAATCAACAAATGACAAAAGGGCTGAAAGGACAAAAACAATAGTCGTTTTCAATAAAATGTAGAATTACAGGCAAACGTTCAAAAAGTGATATCAAAAGATGTTAGTTTTTTTTGTTTGTTTTGTTTACATGGTATGTGAGAAAGCCAATATGCTTCAGAATCCGAGTGTGCACCTGCAAAAGTTTTGAGGTTTTGATATATGCAAAGTTCAGACTCAAACGTATCACCTTCAACCTACTGATGAGTAGTTAAAACGATGGATGTTTAGGAAAAGTTTATGTCCATTCATCCAACAATGTTCAGTCAGGTCATCTGGACAGTTTATTTTTTTTGTCGAGATGTTTCGCCCTCCATCCGAAGTGCTTCATCAGTCTGAGGAGTCCCAAACAAACCGTTTTCCCCACCAAGCAGTACACTCCTACAGTGGACCAACCAGCCTGCTGGTGATAAGATGGTTTCTGTGGGCTGTCCTCTCCACCGTCGACTCCTCCCAAGCTGTCACAGTCAAAGTGGACTTCTCAGACTGATGAAGCCCTTCGGATGGAGGCCAAAATGTCTCAACAAAAAAAGAAACTGTTGATTGATTGAACATTGTTGGATTTTTTTTTTTACCTGGGTGATTGAGCAAGAACCTCGATATGTCCATTCATGTTTATCTAGTGCAGAATTAAAAACCGTATGCACTGTGCACACACAGAAATAATGAAGCTAAAATGTTTTAGGCCTCATTCACACAAGAACAGTGCTTTCTGGATACAGAGGATTTTCATTGTTTCATCCTTGTGTCAACACAGAAACTTTAGGACCCTCAAAAATGGTATATTCAAAAAGCGTTCAATACAAAAACAACTGGACTTTATTTGTAACAGAAGACGTTTCGCTCCTCATCCGAGGAGCTTTCTCAATTCAAAGAGCAGAGGGTGAGAGATACAGGTTATAAGGCTGAGTGAGATAAGACACACACACACATAAGACACACACGCATAAAGTCCAGTTGTTTTTGTATTGAACGCTTTTTGAATTCATCATGTCCTGGATGACTGAGAATCTTCACCAGCTCAAAAATGGTATTTTTGAAAACAACGTCACCCTTATATTTTTGTGTGGTCAGCCTAAATGCAACTTTTTGAAAACTCTAAAGTCATAGTCACACTTCTAATCTAATGTACGATCCAACACAGACACATCAACATTAATGAAAAATGACATACTGTACTAGCTTCTGTATTACAGATGACATTTGCTCAACTAAAGCGCATCCTTTGTAAACGGTATTCCTTTAGTGAAAAGAAAAGACTGATAAACAATAAAACTGCACAAATAAAATCATTAACACACCAAATCTAAGGATATGTTATTTTTTTCCTTAATAACATTAAAGCAAATAAGATATCTACAGAATATATCAAATGCATATTTAAAGAAAATTGCCAAAAACCGGGGAATAGTTTTAAAAGACAACTTGTGTATAAAAAAGTTTTTCCAAATGTTTGACCATCAAGAGGAAAACCCTTTCCTCCACTGTCCCTCAGTGAATACTAGACCTATAACAGTCCATTCTGCTGTGGATTTGAACCGACACCCCATCAATAACTACACAAAGTTCCACTTTCTATCAGTCCCAAAAACTGGTTCAGTTTTAGTTCTTGTATTTGCCATCCTCACCTTTTCTTCTTGTGATTACAGTTTACAGCAGCTGCTCCATGTTTTCTATCCTGTTTTGGAGGATTATTGTGGCAGTGTCACTTGTCACATACAGGCGTATCATTATTACTCAAGTGAAGGTCATTTTCTGGGTGTCCATGTGGATGAAAACTTTTCTAGAGACGGCATTAATGGCATTTTAAAAATTGCCATTTTGGAAAGACAATATTTCCTTTATCTTTGATAAAGATGCTACAGAGATCAACTACATATAACAAAAAAGACAACTGGACTGGAGACATGTCCCAGGTGTACCCTGCCTCTTGCACAGTGATAGCTGGATAGGGGCATCAGTGACCCCTGTGACCCAGAAAGGAAGAAGCAAGTAAAGATAATGGATGGATGGATATTTGTTTTTATGGCTAAATAGTTCTTTTGTCCAGAATTTGTTTCAATCTCAAAACGCTGAGTAAATTGTCCAATGATGTCTTCAACTTCTGTACATCCATATTGCAGACTAGTAGTGGTCAGGGAGACTGAAGCTGAGGGAAAAAGAAAATAAAGGGTGTTTTCAAGCTCCAGATGTTAGGCTCTGTATACATACAGAGTGCTTCTGGTTGACTCCAAGTCTTCATACATCAACATCAACTTTCATGGTGTTGAAAAAACAGCCCAGCACAGCAGAACTGTTGACTGCAGCTCTACTGAAAAATCAACAGGAACATTCTAGTTGTTGTCATTTTTACCCCCATCACAGAAAACAGTTTGTCTTTCATTCTAAACCACTTTCATAGAAATTATTTCACACCAAAATATGACCCAATCTTTGTCAGCAGGGTTGCTTGCCTTCCTAATGGAAGACAAAACAGACTTGGTCCTGATTGCATTGATGTATCATTACCATATCCATCATGGGTACACGCTGCTCTGTGTGAACTCTAAATGAGCCCCGGCGTAATGTTAGGGGAGCAGGAGAGACACTTCTGAGCTCATTAAAATAAATAGACTTCTGCTGCAGCTTTCCCACAGAAAGCTGCAGCTGTGCAGTTACCTTGAAAACACCTTATCGCTGCCATCATTCAGTCCACTCCAAGGCTCTCTCTACAGTTCAAGCCGAGTTCCCTCAGTTTGTCATGAAGACAGAGGGAGGAGAGTAATTTTATGTTTGCCTTCACATACAACTGATAAAAAAAAATAGAATTTTACTGTATGAAACAGGAAAAAAGATTTTACAGAGGATACTTTGGGGACAAGTTATTTTGGTACAAATGTTAAATTTGAAGGAAATTTGGGCTTTAACATAAAAGAAAAATGTAAGATAAATGGCAGATCTGAATTTACTGTAAACAATAGCAGCTTGAAAGTGAATATAAGATGAAATAAGTTGGGGATGTTTTCAAATTAAACTGAAAGTAGAAGCAAAACGAGGAAGGAGTAATGCGTATATGCAGAGGGGCTAAAACCCCCAATCCTACTGCTTTAGAAAGCATAAGTAACTTGGTGCTAAATGACAGTTTTTCTCAAAGATTTTTATTCTTGGTCTAAATCATGTTTAGTGTGCCTTTTCAATATGATCAAAGTAAAAGTGCATTTACTATTTGGTAATAAGGAGCTTCAGAGAAATGGATAGCAATTATTACAAAGTCCCCAGAGAAAATTGCAGAGAAAATATATATTTTTTAAAGTGGCACAAGTATTTTGTCTAAGAAAAAAGATGCATGGCAGTAAGTGTTGTGACACTGAAAACAGTGAATCCACAGATTATGTTTTCTTGTGACAAAAACTGAATAAAGGACATGATATTAGGATTAATAAAATGATCTTTGCACAAAGGAAGGCAGCACTAAGTTAGGCAGAGAATAATTCTGCAGCTACAGTTTGCTCAATAAGGAGTACGGTGATCCCTCACCTATCATGGGGGGTTACATTCCAGAGACCCCCGCAGTAGGTGAAAATATGCAAAGTAGTAACGTTTTATTTTATTATGTATATATATATTTAAGGCTTTATAAACCTTAACTACTCTCCCGCAAACTTTCCCCCCTCTCTTATTAACCCTTCAAACACTTTTAAACACTTTGGAGATGGTGATGATGACGATGAGATGAATGTACAGTACTGCACAGCATGTATACAATATTAAGAAATGGGTTTAAAAAGACTGCGATAAAGTGAAGCCAGAAGAAGTGAGCCGAGATATAGCGAGGGACGGCTGTATCCGTATGTCTGCATTTGAACTGTACTTTACAAGTACTTGAACACAGCAAGTCAGGCTATTTAACCCACAGTTTTTTTTTTCCTGCCAAATACTTGGAGTACTTGTAAACAATGTTTATATGGGAGATTGTCTGAACATTCTGGTTTTGTTCGTCATTGACTTCAATGTTTAACTTTGTGACAGTTTCCCATATTCCCACTAGGCTACTGGAACGTTGCACTCCATCTACACCAAAGATCATCAAGACAGGGTTACAACAAGCAGACAAGTTAGGCGAGTTGGGAAATGTCATCAAGTGATGGTATATCTCAAAGTGTTCTTCTTTCACCTTTCTCAGTTTCAGTCTTGAGGGCTCTTTCTCCCAGTTCCGATCCCCGCTACCCAACTCATCTTATCTTGCTTGCCACAGTAGATTGAAGATTACTCCTCTGAAAGACATAGTCTTAAGTGGTTGCACATTTGAACCATTTAACAATTTAGTCTAATGGTTTCAGGATGAGCTGTTTTAGCTGCTATGCTGGAAGGGAAGGAAAAGGGTACACAGTATAATGAAATACTACTCCTGATTGTCACCATTCTTATCTACAGAGGGAATGCAGCATTAGTGTTACAGGGATGTGCTTAAACACTAATAAGGGAATTATTATTGATACAGTATATCTCAGGATGTGATATTGTTGGTACAAAGCAAGAATATTCGAAGAGCAGTTAAATGATCATTTGTATTACGTCAGGCATATCTTGTACCTTAACCACTGCACACAACAAATCCAGTATGAAATAACTACTAATAAGTACTTTTTGTGCAGCACGGTGGCGCAACTGGTAGAGCTGCTGCCTCTCAGCGAGAAGGTCCTTGGTTCAAACCCCGGTCCAGGGGCCTTTCTGGGTGGAGTTTGCATGTTCTCTCCGTGCATGCGTGGGTTTTCTCCGGGTACTCCGGTTTCCTCCCACAGACCAAAAACATGCATGTTAGGCTGATTGGTAACTCTAAAATTGTCCCTAGGTGTGAGTGAGAGAGTGAATGGTTGTTTGTATCGTTTGTCTCTATGTGTCCCTGTGATGGACTTGCGACCCGTCCAGGGTGTACCCCGCCCCTCGCACAGTGACTGCTGGACATGGGCACCAGCGACCCCCGTGACCCAAAAATGGAATTAACGGGTAAAGATAATGGATGGATGGATGGAAGTACTTTTTGTGAGTGTGTTTGTGTGTGTTTGTTGTAAGCCTTCAGAGGAAAAGCTTCTTTACATCTTTGGCTTGTCATTAGCTACCGTTGAATGAAGCCATGGTTTGCACGCTCCACTGACGGCAAGGGAAAGAACAAGTATGTGTTTTGTTGTTGGAGGGAGTCCGTCCTGTCTGCACAAACACTGATGATAAAGAGGGTGTGTTTATACTCACAGATATATCTAATTCAGACATCACACATACGGTCAAACATGCACCCCTTCACCCACACTTAAGTGCTTCTCAGGCCACCTGCAGCACAGGACGCCTACAATCAGCTGCCCTGCATTCACAACACAACACATAAAAGAAGTGATGAGTCAGACGTTCTGCACGCATTAAAGGCTCTCCCAAAACCTGCTTACTGGAGACCAGCTGGGCAGCATGAGGACTGGGAGATGAGGGAATGAGAGGGAATAGGTTACTAAAATGAGAAATAAATGAAAGTAAAAATACAATGAGTATATTTTTAAAGAAGTAGTTGTTGGTAGAGGTAATGCACTTATCTTTCAGTTTCTGTTCACGATACAGTCTGCAACTAAACAGACAAAAACAACTTAGCCTTATGTTTCTTCCTGAAAGATGAATGAAACCCCACCATTCTAATAAAACATCCAACGTGTGCATGAAAGAAACGCAACATGCTGAAAATTCAACTCTCAACCTTTCAAACATTTGTTTGCCGACAGAAGGTTGTATATTCGGAAACAAACCAAATTCTGAGAAGATGCAAACAAACAAACAAATAAATAAATATATATGCATGGACTTGATTAAACCAGTTACTGTCAAATCTTGCCAAATTTATAATGAAACCAGAGACTGTTGTTCAACACTGAGAATGGTACATGGACTACTTTATGTAGCGTCTTTCTATCTAATCAAGATACAGAACGCTCTTTACAACACAATCTGTGCCTCATTTACCTCCATACACACATTCATACAGCGCTCTACTACACCTACAGAGATCATCTGAATCTGCAGAGACTAATATGTTCTTTAGATCACATTCACACACCAATGGGACACACACCAATGGGACACACATCAGAGGCAATGCAAGTTCAGTGTCTTGCCCAGGGACACTTCAGCATGTGTCTGCTGGTGGAATCAAACCCTCAACTCTCCTGTTTGAGGACGACTGCTCTAACCCCTCAGCCACAGCCGCCTCTAGAATCTGTACTCTACATATGACAAATATCACAAGGAATTAAGAAACATGAAATCAAAACATACTGACATAATTATGTTAAAGGCATCGTTTTGATGGTTCAAATCCACACTATGAATTTACTACAGAGGCTAAGATGGCAAACTTATTAGCTTTTTAGAAATGCCATAACTGCATGTTTTGTGATAAAACCTGTTACTGTGGTGTATATTCATAGCATGTTAAAGTTTTTTTTTTTACTTTATCTCCCCCTTCCTGTGTTTGCAACAGTTTGGCAGTAGTTGGTAGAAGCTCTACACAAGGAAGTGGCAAGCTTACATTACAAATTCAGAGGAAGGTAGTTTAATGGAGAGACTTGAGACAGGTAAACCAAGATGAGTATCTACTAATATTAGAGACTAAACACGGTGGCTCAGCTTTTAATTATGAGCCAAAGGAAGTGGATGGAAGCTAATGTCTACTGGCTGTTGGAGTTGGGAACAAGCTCTTTCATCTGCAGACCTTGTATATGTTGCAGGAGGAAGAGAGTATTGCCGAGGCTGCCTGAGTTTACTGCCTGTTTATCTAATGGGCATTTGGGGGCCGAAGGGCCACAGCAGGTCAAACCACACACAGTGAGAGGAGCCCAGGGCCCCCAGAGGACTACTCAAAGTGATGAGATTTTACAACTACTACTTGGTCTACGACTACTTGCGCTGCACACAACGATTTGTAGTAATAGGCTGACACAAACACATTCAACTCATAGTGATGATAGTTTATTACTACTGTTAGGACTAAGTGCCCTCAGGGCAGAAAGAGGAGTTGAGGCTTCCTGTGGACCTTAAGGCCCCCAAGGTGAAGTTAAGGAAAAACTCTTAAGGTGAATAAGTAAGCAACAAATGGTTTCTTTAAATCAAACGTACATAATTGGAGTACACAGGTGTTGATGTTTTTCCATTTATCCGCTCCCCTGTTCAGGGGTTGCCCTGTATGCTGTTCCTAACAACAGTGAGTCAAACCTGTAACCTAATGGTTATTAAACTGGCACATACTGAAATGCATAAATACAAAATGATCAAATGCATTAATATTCAAATGTAGACATATGTACACCTATTTTTTATCAAATGCTAAAACAGTGAAAGTACATTGTACACAGTATGCTAAAATAGCTAAGTAGTACCCATAGTGCAAACCTCAGACTGCATGTTTGATGCTGATAAATTATATGCAGACAAAGTCTTAAGAGTAATGAAAGCAGGTTTTACTGCTACTACTTGTGTGATCCTTCACCTTAGAAGCAGTCACAGAGGACTGCTTTGTGCCTACCAGACGGAAAGCAAGGGAACACTGAGAAAGCCACAAGCAACCAGCAAATCAAAGGTAGGCAGTTTGGTTTGTTTTCAAATGGTACGGGGGCAGAGTGAAAAAAAAAAAAAAGCTAAACAAAATAAACCTTTAATTTGACTGAAATTGGAGGCAACAAGCGCTGCTGTAAGAAAAGGCTGTGAAGTGTGATTACTTGTGGTTTGGGTTAATCCTGATTGAGGAGCCCCTGAGTTGAAATGTCAGCAATATGAGACTAAAACAAAAATAATTACATCCAGAGTTAATGAACACAACTGCCTGAGGCATTATGGAGAAAGGAAGAGGGTGGAAAAGAGAAAGGGGGCAAAAAAAGAGAGAGAGAGCCGCAAGAGAAAAAGAGAAGGACTCAAATGAGCAAGTTTAAAGACTTCATTTCTCAAACTAAGAGGGTCAAAACAAAAACATGTGTTTATCCTCTTTAAAGCAGCTAATTATAGGTCTGATTAGTAAAACAAAATGTGAATTGGCATTTCAATACAGCATCATACATCTACAGTTACAGTACACACAAGTATGACTTCTCCTCTGGAAAGATGATTTATAAAGAGAAGAGATGAGACAAGAGGTTTGGCAACAGCATATCTGCTTTTTCAACTCAAGCCGTGCCAAACAAGTTTTACTATCTCTTGTGCTGCGACTTTAATCTTTGTTATGGCTACATGTTACATCTGCTCTGCAGGGAGCTGCCCCAGCACAACTCGACTTTTGAGTGTTGCCAGGAGGTGATTGCACCTTGCAGTGCTGCATGTTGTGCTTTCATTTAGCACATTTACTGTCCAGATGTGCAGGTTATGTACGGTGGTGTGTGTGTGTGTGTGGGGGGGGGGGGGGGGGGG
>NC_056502.1:35154857-35161752 GCF_014905685.2 Nematolebias whitei
GGGGGGGCGCAAACAGACGTGATTTTGCCACCTACTCAAGTGTCCCAAGCTGCGTACAATGACTGACAAAAATCCTTCCCGTTTCTGTTATTAATGGATGTATTATACATCTCATCTCATTGTCATTCATGTCAAGTTTTATGGATTGTCCATAAAACTTGAAGAGACGACTTCTGTTGTAATTTGGCACTTTATAAATAAACTGAATTGTTTCAGAATTACAGAGAAAGTCTTACAGATTTTTCATAAAGTCAGCTTCAAATTAATGTTTCGTCTCAGATCTGGCCCAGGCTCAGGTCCTCCTCCCCCATACTGTACCAGCTTAGGCTCCTCCTCTCCCCGTCCCCCCTCACTGCTTTGGTGCTCACGTGGGCCCAAAATGTGTGGAAAAATGTGTAAACAATCAAATCTCACCGGTGCCCAGGGAAGGAGGAAAAGACAAATGGAGGGAAACGCAACACAGACAGAGGTACAGGGAAAATAAGTCTATCCATTCATCATCTTTACCCGTTTCCTCCTTTTCGGGTTGTGGGGGTCACTGGTGCCCATATCCAGCAATCACTGTGTGAGAGGCAGCGGACACCCTGGACAGGTGTCCAGTCCATCACAGGGACACGGAGACAAACAACCATTCACTCTCTCTCACACACCTAGAGACAATTTAGAGTTACCAGTCAGACTAACATGCATGTTTTTGGTCTGTGGAAGGAAACTGGAGTACCTGGAGAAAACCCACATGCACGGTGAGAACATGCAAACTCCACCCAGAAAAGACCATGGCCAGGATTTGAACCAGGGCAATCTACTCGCTGCGAGGCCACAGCTTTACCAACTGAGCCACCGTGCTGCCCCTTGTTGTAACTCCTATGTTCAAATTTCTACGTTCAAATTTTCAAATCCATTAAAAGAAATGTAATATAAAAATGTTATATAGACTATGTGTGTCTGTGTGCATCATACTTCAGCTCCGAGCATCTCATCCCGTGTTTAAACAGCTGGCTGACCAGAACTGGGCTGTTGGAGGGGGCTGCGTCAAGGCAGAGTGTCTAACAGAAACAACAACTTACATCAAAGTGGTTCCACTGGTGAAACATGATTAACACTATCCCGAGTGTGAATCCTCCCTCTGCTCAGGCATAACTCATGACATGGAGAGAGAGGACGAGAATATTTTAAACTACAAGCTGAGCACTTCTTTTTATTCTTTGTTTTACCCATTTAACTTTTATCAATTCGTCTTCTTAAATACATTATTTGGTTTGTTTCAGATGCAAATATTTCCTATTATTGTTGCTAATTTCCTATTGATGCTGTGACTGCACTCAGTATTTCCAATGCAGAGGTGGAAGAAATTGAAAAGTCACATGTCTGAACAGCATTTATTGGGGGTAATTTGCTTGAACTTTGCCTCCTTCATGACTTGCTGTCAGTGCAATTTGTTTTTCTTTTGTTATCTGTATAAATACAAGTTCACCTTGAAATTAACTTAACTCACACTTCACCATAATGTTGCCTTTTGGTTTCACTGAAAACTGCAAATTTATTAGAACTCCAGTTCTAATTTAGTTTATTTATATGGCGCCAATTCACAATAAGTCATCTCAGGGTACTGTTCAAAAACATTTAACACATTATAAAATGCCTATTAGCAAACAGTATCAATCTAAAGAAGCCCACAGCTTGTAATGAATATCACTTTGTCACAATCTGATCCTGAGCAAAATGTTGGTGGTAGCAAATAAATAACTCCCTTTTAAGAAGAACTTTAAATATTAGGAGGACATCTGTACACATGAATCACATTATACTTTACGCATGACACTAATATTCCTAACAGTCAAAATAAGCTAAACTAAAAAAAAAAACAGAAGGTAAAGTGGTGGTAATGTCCCCAAATGAGACATGAACGCAACAGAAAGACAGCTGAAAGATGAAACTAGGGAATGAAGGAAGAAGCCGAAATAAATATGAGAAGTACCGTATTTTCTGCCATACATATCGCACCGCCGCATCAGTCGCATCAGTCCAAATATGTCTGATAAAGTGGAAAATAAAACATAAATAAGTTGCTTCGCCGTATAAGTCGCACCCATTATGAGTCAACGCTGACATGTTGAGTTTATTACACGTCACTGCTGACAACCTGGAAATGTGGGCCGGTGTTGTGCCAAAAATCGATTGGCTGCCAAATGGCGGCCGCGGGAGCGTGTAGAGGGACGACTCACTGTGCATTTCGTTGAAATTTAAATGATAAATGGACTGTACTTGTATAGCGCCTTTCTATCTTATTTCAAGATACTCAAAGCACTTTATACTACAATCTGTGTCCTCATTTACCCATTCATACAGCACTCTACTAGATCTCTACAAAGCTAATTGAACAAATCATTCTAAAGAGACTAATCAGAGCTTTATCACATTCATACACTGATGGGACACACAGAGGCGATGAGGGGCTCAGCGTCTTGCCCAGGGACACTTCAGCATGCGACTGCTGGTGGATTCGAACCCCCAACTCTCGCATTGGAGGACAGCTATTTTAACCACTCAGCCACAGATGCCCATTTAGCAAGATAACCACCTAAAACAATTATTTCTTTGCTTGACATTATAGCAAAGGTGTGTTTAAGTTGAACTTTTCCTTCATAAATGCACCTTAACGGTCAAATCAGCTGTATTTCACCGGGGCGACGCGGTGAAATACAGCTGATTTGACGTTTGCTCCAGGAGTTCCGGAGCGAGACAAAGGTGGCTTCTACGGCAAGCCAAGTGTCTCATTAATAGCCACTTTTACATGTTAATGAGACACTTGGCTTGCCATATTAGTCAAGGGCCCTCTAGTGGCTGAAAATGGTAGTGTTCAATATTTTCCATGTCAGAATGAATGAAATTGTTAGATCTCTGTCAAAAATTGGGTTATAAATATGGGGAAAAAACAAATCTGTTGCTTCACTGTACAAGTCACAGGCATGCTAATTTATGTTAAAAAAAGTGACTTATACAGCAAAAATTGTGGTACTGGAAGAATGAGAAGAAAACAGCTCCAGGCTTGAAAACTATGTGTGTATTAGTGTTACTTTGTCTTAAAAATAGATGTACGCCTGTGATAAACACTATTGTCATAGTGATGTCCATGAACAGGTCACACACTCAACTCTCCACATCCTTGATCACCCTAAAGCAGCAGCCATGACACTATAGGCAAATTATTAGTGTTTACATTTTAAATGGGAAAAAAATAAAATCTACTTACTGAAGAGCTGCATTAATTCCAGGTTATTGTCCTGATGAATACAGTTTGTAATGAAAATGTACTGCAGTTCAAAAAAATCCTGGTTTTCCAAGATAGTTCAAACATGTAGGTAGCCTGAAAACTTATTTTGTCCTAGAACTACTGACCTATGCAACATTTAGCAAATTCACTTTCTACCAAAACTCATTTGAAAAAGCCTGAACTTAAAGGAGTAATATATAACTGCATGTCACTAATACATTATTCATTCAACCTTTATTTATACAGGTTAGTCTGAGTCACGAGGACTTGTTTACAAGAGAGGCCTGTTAATTATGACTTCAACATTCACTGTAGTAATGCAGGTTTAATTAATAAAGATTGGCTGGTCAGTTCTAATGTAGCATGTCTGCCAACAAATGGAAATCTGACATCTTGGTGCAAGTTATAAAGCTTGATAATTTGAAGAAATATGCTAGGTTAAAACATTTGAAGCGTTGTTAGCCTTGTCATGAAGATAAAGTGTAATCTTTTAAATTCCTGTCTAAAGACACTCGGTGCAGAGGAGGCAGTCAGAACGTGTGAGTTTGCAACTGTGAATGTGACGGTAACTGAACCTGACCAACACCCCTTTACCACCGCTCCTGCTCAGATCAGCTCTTTACACGTTGCATTTCCACCGCACTTCAGGACCAGTTCTGAAGGGGAGGCCAGAATCCAAAATCCTGCTAATGAACTTTTAATGAAACTTTAGTTCCCCGAGTGAGAGTTCTGCGATGAGTTAAACTCAAAGCAGTCTGCTCCTCAGATAAATAATGTTATAATATTGTTTTTAAATATGAAAGTTTCTGTTAACTTATTTTATATATGAATATTTCTGCTCAGTGTCAGATGGCTGCTTGTCCTGAGCCTGGTCCTGCTGGAGGTTTCTTCCTGTTAAAAGGGAGTTTTTTCGCTCCACTGTCTCCTCTGTGCTTGCTCAGGATGGGAGACCGTGACGAAGTGAAGATTCAACACAATCTGCTGCTTCCTTAGATACATAGCTTTTACTAGTTGGCTTCTTTTTATAAATATGAATGTTTTTGTTCAGTGCCCTGAGATGACTTCTGTTGTGACTTGGCGCTATATAAATAAACTGAATTGAATTCTTCTTTTAGTGTCATTTTGTGATAATTTTAGTTTTTATTTTATTTCATATTTCAAAATAAAACTGCAATACAACATTAAAAATCCAACAAAGCTGTGTGCTGGCAACAAAACCAAGTCTTTCCACAATAAAAAAGGAAATGGTGATTTAAGTCTTAAGACTTTTAAATTGGAATATGACTAATATGATCATGATGGTAATGTGCTTTTGGGAATCCAGGCCTAAGGTAAGTGCAGCAAGTCAATGTTTTTAGCTTTAGAGGAGGCGAGTAATAAAGACCAGACAACAGGGTAAAATGAACTGATCTCTCAGTCCAAGCCTTGGGGATGGTCAACAAAGGTCCAAAGAGCATTACCTAACTCGAAAAGATTGTGTTCAGCTTGTGTTTTGGTTGCTCTGAGGTCACAACCTGAAACTATGTTGGCTCAGACGTGAGATAGTGTTGCAAAAAAGCAGCACTGCTGCAGCAAACTATCCAAAATATGGATGTGACCTTCATGATGTCACATATAAACACCATTTATTAATGATATGATACTTAGAATAATATACTTTTATAGCCGTCTTCACAGAGAACATAAAAACCATGCATGCAGTCAGCAGCTGCACATTTTAAAAGCAATTTAGTACTTTTGATTCCTTTTGTAACACTTTTCTTTTAATGTTTCACACAACCCAAGATGGAAAGTAACAGCTTTATTTCTAAAGTTATTTATTTATTTTTGCTAAGATCACATTCTGCATCCTAAAGTTGTGTTTATGCATGAAATGAAATGTGAAAATTTCACATGCACAAAACAACGTTACCAGTCAACTTGACAGGTTAAAAACAGAAACTTGCTTGGCACAGCATCTAATTTATTAATTCCTTGCACAGGCAGTAATATTACTTGGACTTACCAGTAAGCATTGTGGACACAAACACAAACATTGTGTATTAGTCACACACACACACATACAGGTTTGCAGTGAGTAAAAAGTATGCAGTCAGTGTTTTGTATAATGGACCTGACGTCAGGCAGGCCTATAAACCCAGCTCAGGTGTTGGTTTATTTTTCTTGGACATATCAGACAAGTCATGAAATAAGAATCTCATTGACACAGTCACGGCTTAACAATAAATTGCTATTCTCACTTTCAGAAACGTTAAGTTGAACTGCTGTTCAAATAAACTCTGGCAACTCCTCAGGCACACAGGCCATCAAGCAGAGTGAAAGATCGCCCGCTCCTCCATGTACGAGCGGTGTAAGACCCACCACCGGCCCTCTCGGTGTAAAGTCAGGGCCGGTGTTTGGTTGGTTCGACCACGTGCAACAGCAAAAGTCTGCTTTAGGGTGGAGAACATCTGTAGAGCACAAAAAGGGTTCATTTGTTGTGAATAAAGTTATTCTAAAATCCATTCAAATGTTTAGGTTTAGTTGCTGCTTGGCCAGAATGAATGAATGTTGCTGGAGTATCGGTCTGAATTACAAAGAAGCCTGTGGGTATAAAAAGCATTTCAAAAATGCTTCATATCATGATTTTACAGCTGCTTGTGCCCGTCGCACTGCAGGGTCTTGGGTGAGCGTACTAAATGTCAGTGTGAGTTACTAAGATTTACAATTAAAACACAAAGGTATACTTTTGAAAACATGCTTCTTGAGACCAAAACTAATTTTAAACAAAACAGCTCGATCCAACAAAAGTTGTCAGGTCCTCTGGACGTTTTTTGTTGAAACGTTTCGTCTTTCATCCAAAGGACTTCATCAGTCCGAGGAGCCACAACAAACTCAGTCTTATCAATAACGCCTTCACATAGTGGGTCAACTAGTTTGATGGTGCTCAGATACACAAAGTTTGTTTTCTCAGTCATCCAGGTATATAACAACAAAAAAGGTTGAATCATGTCATCTGGACTTCGTTTTTTTGTTAAAAAGAAACGTTTCGCCCCTCATCCAAGAGGCTTCGTCAGTCTGAGGCCTAGCCATCTGGTATTACCCAGAAGCCACCCTGACTCTTGTGTTTCAAGCCTGCCTCAGATACCCCTGAAGTCTGGCCTTTTCACTAATGGTTTCAAAAACACAAAGTTTGTTTTCTCAGTCATCCAGGTATATAACAGATGGCTAGGCCTCAGACTGACGAAGCCTCTTGGATGAGGGGCGAAACGTTTCTTTTTAACAAAAAAACGAAGTCCAGATGACATGATTCAACCTTTTTTGGTGCTCAGATAGTTTCTGGAGTCTGCTCTCTCCCCTGCCGACTCGTTTGAGTCAGTCACGGCTAAAGTGGTTCAAAACATCCTGATTCATGCTCAATAATCCAGGTAGAAAAATTCAACAAAGTTAATTCAGGTTAAGTCAGAGCATCAAACTGGTTAGCCCAGGTGTTATTTATAAGACTGAGTTTGTTGGAGCTCCTTGGACTGATGAAGTCTTTTGGATGAAAGACGCAACGTTTCAACACAAAGAAACCGTCCAGAGGACCTGACTTAACTTTTATGGATTTTTCTACCTGGATTATTGAGCATGAATCAGGAT
>NC_056502.1:35162152-35190278 GCF_014905685.2 Nematolebias whitei
CACACACACACACACACACACACACACACACACACACACACACACACGTGCACACAGCCAAGGCTAGATGAGTTTATGAGAGTATTTTACACAACCGCCCAGCATATTTATAAAGTGCCTGAATGTACTCGCCTCAGTGAAAGTCAGCTCCGTTTGGAAAGGGACTGTGGGTATTTGCATGATTATGTCCATTTCCTCTTGGAGAAAGTGCCGCTGAGCTCCCTCCAGACTCCAACACCACGTCGCACTCGTTTCCTCAGAGAACAGAACTAATCTGCCTGCTTTGCATTACAAGCTGGCACAGGAGGAACTCATTCATTATAATAAAACAGTCATTAACAAATTACTGTTTTTTACCCCCGACAAGAAAATACGTGTCTGCTAGTTTGGAACATTCCTTTAATCAAACATTACAAACGAAGTCTCATTTGTATGTCTTACAAAACGTCAAGTCTTTATCATCAAATTAATATACATGGTCATTTGTGTTTATTACTTGCAAACAGGTGAGGTTGTAACAAGCTCCTTATATTTCTTCTCTTAAGTTTTGATCCGAGTCTGTCATCCAAGCTCCATGAGTCGTAGAGATGACTCCACTTTGTTTAACCAGACTGAGCCGGCAGTCCACAAGTTATTTACTCATGATGCTCTGAGTTCACAGCAGTTATTGTAACGGGGAAAGATCACACCACAAGGGGGCAATGATGTAACAAGGACCTGGAAAAGGTCAGGGAAACATCCACATTTAAGAAATGACAAACTTCAAAGGACTAAACAGGAACAATGGTGGAGTTGGGGGGGGGGGGGTGAGCTCAGGGAATGGAAGAGGAGCACAAGTTGAATTTTCAAACATGAGGGGGGAAATACCTGGCAGAGAGAAGGGTGTTTAAAGGTTGGAAAGCAGAAAGAGGGAATCAGAAATTAAAGTGATTTTTGTCACATATAAAGGACCGATTGTAAAAAACTACAAATTAGGATCCTTGCGATCAGCCAAACCAAGCTGCTTAACTCAGAGAAGTTCAACCACCTGTCTGCTAAAGTTATTGTATCTGCCACTGCTACTTTCTGAGTGTTGATCTAAAGAAACACAATCTGTGTACATATACACCAGAACTACTGGCCTCCCAGAGAGCTGTCCCAGTAAAACCACATGTCCCAGAGGGAGGTGCCCTGGTATCTCTCTGCTGATCCGTTCCATAAATATGCCTGGAGATATTGTTCCTACAGAAACCGCTGCAGATGGAGAGGACTTCCTGCTCGTTGTACAACGTTTCTGCAGGACTTGTTGAACATGTTCACTGAACGTTAACCTCTGATGTGTGTGACCGCTCACACTCATCGTTTGGTCTAATGCAACTTCGTTACCCCATGTACTTGTTTGTAACACCACAGCATTGCTTTACTGCTACTCTACATAAAATGAGGAAAAACAAAAACAAATTAAATCGAAACCTTAAGTCTAATTTGAATTTCCAGCTAAAGTATTTTTGTGCACTCCCCCCAAGCAAACAGTCTGCAGTCGTTTGCCAGCTTATGTCCAAACAGTGGCCTGAATGAGGGTCTTCAGACTGGACTCAAAATGTTTAACATGTCAAACTCACTCTCTGTATTTTTCAAATTAATGGCATCTTGCAAAGGGCAAACCACAAAATGAAGAGCCTGGAGACTAAAGCAAGACACTTGGCACAGGACACACACATTGAAGACTAATAATGCTGTAGCAAATGGCATTAAACCACAACCAATTTGACTCAACTCGGCACACACTCACCCCACCCAGTGCCTCGTCTTCCTGACAAACTACGGTCAGTGAACTTCAGAGGAGCACAATTATGAAAACGAAAAACATTGAGGATAATTCTGAGTCACAAAAGATCCAACTTTCTACAGCTACCTGTAAAAGTCTCAAGAAAGAAAAACAGTTACTTTCATTTTAAATAATCATCCCTCCAAAAAACAACCGACCCAATGGCTCTTTAAAACATGTCTGTATATCCAGCCCTATTTTTTGTACAGCCAATGAGTTTTTTTGCAACATTTTTGTGTGCTTACTTCAAAAGCGGCTGGTAATTACTCACATACATTAAACTGAAAACCACAAGCAGCTATGATGCTGGGCTCTTCAACATCCAAATGGTGTTTATTAGACCGCCGTTTCAAGACTAAACTTTGTCTTTGATAAGTGCAACATTTTCATTTGACAACACTTTGCTACAGAAGTATACTCTTCTGATTTTGTTTCTCACATGAGGTATAACACGTTCAAATAAAAGAGGACAGTGCTAAAGCAATAACAATTTATTTTTCCACGACAGAGAGCGGTTTGCCAGTACTGTGTACAGCTGCATGCATTTAACACAGTATTAGTAAACAGTTTATCGTGGAAATACAGGGGTATTACTCTCAGGAAAACATTGTGCGCGACATCATACAGAACTAAAGGGGTTGAGATGGTGTAGAGGTTGGGCAGCAGAATTGGGACCAGAAAGTCCCAGGTTCAACATCCCACAATGCCCATATATCTCTGAACAATACACCTAATCCCTAATTGCTCCCCGGGCGCTTACATGGCTGCCCACCGCTCTACCTGGGTGTATCTCAGGTGTGATGAGTTAAATGCAGAGAGCTATTTTGCCATTTTACGGGAACATACAATGATGACAGCACATACAGTTGAAACCAGAAGTTTACATACACTTTTTTTAAGAAGACACATGCATTTATTCCACACTGACGTGAAATCAGAATACACTTCTCCCATTTTATATCAGTTAGGATTACCAACATTTTTCTATTTGCGAAACGCCAGAATAATGAGTGAGAGATTTTTTTAAGGCGATTTTTATTACTTTCTTCAAAGTCAAAAGTTTAAATACACTATTAGTATTTGGTACCATTGCCCTTAAACTGTACGACTTGGGTCAAATGTTTTAGATATCCTTCCTCAAGCTTCTCACAGTAGTTGGAAGGAATTCTGGCCCATTCCTCCTGACAGAACTGGTGGAACTGGGCCATGACTGCCTTGCTCACGCATGCCTTTTCAGCTTTGCCCATAAATTTGTGATAGGACTGAGATCAGGGCTTTGTGATGGTCACTCCAAAACATTGACTTTGTTGTCCTTGAGCCACTTTGTAACCACTTTGTCAGTATGCTTTGGGTCATTGACCATTTGGAAGACCCATTTGCGCCCAAGCTTTCCTGACTGATGTGATGTTGCTCAAGTATTTCCACATAATGTTCTTTCATCATGATGCCATCTATTTTGTGAAGTGCACCAGTCCTCCCTGAAGCAAAACAACCCCACAGCATAATGCTTCCACCCCCGTGTTTCACGGTCAGGATGGTGTTCTCAGGCTTGCAAGCTTCCCCCTTTTACCTCATTATGGCCAAACAGTTCAATTTTAGTTTTTTTCAGACCACAGGACATGTCTACAAAAATGAAGGTTCTTTAATCTGTCTTTTTTGTTTCTTTTGACGTAATGGCTTCTTCCTGGCAGAGTGGCCTTTCAGACCATGTCGATACAGTTTCACTGTGGATAATGACGCACTCTTACCAGCTTCAGCCAGCATCTTCACCATGTCTTTTTCTTTTGTTCTTGGGTTGATCTGCACATTTTGGACCAAAGCACATTTTTCTCTGGGACACAGAAACTGTCTCCTTCCTGAGTGGTATGATGGCTGGACATTCCCATCTTGCTTGTACTTGCATATAATTGTTTGTCCAGATGAACGAAGCACCTTCAGGCATCTTGACATTGCATCCAAGGATGAACCAGGCTTGTGCAAGTCCATCATTCCCTTCCTGATGTGTTGGCTGATTTCTCTAGACTTTCCCATGATGTTACACAAGGAAGCAACGTGTTTCAGGTGTTCCTTAAATGACATCCACAGGTGTGTCTAATTAACTCAGATGTTATCAATAAACCTTTCAGAAGCTTCCAAAGACATGGCATCAAATGTCCCAAATTGTTTAAAGGCATAATAATCTTAGTGTATTTAAACTTTTGACTTTGAAGAAAGTAATAAAATTTGACTTAAAAATTATATCTCTCATTATTCTGGCATTTTGTAAATAGAAAAAAAATTGGTAATTCCAACTGACCTAAAACGGGAAAAGTTTATTCTGAATTCACATCAGACAGTGTGGAAAAAAATGCATATCTGTCTTTAAATTGTGTATGTAAACTTCTGGTTTCAACTGTAGCACTTTCATTTAACTTTAAAGATGAACTTCTGAGTTTTGAGCCGGACTGTGACTAAATGAGACACTGCGCCTCAAACCAAACTACCAAGCAAGACTCATCGTGAATCCTCAAGCTCTCAGATTAATGCTTTAACGTTCCAACATCGTAGTAAATTAGTTGAATGAAAAAGAATTATCAATGCAGGTTTTTATTGTAGAAACGTATACAAAGATATTAATTGTTCACTCAGGGGATAATGATGGCTCCACATAAATGTTTCTCTAACTGTAATAAATAAACAGAACGTCTAGGGGCAGAACGGTCTGCATTGTTTGCCTAAATTGAATCCAGTCTTCCAACAAAGAAGAGTAAGACGATAAGACCAACAAGGCTTGAGATGTACATGGATACAAATACAAAGACTTAAAATTGTATCAGAGTCAGAGTCAGAGTTTCTTTATTGTCATTCGCACCTCATGTGGTACATGTGGTGGAGCGAAATTATGTACACAAGTCCCAGTTACATCCAACAATAAAATGTATAAGAAAAACAGTAATAACATCTAAGATATGAACTAAGAAAAACATCAACTAAATATACACTAAGCACTCATAACATAAAACATTGAACATCAGCACAAACATGAACATGAGTCTGTGAGCAGATGTGCACGCATGAACACATCAACATTGAAACAGATCAGCAGCAACATGAAACAGATCAGCAGCAACATGAAACAGATCAGCAGCAACATGATATGGTTTTTCACAGTGATTATTCTAGTTAGAGATTCATGAGTCTAACCGCCTCAGGGTAGAAGCTGTTCCTCAGTCTAGTGGTTCTACACTTAATGCTCCTTAACCTCCTTCCTGAGGGGAGTGGGGCAAAAAGTGTGTGTGCTGGGTGAGTGGGGTCCTTCATGATGCAGGTGGCCCTCTTCCTGCATCTGGAGGTGTAGATGTCTGTGATGGTGGGGAGACTGACTCCAACATCTTCTGTGCAGCCTTCACCACTCTCTGCAAAGCTTTTCTTTCTGCAGCTGTGCAGCCTCCATGCCACACATTGATGCTCGAGCACAGGATGCTCTCCACTGCACACCTGTAGAAGGAGGTGAGGACTGAGCTTCCCAGACCAGCTCGCCTCAGCCGTCTGAGGAAGTAGAGTCTCTGATGAGCTTTCTTGATCAGGCTGGTGGTGTTGTTGCTCCAGCTGAGGTTGTCATTCATGTGTACACCCAAGTACTTGTAGCTGGAGACCTCTTCCACCGCAGATCCTCTTATGTTCAGGGGGGTGTAGATGTTTTTGTTCCTTCTGAAGTCCACAATCATCACTTTATGAGCACTTCACTGAAAATGAAAAGTTGAGGGCAGACTGTGCAAGGCATAGCTTTATCCCCCATGGAAGCACTGCTGTAATGCATTGAAACCTGGAGCAGAGATTCAGGAAAGTTTTCAAAGAAAGTTTGTGTGATGCATTGTGTCCTTTTAAATCAAATGTGTACAGTAACATATATTTTAGTTTTACCATGGTCCCATGGCTGATTGTTAAACAAACATTAAATTATGTTTGCAAACACAACCTGATGAGAACAGTAAATGAGCGAGGGGGAGTTTCTGAAATACACGCAAAGAAAGTAAAAACATTGAAATATTAGATGACTAAATACAAACCGGATTCCAAAAAAGTTGGGACACTAAACAAATTGTGAATAAAAACTGAATGCAATGACGTGGAGGTGTCAACATCTAATATTTTATTCAGAATAGAACACAAATCACAGATCAAAAGTTTAAACTGAGAGAATGTATCATTTTAAGGGAAAAATCTGTTGTTTCCAAATTTCATGGCGTCAATAAATCCCAAAAAAGTTGGGACAAGTCCATTTTTACCACTGTGTGGCATCCCCCTTCTTCTTACAACACTCAACAGACGTCTGGGGACAGAGGAGACCAGTTTCTCAAGTTTAGAAATATGAATGCTCTCCCATTCATGTCTAATACAGGCCTCTAACTGTTCAATCGTCTTGGGCCTTCTTTGTCGCACCTTCCTCTTTATGATGTGCCAAATGCTCTCTATAGGTGAAAGATCTGGACTGCATGCTGGCCATTTCAGTACCCGGATCCTTCTCCTACGTAGCCATGATGTTGTGATTGCTGCAGAATGTGGTCTGGCATTATCGTATTGAAAAATGCAGGGTCTTCCCTGAAAGAGATGACGTCTAGATGGGAGCATATGATGTTCTAGAACCTGAACATAGTTCTCTGCATTAATGGTGCCTTTCCAGACATGCAAGCTGCCCGTGCCACAAGCGCTCATGTAACCCCATACCATCAGTGATGCAGGCTTCTGAACGGAGCGTTGATAACAACTTGGGCTATCCTTGTCCTCTCTGGTCCGGATGACATGGCGTCCCAGTGTTCCATGAAGAACTTCAAATCGTGACTCATCTGACCACAGAACAGTCTTCCATTTTGCCACACGCCATTTTAAATGACCCCTGGTCCAGTGCAAACGTCTGAGCTTGTGGAGCTTGCTTAGAAATGGCTTCCTCTTTGCACTGTAGAGTTTCAGCTGGCAACGGTGGATGGCACGGTGGATTGTGTTCACTGACAATGCTTTCTGGAAGTATTCCTGAGACCATTCTGTTATTTCCTTGACAGTGGCATTCCTGTTTGAGGTGCAGTGACGTTTAAGGGCCCGGAGATCACGAGCATCCAGTAGAGTTTTACGGCCTTGACCCTTACGCACAGCGATTGTTCCAGATTCTCTGAATCTTTTGATGATGTTATCAGAGTCAGAGTCAGAGTTTCTTTATTGTCATTCGCACCTCATGTGGTACATGTGGTGGAGCGAAATTATGTGCACGGTTGATGATGATAACTTAAAAGTATTTGCTATTTTACACTGGGTAACACCATTCTGGTATTGCTGCACTATCTTTCTGCACAGCAATGTTGGAATTGGTGATCCTCTTACCATCTTGGCTTCTGAGAGACACTGACACTCTGAGAAGCTCTTTTTATACCCAATCATGTTGTCAATTGACCTAATTAGTGTTAATTGGTCTTCCAGCTGTTTATTTGCTCAATTTCCTTTTTCCAGTCACTTATTGCTACTTGTCCCAACTTTTTTGGGATTTGTTGACACTGTGAAATTTTGAATCAACATATTTTTCCTTTAAAATGTTACATTTACTCATTTTAAACTTTTGATCTGTCATCTGTTATATTACGAATAAAATATTGACATTTGCCATCTCCACATCATTGCATTCAGTTTTTATTCACAATTTGTTTAGTGTCCCAACTTTTTTGGAATCCAGTTTGTAAATGGCTAACATTTTAGAATACAGACTAATTAAAAACAAATCACAGTGTCAAAAGCCAGAGAATAAAAGTGGGCTTTTATGCAAGACTTAACAGTGAGAGAGGGAGCCTGCCTGCCATGCAGTGGTAAGTTATTCCACAGTTTTGGACCTGCAACAGAGAAGGCCCTGTCACCTCTGAGCTTACAACGGGTTCCTGGAACCAAAAGAAGCATTGGATTCACTGATCTCAGAGCGCGCTGTGGGACATATGGCTGCAGCAGATCAGCAAGATAAGAAGGGGCAGAACTCTTCAGTGATTTAAAAACATACATGAGTATTTTGAACTGAATTTGAAAGTGAACCGGGAGCCAGTGCAGGGAGGCCAGAACTGGTGTCATGTACTCTCTTTTGCCTATACCAGTTGAAACTCGGGCTGCAGCATTTTGGACCAGCTGAAATTGTACAATGGAGGTTTGACTGATTCCAAACAAAAGTGCATTGCAGTAATCGAGCCTGGATGTTATGAATGCATGTCTTACTGTCTCAAGGTTAGTTTTAGACAGTATGGGCTTCAGTTTAGACAGTTGCCTCAGCTGGAAAAAAACAGGATTTAACAATCTTGTTTATGTGACAAGTGTAGTGTTCTAAAGGGCTAGGTTAGCTTCAGAGCTTCACTACAGTCATATTTAAATAACGGGTTCTTTCTTTTTCGAGCTACTTACACATATGTGACAGAGGTTCTGTGCGTAGATAGTTTAATCAGTGACATGAGACGTTAATTTTCTTTGACCCATCAAAATAAATGTGGTCATTTATTAACAGAATCAAAATTTAACATCAAAACACTGTATACTTGATTAGACTGGTCTGGTTCTGATTAATAAAACATGGCATGTTTTACTTAATAAAAACAACATACATTTCTGAAGATATCTAGATTAATTACTGGCAGGATAGAAGAGTTTTAAAGATGGGAAATATGGAGGAGTTTAAAGGAAGATGTGGAGGAAGATTTATGTCTGTAGACCAGAACAACACGCTCCTTTCAAACGCAGCGCCCGCGGTATACTTGTAGTGAAGCTCGTGATGACTCTTTACCTTGGCAGAGGATGGGTCCGCTACAGTCAAGAGGTCTCTGGCACGCTACCTTTCAGCGTCTCCTCAGGGCGGCTGCGACTCGGCAGAAGTTGTGAGATACTCTTTTCTACAGAACAAACTTCCTCAGAAGTTGTAGGGCATTAGACTGGTGGAACCACAGCGAGGCGCCGTGACTCCTGCAGAGATGGATGACTCCATCAGCCTGGAAAACTGAGTCCGAAGTTCCACTCAGCAGTGGAAAAACTCCAGAACTCCAGAACAGCTAGAACTCTCCCAGAACCTCAGAAAACTCTAGAAGACATTACTCCAGCAGACTCAGAAGACTCAAGAAGACTCATAGTTCCAGGAAGTGTAGACTTTTAAAGAGTTCTGCTTCCGGTCACTTTTAGTAAGTCCTGATTGGTTGAAGCAACCAACGGGGGTGTGGTTCTAGTGATGTCAAAGGGTTTTTACAAGTCAAGAAAACAGCAAGAATGTTTTAGGAACAGACAGAGAAATGTTTTGGCAAAGTGAGAACACTGCAGGTGCCAGTTTTCTTATTTACTGTCAGAGTTTTAAAAACACGACAGCCCATTCTAACAACTTGTTTTTGACTGTCTCTGACTTTTGACCGACATCACTCCTTCTCATTTCAGACAGAAGATCAAAATGCATAATTACTTTGTAAAATAGACATTTAACTTGATTTCTAATTTAAATGAGGATTAAAAAATCATTAATACTGTTTCACAGTTGATTTAAAATGAGTGGTTCACTTCAACATTTAAAAATGGTTTGAACTAAACACACTTTTGATTATCAAGATAGTGTAAAATAGTGATGATAATAGAAAAGAAGAGTGTTCTTTCAATTGGTTACTTCAGGATACAATTAGAAAGTCTCTGGATGAGCTAATTTGTATTTCTGGATTCAAATCAATTAAATAACAGTTCCTGTCCCATGAAGGTCTTCAGAGGCAGGTTTTGGTCGGAGGCCTAGTCCACTACACAAGTTTTATGGAAGGGTCCATTATCGCTCCCAGATTTGTGACTCTTTGTTTCTCCAACGGGGCTAGAGAGGAGAGGTTGATACTGTGGTTCTTGATCGTGCCATTAGGAGGAAACAAGCCGACTTCATTCTTCTTCTCTTTAAAGTTTTAAGAAATTTAAAGACATCCAGACCCTATGTCAGCCAGGCAGTCAAGAAGATGTTGAATAGAACGTGCACCACTGTGCATCAGAGGGCAGTACGTTTGACAGTAATCAGCATAGAAAAGGGAACGTTATGTTTACAAAAAATAGCACCTAGTGGCAGCAGGTATACAGAAAAGAGAAGAGCACCGAAGATAGACACCTGCAGTACCCCCCACAGAAGAGCTGCCCATGTTGAACTAAAGTCCTTGATGCTGATGCAAAAGGTTCTTTCAGAGGGGTAGGATCTAAACCATTTGAGGGCTGATCCTGTGATGCCCACCCACTGTTAGTAAATAGTAAATAGTTGACATTTCCCTGAAATTTACATTTTCAAGTATCACGTAAGAGCAGATCAAACATCACTGCCGCTCAAAATAAACATTTGTGTTTTCTGCAGTTTGGATGTAACTGTTCTAATGCTGGAAACTAAAGTTTTTTGTGACCATGTGCATGTTGTTGAAATACAAAAGTCACAGCAACAGTGAACCTGATGTGGAAACTACAGTGAGTTCTACATCTTATGCAGTCTGGTCTTACCAGTGATTGTGATCACAGTGTGCAGTACAGTATAGTGTGAGCATGTACATTTTCACAATGAGAACGTCTACAGTTTCCAGGAGATCCTCCACGTATGGACTGGGCCTTAGTGACAGCTGTGAGATTTTCTTTCTTCAACAGAAATAAATATTTATCTGCATCTGTAAAGCAAATGTGAGATTCATTATTCTGAGTGTCAACCAGCCAATGGAGTGAGACTATCTAACCAGTGCCTGTCTGAAAACCGTCTCCAGCTCCCTGCTGCTCCTTCCCTCCCATGGCACAGATGACCTTATGTTCACACCTAGATAAATGTGAGGCTTTCAGTAATGTATCTGAAACACTTCTCTGAATCCACAGGTTCAAACTACCACAACTACCACCTGCTGTTAAAGCAGCAGATTCACTGCTGAGTGAATCTGCTTAATGTCATGATAAAACACAGGTTTGACCAAAATCTGCTCAATTCATGTCTTCAGATTATTCTAGATTACAAAGGATGTAGGTAAGAACAATAAAAACAAACCATAGTTACATATGACATTCTGAGAAAAAAAAATAAAAAAAAATCAGTTGTTAAATGTATTGACCAGCTCGACAAAAATTAAAACACCGGCAATGATACAATTTTGTGCGCAAATGAATCAAATGACAAATACATGAATGAGCTGCAGGTTTTGTGGTGGCTTTGATTTCCCTGCAGCCACAGAGGAAGCTCCTGTGAAAGTTTCTGATAGCAAAGAAGCTGATAAGAAAGGTGTGAACAGCCTGAGTTTGCCACTGCAGGAGGCCAGACTGACAGCCCATCAACATGACTGGGTTATAGGAGAGTGGACATCACACCCCAACAAAGTGTCTGAGAAGTAAAAATAAAACAATAAAATAAACGGGTGGGGACACGAGTATGAATCCATGAAATTAACTTTGTCTTAAATTTTTTGTTGGCCACAAAACTTGTGATTTTTCTCCATAGGAAATAGTTCCTCCCAATTGATTATACCCAACCAAAAAAGTTAAGTTATTTTTTAAGATGAATAGTTCACTGAATGGTAAATATTAATATAAGTTAAGTTTCTAGTTATTTAAAGTCAAAACGATTTGACTGGAACAATAGATTGTCTTTATTCAACAGTTCATGAAACTCTTCAGTTCGACTGTCATAAATCCAACATGTGACTTTGTGATAAGGTTCTTTTCCTCAACTTCCCCCATCTGCTTCTTATCACACTCTTACACCCCCCCTCCCCCCACCTCACACCCCATATACACGATGTGGAAAAGCACGACAGTATGACCTTTGACCCTTTAATCAAGGGGAATTAAAGAGACTCTTAAACAAAACTGATGGACTGGGTAGATTGAACTGACGAGGCGACTTGCTGGCTGGCTAGAGGCTAAGAGGGATCCAGAAGCAGCGGTGCTGAAATTTAGTCCTCAACACAGAAGGTGGCAGACACGGTGGGAGAGTTGGGGGCATTACAGGGTTTACAAATTAGGTCAGATTATAAGGCCATCTTTCCAGTTTAAGGAACTCTAGACTGATGCACAGCTTTTTATATACCGGTATATAAACTTTTGAGGGGCATTGTTCATTTACGCTTCATCTTACAATTTTTTGTTTGTTTGTATTTTTTTTAAAAGGAGATAAAGCTGAGAAAGTAAGAATGATTACCGTATAAATATTTAAATAAATAAAAAAAAACTAAGTGATAAAGGTCCAAGTCAACAGAACACATATATCCACATATACTTATTTGAAACACTAATAATATATATATATATATATATATATACATACACACACACACAAACACACATATACACAGTAGTCCCTCAGTACTTCACAGCTTATCGCGGACTCGTTCTATTGCTGTTTTTCAAAGTAAGATTAGACATGACTTATTTGACTGATTGATGGATGAGCCACACGACAGCATGGAATTTTTATTTAAGATAAATTATTTTAAATTATTTAGCAACTGCTGCACCTTTGTGCATCCCAGAGCTGCAGAAAAAGCCTCCCACTGCATCTTTGTACAGCACACACTACAGGATAAACATCCTGCTGCAGCTGATCAGCTGTTCACTGTGCAGAAACGAGAAGTGGGCGTGGCCAAGAGCACTTGCAAGTGGCAAAGAGCAGAGGAGGCGAGGAGCGGAAATCATGACATTCTGTGCTCTTTCAGAGCATTTAGATATATGTATATATATATATATATATATATATATATATATATATATATATATAGATATATATATATATATATAAACTATTACTTACTACTTGTACTACTATTCCTACTTCACGGTTTTTCACTTATCGAGGGTCTTCAGGGTACGGATCTATGGATCGGATGACTATGAGACTAACCTGTAGAAATAAAGGTTGAATGAATAATAGAGCTAAAATAAATAATGTGCATGAAAAGGGGTAATAATTCTATTAATGCTCCAGTGACCAGGCTGTGGTCAACTAATTGTTAATTCACCAAAAAGATGTCCAACAAATCCACAAGATGTGTTGTTTCCCTTCAAATATTCCACATTTCATACTAGCAAACAAATCAGCTGGACAAAAAACGAACAATAAAAACAATACTATATCACAAGACAATATTAAGTGTTATTATTCCCACATTATGACATTTTGGTAAAAACTACAACAAGCTACTCGCTGTCTAAGGTCACGTTTGACACTTTTGATTACTGCATTTTTTGGATTGTAAGGTGCAATATCAATGAACGTGTCTGTTTTCATACATAAGGAACACTGTCGTTTTTTGAGAAAATTAAAAGATTTTAAGTGTGCCTTATAGAAAAAAAATATGGTAAATATAATTGCAAATGACACTTAAAGATTGTATTTGTTTTACCATAAATACTGGTGTGAAATGCACTGACTGACTGAGATATTGTCATATCAAATAGATTATACACTGAGATTAACCTCATCTTTCTTGAATGTAGTAACAGGCCCCAGTGAAAACCCATCCATCTCCCTGACTGCAGAATCAGTCTGATTTTAGTGCTTTCACCTGGTCACACATCCTTTACTTGTCCAAAATCACAGCATTGCACTGACACTTTAAATCATACTCATTCTACATTCAGATAACAGTTTTATCATCTTCCAATGTTAGCCAAGATTATCCATTCAATCCGTTTTCTGTTCAAATCCCTGTTTCTATTAATATTCAAATCTCTGTTACAAAGTATTAATGTGTCAACTGCGACTTCATGAAATGAGATTTCTACAACTGAAGTCTTGCTCAATTCATTTTTTTTTCCTATGATGACAGATTTAAAATAGTGATTTTATTCAATTAAGAATATATAATGATATAAATAGATCCACTATAAAATGTCATGCTGCAATGACTGTATTTATCTACTGCAATCAGTCGAGAGTGATTGAAAAAGGAGATCAAACTCTCCAATCTACACGTTAAACATTAGCTCTTCTACACGGATCCATGAGCATCATTCGTTTCTGGCCCATGTACCTCCATAATCAGAGAGCTTTAAATCTTTATCGACAGGAGTCAGGGTAAGGAGGACCCTTAAAGGAAACAAAATTGGATTCATGATGACAACTAGAATTCTGCTGTTTGGGTTGGTGAAATCTGGATTGTCTACAAATTTGTGTGGATGTGTAGAAGCTTGGCAGCAATCAGACTGAATTATGTGGAGCTGCGTCAGAGCTGGAGCAGGCTGTTATCAGGACTGTGAACTCTCTAGCAGCACCCATGAACAGTGGGAATAATCTTGGAGAAGCTGTGAGCTTGACTTTCGGCATAAGGAATCAATTCGGCTGTTTGGGGTTTCCATCAGAGAAATGTACCAGCGAGACTTTAAAAGGCAGAAACAGTAATTCATGAGTTCTGCCTGACCCAAACTGTGGCCTTGATGGCGGACTTATCTCAACTCCTCCAGGCATGTTTAGGAAAAACAAAGATGCTTTGTCCGTCTCCTCACCCCTCCCTTCCCCAAGGCCATGTACATGTGACAGAACCTCAACCGAGATGATGATAAATGACACTTCTTATCTGGACAATGGCTGAGGGTGGGGGTGGGGTGGGGTGGGGGGCTCTGGACTATGCTACGACCTTCCCTTAAAATTCAATGTCCACCGGCCTATAACATCTATTTATGTTGCTTTGCTGTGGTAGTTTTTTTTGATGCCTCAAATTGTGCCCTGTCTAGGACACGGCGTGAGAGAGATCTTTGTTTATATACCGTCTCTCCTCATGTTTTTCTTCCCTTTTCTCATCTAAGCAAAATACTATTCTGAATAAGAATAAGAGGGCCGCACTTTTATAGTAGCAGCTTCGTGCACTCCGCCCATCTTTCGGACGACTGTACGTACATGTTCTCGTTGTATCTCGGTGCAATGATAATAAAGCTTATTCTGATTCTGATTTATTTCTCCAGTCCAACAGAAAGCACAACAAATCATATCAGGAACATTTCAGTATCAGATCAGCTACAAGTCAGGCCATGGTTCTAATCTAAAACTAATCTTCTAAGACGACAAAAAAAAAAAATTATTCACACAATCTTTACATCTGTGTGGACACATTAATGAACCAATCACTTCAGGTATATCGAGCCAATCATATTGTGTAACAAAATCCTCGCCTGCTTTTCCCAGGCATACCAAAGAAGCAAGACCCAATTAGTGCCGACTCCCAGGAAGCTGACTCGAGTCTGTGAGGCATGAAAGTCTGGAGCTGCTGCCCGGCTGTTGAGCTTACTCTCACAGAAGCAAGGATGGAGGCCACAGGCAGACTGTTGAGCCTCCAGTCAGTCCAGTCTGTGAAAGCTGGAAGCTCGTAAAGCTAATGCACACTGTGGGTACAGAAACATTAGCCACAGCTTTCAATAAACAAGATTATATTTCATTCTAAAATGTTATCCTTAATAAATTCAGTAATGTGTGATTTGCCAGAATAGTGTTATTTTTGTTTTTTCAAATATCCCATAGCTATGAGTGGAGAAAAAAAAAATTACACTTTTAAATTGGGGCCGAGCTCAGCGTGAGACTTAATATTGACTTTTTATTTATTTAGATAAATCCCTGAGGAGCAAAGGAGATCTGTAACCAAAGGAAGGTGATGCTGCACATAAGACAAGACTGATAAATACATTTGAAACAAAAGCTGAAGAGACGTCAAACGGTTAAAGAAAAGTAAACAAAGTGAAGTGGCTGCAAAAATTCAGACTTCATCGTGTGTAAAATTAACTGTCATCTGCACACAAGTCAATAAATCAATGTCACAACTGAGCTACGTGGTGTAACGGAGAAAAAGAAAGAAACAACAAACATAATGGGCCCTCAAAGTCAGAGAAAGACAACTGGTCATAAAAGTGTAGCCGAGTTGAAAATGACCAGTCACAAGGCTTTCCAGGGTTAGAAAAAATATTGGGATCGGGTTACCAGAAGACGCTGAGCGGGGCAAGGGAGCACAGCCAAAAGACCATAACTCTCACTGAGCCATAGTCTCTGTCAGCAGACGATGCCCTGCTCGGTGCTCCCAGCATCTTTCAAATAAGTCCTCATTGACAGCTTCCATTAACATTCTTACTGAACCTGGCAGGCAAGAGGATGAAGGTTAAGTGGGGTGGGGGGCAGAATCAGTTGTAAGGTCTAAGGGGAAGAAGCACATGGGTGAAGGATGAAAAAGACAATAAGAGTCGGAGAAAAAGGGGCTAAAAACTATAGTGAGGTAGGGGGGAGTAAATCAGGAAATCTGGAATGGGTTTGTATTTACGTGCAGAAGCTGACCCTAAAAACTGATTTATGAAATGCCAGAACAGACCTGCGATCAGTGCAGAAATCTAACCTGCTCTGGTCAATGATGAGGAGTAAAAATGACAAGAGGTTGAGTATTTCAATCGTTGCATATGGGTAGAATTAAAGGTGATTCAATGCAAACAGTTAAAACTACAAGTTTACATGTCTGTATGGACACTTCTGACTAGACTGTTTTCAATACAACCTTTAGTTTCTGCACAGCATTTATCTGAGGCTTACGTTCTAGGTTAGATTCTGTCTACTTGTCTTATTAAGTGTGCTGTCAGGGAGTGGAAGACAGGTGTGTAGGTGCTACAGTGAGCCTAACAAGCCATTTATTATTTTTTTCTTCTTGGCTCTCTTCAAACTTTTTACTCAGTGTGTGCATATAAACACAGGCACTTAGATCATTACAAAAGTTCCAGTTCTTATTTTTATTACTTGAGAAAGACAGAATGTCCACTAACAACTAAACCACAGCTAAGAAACTATGCAAGTGTGTGTTTGCATAATTGAAAAGAGTTTCGAGTTTAGGGTCATAATTTATGGTACTTAAAACTTTTATTGGTTACAATAAGATGTTCATCATTGGGTGACCCTGCAGTTCCAGGTCAGCAGTAGACAAGATGGTCGATCAACTGATGTTAACCAGGCTACTGGGAACCCCCTCCCTTGTAGTCATTATCTATGAGAGCTGAAACAAATCACTTTAGTCATGCTGTGTTGTCTCAGCGTGGTACGAAGATACACGCTGAAATCAATAAGTGCAGCTTACCGCTCCTTTCTGAGGCATCATCATGGCAGTTTGAGTCATGTTTACAGCCACCGTAAAATGGAAAATTTCATGCAGTTAAATAATTTATAACCAGTTAAGATTTTTTTAAAATAATTATATCTTCATAATTAAAAAACAATGTACCAACTAATGGATGCAAACTTATTGTGCTCCACTTAGAAGATCTGTTTTGAGAAGCACAGTTAAGCCAACTTTACAGGGCAAATTCTGGGAAAACAAAAAATAAAACTTTTGTGACCGTCAACATGAACATTTTATTTTTCAGCAAACAGGTCAAGTCTCAACATTTTTTCAGATTAAGAATTTACTCTGTATACATAGTTAGAAATTGTCAATGCATAATTGCAAAATTATGAATGATTAAAAAAAAATTGCTTAAAGAACAATAAATGTCACAGAAGAGTAAACTAAGAATACTTATTAAGAATACTTATTACCTGGTATAAACTAAAAAAATGTCAACTTGTATTTGGGGCTTAATTTGTAAACCGGAACACAAATAGCAGGCTGACCTGGGAAGGGTGGTGGTGGTGGTGGTGGTGGTGGTGGTGGTGGTGGTGGGGGTGGGGGTGGGGAGGGGGAGGGGGGGTGTTCAGGTGAACGCGCATGATCACAAGACAAGAACCTGAAAAGTTGTTTAATGACAAAATGTATTTTGTTAATAAAGAATTGAGTCCTAATATTTATTAAACATTACTTCTGTATTTACAAAAAAAAATCTAAATTGTGCTTCGACAGACTCGTCGATAAAACTAAAACATGTTGTCAATGCGAAAGAGGAATAAGAGGGCAGGTATCACTCTCGCTTTGAGTTTACTTGTTGCAGCATGCGTGCTGTGGATGACAAGTGTCCAGTGTCATGAAAACAGCAGCGGAGGACTGAGGAGGTGTCGGAGTTATTTGTTTATCGCCTCAGCAGCAGAGGGGAGTGACACTGTTTAAGCATTGCTCCCAAAATGACAAGGCAGTTATATGTATTCATAACTTTATAATTAGTAAGCCTGAGTGTTGCTGGATCCGAGTCTCCGAGGCTCAACATGATTTATCTGTCTAAATAAAGGTTTAATGAATGAATTGTTAGTTTAAAGCAGGGGTCTGCAACCTGTGGCTCTGGAGCCACCTGTGGCTCTTTGGTCCCTCTGCAGTGGCTCTTTCAAGCATTGACCAAAATTAACATAAAACTGTAATTTTTAGGATGTTATACCCACAAAAAAAAAATACTAGTTTTAGCAGTTTTCCTGTCATTTCCTTTGCAAATATGTGGAATAATAGTACTAATACACATAGTACTCACTTTAACTTCATGCTTTATTTCTTGAAAGTAGGATACTCTACTCCACAATGAAAAAAAAAAAAGACATGTCTGCACAGTTCATCGTTTTAGTTTTAAAACAAATTGGCAAAAATACGTAAATATTTTTTTTTTACAAGAATCCAGTCTTCTGTGATTGACTGGAGACCTGTCCAGGGTGTCCCCTGCCTCTCGCACAGTGACTGCTGGACATACAGTAGGCACCATTGACCCCCTCAACCCAAAAAAGGAAGAAGCAGATGGATGGATGGAATCCAGTCTTTTTTTTTGTCTCAAAATGTAAAAATATCAATAAATGTTAACAATCATCAGATGTTTTTAGTTTTATAATTTCACGCCTACTGGCCAGAAAAGCCCCCCTCTAACAAACTTAAAGTGGTCCATGGGCCACCAGTTGATAATAACAATTGTAGCAGGTTTTGCAGCTCTGGACACGTTTAATTTAGTGAACAAAAGGGCAGAAATGGCTCTTTTGATCATAAAGGTTACAGACCCCTGGTTTAAAGCAAAAGCAAAAAAAAAAAAAAAAAGAAGTTTTTGCTCTTAATTTGAAACAACATAAAACACTAACAGAATCCATAATTTTTATCTTCTAATGCCCTCAAACAAATTATAGTAAAGCCAGCTTTTTGCTAACTTTATAAGCTCCCCTGAACATGTGAAACCCTGAAAAGGTCCACGGAGGTGCTAGTTGTCAGTAACGAGAATGATCTGTTGGGTGAGTGAAGGCTTCTGAGAATGAAGCCATGTTATGTACCGTGCGGTACATTCCAGTCTTGAATGAGCCCATCTCCAACTCCCTCAGTCTGGTTCTTATCGAATGATTCTGTTAATTACTTTCCTTTATACTCAGTGAAACTTGTGAGAAACCCCTCGTACTGCTGCCACTGTGACAGACTCCCTTCACATAACAGCCGTTAGCTTAATTAACTGCATGTTTTTACAGTCCCCCAGAATTAATCAACACTTAAGCATCAAAGGAAACTTCAGAGATCATACACTCTCTTACTCTCTGTATGTAAACTCCTTTTTCTTTTTAATACCCTTTAACATAATCACTGTGCTGTATATATCCTATAGATTTTAGTGTAGCTGGTGCTGCAGTAATTGTGTGTGGTACAGCTTTGCCCACATAGTGCACACAGACTGATTAGCTCAACAATGTGGCCTGGGAAAATCTGGATGAAGCACAGACTAGAAGGGGACTTGAGGTGGAGGAGACTCTGAAGGGGGAAAGAGGCAATATGAGGTCTTGGTAAAACGGAGAAGGCATGCTGCGGCAGCTGAGCTGTGAAGAAGCTAATAGGCTCTCATCACCCTTCCCACGCCCACAACATGTTTTCTGATGGGCACTCAAGCAATGAGACGCATATTGGTTTGGCTACTGGTACAGAACTCCACATAGCTCGCTTTGCTCTGCCTCTTCGGCATCTGTATGAACCCTGGTTAGCCTGTGCACGACTCGAACACTGGCAGATTATGAATCAGTAACCAACTTTTAATAATGTGAGGAGGGTTGTGATTGATCTTACTGGCTGGAACAGCAGTAATGAGAGATGAAAGACAGAAGCTTGGCTCACAGACAGACACTGACAAACTAAGTGGCGTGATGAGCAGGGGGCCACCACAAACTCATGTTTGTCTGTGTCAGCAAATATGGCAAGTTGTAAAAGACAAAGAAATTTCCCATCACAAGACAACTTCAGAACTACTGCCTGGTGCAACCACACATCTGTATAGTATACACTGAAGCAACAAAAAACATGTTAAAATATTACTGCTAAAAAAAAAAAAAAGGTGCGGCAGTGAAAACTAAAATCTAAACATTCTAGTACAACTGTGCATAATTATAAATGTTGTTCAGGCCCCTCGGCCAGTCTGCACACTATTGTCTCCAATTTGTGAGAATAAACCTCTAAACCCCGATTAACTGATGCAGGGAAGCCAATTGTTTTGATTTTGCTGTGCGATGTTTGATCTGACTTTGTGGAATGCGGCGACCTTTGATCCAGCGACAACATTCAATTAGATAAGGTTAAGTAAATTGCCCTCCTCCATCCCTGCTACTCTGTCCAAAGCTGGATAAAGGGTAGAAAGCTTGGAAGCATCTCCTTTCACACCCTCAGAATATACGCGTGCTCTGCATTTCTGATTTAAAGAGTTGTAAAAACCACACTAACTACCCTTGGTTTTTAACTCATCTTTAATTACTCTAAAACCTTAAATACTTTTGATTCTAAAGTAAAACATGTGGATTCTGAAATGGTGTGCTCTGTATCTTAAATAAGTATTGTGCCTTGATCATTCACAATGAAAATACGAACTGTGACAAAACAGTCGATTTAGGTAGTTGTCTGCAAAGATCATCTAAACAGGATTTATTAGCAACTATCATTTCTACTTTGACACAGTATAAAACAGGCAGACTGCCTCAGTTTCGTTTTAGCGCCTCCATGATTAGAGCACGGCTTCAACGTTAAAATGCAGTGACCTGTTTTGTCACTACAACGACGAGTCTCTCTCTTTCTGACTCATTTGCTCACTGTTTTTATGGCTGATGGAGAACTTTCTTTTTGTTTACAAGATGTGCATTTTGTGTGGTTAGTTCTGTGCAAAAAAGGGGGTGGGATGGGAAATTAAGATTATTTGGAAACAGCAATCAGTCCCCGTTCATCTGTCAGTTATTTCACTGACAAGAATTACAGAAAAATAAAGACCTAGCATTCCTTCACAATTCAAATTATCCACCAGCCAAATTTAAAGGCTATAATCTTATATTGAGAAATGAGGGAGTGGTGGCGCAGAGGATAGAGAAGGTGGGCCTGTGATCAGAAGATCGCCGGTTCAACTCCCGTTACGGACATCAAAATGTGAGTGGGATTGGTGAAGCACCCACACCTGCCTCCACCCTCATCTGCCTTGAACAAGGGACTTAACCCCCAGCATGTGCTCCCCCGGGTGTCCTAGATGGCAGCTCTCTGCTCCACACAGAGGGCTGTTGTGGCTCAGTGGTCTGTGGTTGCGTCAGGAAGGGCATTCAGTGTCAAAGTAACTGCCACGTCTTTTTGCGAGTTAGTTCGCTGTGGAGACCCCTGAAGAAGGAGCAGCTGAAAGAAGAAAATATTGAGAAATGAAAGTTATATCTAACGAGGTTGAGTCAGGTCCTCTGGATGGGTTCATCTTTTTACTTTGAAATGTTTTGTCTTTTATCCAAAAGACTTCTTTAGTCTAAAGAGTTGCAAATACTCTAATAAATCTTACAAACAGTTAAATTGCTTGCAGCTCTCTTTAGAAAAGAAGTCTTTTGGATAAAAGATTAAACATTTCAACAAAGAAGAACCCGTCCCGAGGACCTGACTTAACCTTGTTAGATTTATCTACTTGGATTATTGAGCAAGGGGCAGCACAGTGGCTCAGTTGGTAGAGCTTCTGCCTCTCAGCAAGAAGATTGCCGGTTCGAATCCCAGCCAGGAACCTTTCTGGATGGAGTTTGCATGCATGGGTTTTCTCCAGGTACCCCAGTCTCCTTCCACAGATCAAAAACATGCATGTTAGTCTGACTGGTAACTCTAAATTGTCTCTATGTGTGAGTGAGAGAGTGAATGGTTGTTTGTCTCAATTTGTCCCTGTGATGGACTGGAGACCTGTCCAGGGTGTCCCTCACATCTCACACAGTGATGGCTGACATGGGCACCAGTGACCATCACAACCCCAAAGGGAAGAAGCAGGTAAAGATAATGGATGGATGGATTTTGTAATACTAAGGTTGCAGGTTCAAACCCAGGTTGTGTCAGGAAGGGCATCTAGCATAAAAAAACTTGCCCAATCTTTCACGTGAGTTCACTCACTGGTGAACCCTGAAGAAGGGAGTAGCTGAAAGAAACTTAATATTGATCGTGCACCATGACAGAGTACTGGCAAGTTATTTTCTTGGTCAAGCCATGTTAAAAAAAAGTTGTGCACAATGTGATAATTGTGAGATGTCGCACACAAATTGTTGTGAATGACTCAGAAACGATCACATTAAATGTTAGCTCAATATTTGTAAAACTGAGTTCTAGTTATTTAGAAGTCTAATATTGACAGCTGGGGTGGCCATTTTGTATTGGATCAACTCCAAAGGTTACTCAGTTGTAGATGTGCACTTTAATACCTGCAACGTTTTATGAAAATGTATCAAGTGGTTCATGAAATTCATTCAGGCTTGGCTCAAATTGTTAATACAGATAGATGCAAAGATCTTGTATAATGAGTAGGACTTGGATTATGAATTGTGAGTGACTCAATACAACATCGAATTTTAACTCAATATCTGTAAATCAACCGTTATGGCCATTTTTGTGTTTTCTAATGGACGGTGGCCATTTTGAATCAGCTTGGCTCCAAAAGTTACTCAGCTGAGATTGTTTATTTAATCATTTCTTTCTGACAGTTTCATTTAAATCTGCTAAGTAGTGCCTGAGATATTTTACTGAAAGAAAAACGGGATAATTTTACTCCTAGAGTAAGCTAAAGTTTTACCATTCACTTTCTATTACGATGTCTTGCTTTTGAATTACTGGCTGTATAGGTGTGTTATTCCTGTTATTAATTACGCTTATTTCAGTATCGTTTACTGTTTTGAACAATTTCATTACAGGAAAAATGTGCGTGTCATTAGACTTTGAAATAGTTAGGCCTAAGTATGATCCAAAAACTGAAAATGCAGAGACTATAATTCTTACAGCAAAGTAAATTTGCCTGTCAAAAAGTCCCATGAGAGCTGTGATATCATGTAAGAGGCTAATGTAGCAGCAGCTTTATACCCAGCCACACTTAAACCCTTTCCTACCTTCAGCCTCAGCTTTCATTTCTTTAAACCCTCGTCCGTCTCTGTGCATGCCCCTCAGCCTCACACTCCAGTCAGGCCCTAAGCTCTGTGAGAGTGGCCTAAGTAGCCCAACACTTCACAGATGAACAGCTCTAGTAATGGGCCATGATTGACCTCAATAACTAGCTCTGAGCGGGTTCCCTTGGGTCTAATCTCCACATTATCTGCCTTACTTCAAACACACGCACATGCACAAATGCAGATTGTTGAAACATGATGAGAGGCAGTAACATTTTACAGTAATGTTCACTCAAGCATACATACTGTCTACAAGTTCTTTGAAATTTGCCACATAACTGAAAGTAGCCACTCTCAGGTAGACTGGAAGAAGCTCCTATACTGTACTTTGATTTGATTATTGTCATCCGTAAAAATCACAAAAGGTTGTGGATCCAAATATGCACTCCCTTTTAGAAAACATTCTGCATACTCCAAAACCATAATCCTTCATCTGGCATTACGCTTGTCATTTGGCAAATCAAATATCTCTTTGTAAACTCCTCTAGAGAGCAAATAACTGATGGAATTTACAGCTACCTGTTCGACATCAACACACTGAAATTTATTTGAGACAAATACAGCAATGTCCTTGATGATGTCTAGCTCACCAAAATGTCAACTGAACTCAGTTACAACGTTTTTGTACAGTTTCCTTGGATGTCTTCTGTTGTGACTTGGTGCTATATAAATAAAATGAATTGAACTAACTCATTTAAAACTAGTTTTAACCATTAATTGGTTTTAACCAGTTTAAAATCAAGTTCTTTCTCCCACTCTGTCTGGAAACAGTGTTTTAGCTGACTTACCTAGCAAAGATGCGCCTTGATTCATCTTTTTGTTCTTTTTCTGCATCTGAAATTTTAATTAGTGAGGATGACTTATCTCCACTCAGTCGAAAACGATCCATCCATCCATCCTTTTTACTGCTTTTTTGTGCAAGACCATGATGAACTGATGCATATCTGCAATGTGATTTTGTGGGACGTGGAACTGCATTGTACAGTTTTGAGATTTACTGGAAAACTCCAGTCAACATGTGTTGTTGGGGTCAAACCCCACTCAAGCATGAATTTATGAGCTTTTATAAACTATCTCAATGCAAAAGCTTTCACAGATGATGTGCTATAAAATTAAGACATGAAACAGGAGGAAAATAGAGAAACCTATCCTAAGCATCAGTGTCCTCTAAAAACAAACCAAATAGCAGGTTTTCACAACAAGTACATATGTTTGATCAAAAATGTAATGACTTAGTAGCACAGCTCTGTTGTGTTTAATTTAGACATAAATGAGTACAAGATCATTAAATTTGAAATACTCCAAATGAATAAGATTGTTAAATAACCTGTTGCTTATGCAATGGACTTGCGACCCGTCCAGGGTGTACCCCGCCCCTCGCACAGTGATAAGCTGGACATGGGCACCGGCGACCCCCGTGACCCAAAATGGAAGCAGCGGGTAAAAGAGGATGGATGGATGGATGGATGGATGGATGGCTGGCTGGCTGGCTGGATGGAGCTTATGCATGTCATGTTCTGACTGAACTGAATCAGTGACTGAAGGAGGACCTACTCAGTATTTAGCAGAGATATTAAACCATGTGGCTGACAGGTATATGCATGTACAGCTGAGTAGCATCTAAAGCAGGTATTTTACTTTCACGTGTTCAGCAAGACTATGCAAGGATTTCAACTTTGCGTACAAGTTTAACAAATTGCTTACTGGGAGTTTTCAAAAACGTACAAGAAATGTACGTTTTAGTGCCATTTTGTCTACAGGAGATTTCTCAACAGGAAAAAGTTGAGGCAGCAGCTTAAAGCCATCAAGCTGCTGCCTGAAACAAAGCCAGACTGTTGATTTACCACTCTATGAAGGGAGCAAACGCACAAAGGAAAGAAAAAAAAAGCATGATAAATGGACATATGAAAGTGCGACAGGCTTCTGAAAGATTGTAATGGAGGAGCCTACTAAGGGAGATCTCAAATCACTTCACACCCCATCTATAGTGTCAGTGCGGTTTCCATGCATCTGTTTGCGTGTGAATGCACTAACCAATGAGTGTAATTGTGTTTGTCTACTCTATGTGCGTTTGTGTGAAGTGGTCAGATCAAAGTCAGAAGGCACTTCATTCCCACCTGCTCTCATTAGTCTTTGGGTCTACAGACCACCTGTTTCTGGTCGCTGTGGCCTGGTCCTTTGGGACACTTAAACTATTGCACACTACTGTAGACATACAACGGGCAGTATGGACATAGCACCAAAGAAACAATAATAAACAATGTGTAAGTAGTGAAAATTGTCTTCTACAAGCAATACAGTAAATGTATGTCACTGTTAACAGTGGTGTGAGAGGATTCAAAAGTTGACATCTTAAACATTATAAAAACACCTTGAAACAGTTTCTTCAGTTTATTTAAACTGCTAAATGAGGAGAAATGTGTTTCTAAAATTAATCTATTAAATGACTAAATGTGTTTAGTATTGAAGTACCATGGGAATTCTTACGGAGTTATTTATGTAGCATTCATAATTCTCTTTAATATATTAAATTGAGATTAAAGATAACTTTGTTCCCTGGTTCCCACAGATCTGCCAGTATGGTAAAGAGATCAACACTGGAAGGGTTTATAGAGGACATCTTTAAGTTTTGCTCTGCTCTCAGTGTGCTTGATTAAATGTAACATTTTGAGATCCCAGAGTTCTGAGAAAAGGCATAAATCATTCTCGCACAGCTGTTGGTGCGCCTAGGGAAAACACATGCTATTCCTCTCCCTCTTTTTCTTTGTCTTCTCTATGATCACAAGCCCACCCGACTCGTCGGTCCCTCAACTAATGAAAGGCAGTGAAGGCAGTGTGTGCATAGTGGTGGTGTTGGGAAACACCTGCAGACTTCTGCCAGTCCCACATTTCAGCTTGAATCTCAGCTCATCACACATCCTCGAACCTTTACAACCTTTACTTAGACTTACTGGTCCCGTCTAAAGACCCCTTGGTCTTTTCAATCTGTCAGCATTAACAGCACCAGCATTGTGAAGAAGTCATTCAGCCAGCCAGTTACTGCCAAGGAATCCCCACTCTCCCCCCCAAAAAAAATCACACTGAGTACTTCTGGTCTTAGACATTACTTATTACTTATTATTATAAGACTCTCTACTTGAATAAATTGCCAAATAATACAAATCTACTAACAGATGTCAGATGAACGAGTAACACTTGGTGGTAGTGAATGACTGCAAGTCCCAGTTTAAAAATACTCTCACATTAAAGATGTAACTTGTGCACAACTGTTTTCTGTCAACCAGTAATACGGTCCACAGTAGAGACGTCCATTGGGGATGTGGACAATTCTGCACTAATGTAGTGACAAAAACATGAGTTTGCAACTAACACAAAACTGTGGTTCGCAATCACTTTCTGATGACTTCCATAATGACAAAAGGTCAAAAACTACATCAGTTCGCTCCTCTACAGATAAACAGCAAAAGTTGCTGTATAAAGCTGTTCTAAAAGAACAAAGTAGTAGTTGATGTTTTCAGCTTTAAATTTACAGAAGTGGAAAAACTTGGAGCCTGAGTTCTTTGACCAATAAATAAGCTGTGTTTGACTTTCCAGCCCATTCAAACTCAGTTTATGAGCTTTTTAATCAAATTTTCATATATATGGAACTATCGGTGTAGCGGTATATACAATTACTTTGGCAGTTCTCTGTGTTACAGTGTTTGATGAAATAATTTATCCAGATTTTTAATAACAGTGTGTTCATTTTGACAGCCTGTGTGTCATTAAAGCCTCAAAATAAAGCCTGAAAACATTAAATTTAGATTTTTAAAACCATTGCTGAACAAACCTAATTATGTCCTGATGCATGCTCAATAATCCAGGTAGAAAAATCTAAAAAAGTTAAAGTTAGTTCTACACTCATCTCCAGGCCAGCAGTCACTCTTTCAGGGATGAAGATGTTCACATCTTGGACAGAGAGGAACGATGGTTTGAGAGAGGAGTAAAGGAGGCCATCTTTGTGAAAAGAAATCGTCCATCATTAAACAGGGGTGGAGGCCTCTGGGTTCAACTGTCCCCCTCTTACAATGCTGTGATTTCTACCATACCATACCATACCAATTTATTTATATAGCACTTAAAACAGCAACAAGGCCAACCAAAGTGCTGTACAAAAGAACACAAACATGCACAGCGGACAGGAAAACATAAAATAGAAATACATATACAAATAGCAGCAGAAGCTAACTAAAATGGCCAACAGAGTAGAGAACAGACCGGACCAAAACAAATCACACCGTGTTAAAGGCAAGCGAATAGAAGTGGGTCTTCAAGCGAGACTTAAAGACTGAGAGTGTGGAAGCCTGCCGGACACTCAGTGGCAACTCATTCCACAGTCATGGACCTGCAACAGAGAAAGCCCTGTCACCTCTGAGCTTACGACGGGTTTCTGGGACTGAGAGAAGCATCTGGTCTGCTGACCTCAGAGAGCGCGGTGGGACATATGGCTGCAGAAGATCAGTGAGATAGGATGGGGCGGAACTGTTCAGTGATTTAAAAAGTGATTCTAGTATCACTCAGCCCTCTGTGAACAGTAAACAGCCATCAGTGTGCTAATGATCCATTGTTAGGCTGATGGTCCTTCTTGAGCATGTGATCAGCTGGTTTTGGTTGTCAGCAGCAAACTGGTTGATCCACTCTGAGAAGGTGCTATTTAAGAGACTGAGCTGAACACAGCACCTCAGACTGAGGAAGTCTCTCGGATGACAGACGAAACGTTTCTATACTTCTTGTTGTTTTTCTTTTTTTTTTTTTTTTTCTTTTTTTTTTTTAAATGTCCAGAGGACCAGATTGAACTTTTTTAAACCTAATTATGAATATTTGGGCAATATAAGACAACCAAACTAAGAAAAATTAGTCAACTTCAACCAAAGTTAATTTACCAACATTAGGAGCCATATCTTGATGCATGCTCAATAATCCAGGTAGAAAAATCCAAAAAAGTTCAATCTGGTCCTCTGGACATTCAAAAAAACAAAAGCAAAACAAAGCAAAAA
>NC_056502.1:35190678-35270349 GCF_014905685.2 Nematolebias whitei
CAGGAGCCCACAGGCAGGAGCCCACAGGCAGGAGCTCACAGGCAGGAGCTCACAGGCAGCAGCAGGGCAGGCAACTGGAGGTTTCACATGTGGAGTCGAACAACAACGAGCAGGGACAGTTGGACTCGGAGCCTGACAGAAGCAGAGTGTTTACGAATGTGGGAAAATGTATATCTTTAACAATCTGTTAAAGTACACCAAAATGCAGAAAATAGCATCTACTTTATTAAAAATGTTCAAAGGGAGGACACCCCCCCCCCCCACCACCACCTGCCCACAATCTGCATTCCAGCATCGATCCGTTTACAAATTGAGCCCTGGTTTACAGCAACGGTTAAAATGACACAAGAACATTAGACATAAGGACAAAAGACAAGATACCGTATCAAGTTCACCCACAAACTTGTGCTCACCTAAAACTTCCATGAAAGGGACGAGGCAAATGGTTTTATGAATGGCTCGTTAAAACAACAAGTGTTTTGTCTGCATTAAAAGATCTGAGTCTGCACAAAAATGTACAGTCCCAGCAAGCAAAGGGATGGACAGACAGATGGATGGATGAACAGAGTAAGCGTATTTCCAATCCCCCCCCCCCCCCCCATCTGCTCCATGACGGGGGACAAAAAGGATGACAATGGCATGGTCCACTCTGTGCAGCTGGTGCACAAAGGGTCAAGCATGCACTGAACTTTGTCGGTCAGAATTCTTTAATTACTCACTCCAAACGTTTCATTACAGTTTAAGTCAAAGCCAGATGCCGAAGATCATTTAGGTTGGTTTTTTTTTTTTTTTTAGGGGATTTAATTATGGCTGCAGAAATGATAACAGATTCCTTCCACAGCTTGGGAACCTTGTAAGAGACAAATGAAAAAGTGATGTAAAAATATTGGCCTGCAAGCTGCCACTTCTTAAAGTTTGTGCAGGGCCCCCTTTCACACACGAAGCAAAGCCTTGTACTCAACACTCGCAACAGGCTGGCACATTACTCTCTACCAATTATGGCACAAGCTGCAGCTAGAAAACCTTCCTGGATGTCTTTCTTGTAGCAACTACTGCAGAACTTGGACCCAGTTTCTTCTTCTCTACTCTGGGATCTACTTCACAATGTGCAGGGAACATACTGCTTCCTAAATGAACTGCAACTTCAAAAACATGATGCGAGTTACTAAAAAGCCAAGAACATGCAAGGCGTTGTCACAACGTCTCCTCAGTTCTAATACAGTAAAATAATTAGGAAGTTGCAACTTTAACAGGCAATATTCTAAAAATCTTCCCTGCTGTGTAAAACAGTGAGACTGAGCATACATGAAACCAAAAAAATAGCTTTAAACATAAAACGTATTTAACGTAGATGTTATCTTTACCTGTGTACTATGGTTGCTTGCTCAGCAAACAAGCTTGTGCAGCCAAGATTTCTGTGACACTGAGCACTGCGCACATTGACAATGAAGTTATGATAAAACTTCCATTGAAAAGGCACCAAACACACAATAGACAAAGAAAACCATGAGTCAAAGCACGAGCAGAGGAAGAAAAACAAAGGATACTTGTTTGGAGAAAAAAAAAAAAAGGCTAAAGAAATTTCCTGCTAATATAATTACATGTTTGTATTACCATGTTTTCAAGGTTCAAACAACTTGTATGCCGATATTTTTTAAAAAGCATGCCGACACCTGTAAGCTTACATTAAAACTTATGAAAGAAGTGATACACTGAGAGACCCAGCCTGTGCATAGATGTTCAGTGACTGCAGCTGGTCAATGTGGGGTGGTGAGCAGAGAAAACAAACAACGTAACTTTATCTGTTCAACGCTTCAAGAATATAGGAACATGAGGACAATGTGCACATTAGTTTGGCAGTGAATTTAAATTTACAATAAAAGAAACAACAATAAGAAACGGGGTGGACCCAGTTATGTATCAAACACGATGCAGCCTTGACCCACGTGGTTTACCACTCACACGAAAAGTCTTCAAAAGAAAAGAAAAAGTTTGAACCCAATTGGAGCTGCGACTTCATTAGCATACATCATGTGAAACAACGACAAGAGTTAAGGGCAAGATATAAAATTACTCAGCCCCTTTGGATCTATTAAAAAGGGCTATTTCAAAGCAAAGCTACTCAGATCTTCTGCATTAAAACCCATGCCTTTAATTGAGTTTGATTTATTAGAATGTTCCAACCTCAACTCTATTAAATAAAAACAGTTGAAATCCGCAGGAGTTCTGCAAGTGTACAGGAACTCCCTTTAACCACCACTCAAAAACCCCTAACCCACTCCCTTTATTTTCTAAGTAAACTGGAATTTTGCTTCAGCTGGTAAACAATAAGACAGAAAACAGATGTCAACGAACATACTTTAAAACTACTACGTAGGAGAATTAGCTGAACATGAAAAAGTTGGAAAAAGTAAAAGATGTGCCCGAGCTGATGTGTACTTGCTGCAAAACACAATTAATTAATTACTCAAACTATTTTTAAGGAAACAGGAACAAAACAATGTGTTTTCTTATGAAGATGGGTCAAGCAGATAACTACTGTATTTAACAGAAAAAGGTCCAGATAGAAGTGGTCAAAATATGAGTAATATATAAATATGTGTTCATGTAGAAGGGGTATTAATACATGTGCCCTATAAATTGGACATTTATGCATCACAAAAAAATTTACGTTTCTGAAGTTTAAACAATGAAAAATCAAGGAGAAATAAACACATTTTGGAAGGAATGAAAATATAAGGGATGGTGATTCCCAGAGCCTGTCGCAATTCTAAGATTGAGACGACACAGCTATCACAAATACATAACTAGGTGAAAAAGAAAAAGGTTTATCACTTAAAACCAAATGGTGCCAATCAGGTATACTAAAAAAAAAAAAAACAAAAAAAACAGAGGCACTGACACAAAAGAGACAACCATTCACACTTACACCCAGGAACAATTTGGAGTAGACATCTCACATCCATCATCATGAAGTGCTTTGAGCAAATTATCAAGATTCATATCATATTCAAAAAGATGATGATAGTGGACTTCAGGAAACAGCATGGAGGCCAGCACTCCAACATAAACAACACTGAGGTGGAGCAGGTCAGCAGCTTCAAGTTCCTCAGCGTTCACATTACTGAGGGTCTGTCCTGGACTTTACATACAGACACTGTGGTCAAGAAAGCCTGACAAAGACTCTACTTCCTAAGAAGACTAACGTTGTGTATGAACACCAGCACCCTCACCAACTTTTATAGGTGCACCACTGACAGCCTGCTGACAGGCTGCATCACAGGATGGTATAGGGGAACTGCACCAGTATAAGAAAGCACTACAGAGGGTGGTGTAAACATCAGAGGACATCACTGGTAGCAGTCTCCACACCATCCAGGACATCCACCACAGCCGATGTCTGCGTAAAGCACGCATCATCATTAAGGACCACACCCACCCAGCACAAGGACTCTTCCATCTACTACCCTCAGGCAGACGATACAGGAGTCTGTCATCACGTATAAAAAGACTAAAGGACAGCTATTACCCACAAGCTGTCAGATTACTGAACTCTCAATAAATAACACTGAACAACTGACAATAACTTTGCACCAAGCCACATCTGTGACAACTAATATGACTAATATCAGCTTGTGACAGCAAATATGTTTATTGTTTATTGTTTCAACACTATGTGGATGAATCATGCATGATACAGTATCTATGTATTTACCTTACCATCATAATCCAATCTCAACGTCACTCACTACCTGTGCAATAACCTGTCACACAACCCGTGTAGTATTTAGTTATGTGCAATATAAAGTGTGCATTTTAGCTTATATTACTACCTTGAAATACTTATTCATACAAATTCATCCTGCTTGCACCGTTAAAATTCCTCTTTTTTTTTTTTCATTTACCCTTTATTTATCCAGGTAGTCTCATTGAGCCACGAGAACTCATTTTCAAGAGAGACCTGTTTGAGGGAGCAGATTGTGGGGGTTAAGGGCCTTGCTCATGGGCCCAGAGTGGGGCGAATGAGGGTGGGGGCAGGTGTAGGTGCTTCACCTACCCCACCCACATTTTTGATGTTGTCGATACCGGGGCTTTAACCGGTGATCTTCCGATCACAGGCCCACCTTCTGTAACTTCTGCACCACCACTCCCCTTACAACACCCATGTTGTAGTTTACCATTTTCTCTTTAGGACCTTGTAAATATAATTACTTTTTCACTTTTTTGTACTTTTTTTTGTACCCTTATTGCATGCTTTAGTATTTGTTTGTTCTTTGTTTTTGTTTTTTTAATTGAGTCAAATCTGTTCTTCTCATCCTGAGCATTTCATTGTACCGTTAGCCTTGCATATGACAAACTCAACTTAAACTTCCATCCATCCATATCTTTTACCCGCTTCTTCCATTTTGGGTCATGGGGGTCGCTGATGCCCATGTCCAGCAATCACTGTGCGAGGTACACCCTGGACGGGTCGCAAGTCCATCACAGGGACACAGAGACAAACGAGACAAACAACCATTCACTCTCTCACTCACACCTAGGGACAATTTAGAGTTACCAATCAGCCTAACATGCATGTTTTTGGTCTGTGGGAGGAAACCGGAAAACCCGGAGAAAACCCACGCATGCACGGAGAGAACATGCAAACTCCACCCAGAAAGGCAATCGGACCGGGATTTGAATGGGGACCAGCTCCCTGCCAACTTGACATGGACAATATATGGCCCATGGGCAAAATTTGGCACTTGGAAAATCTCCATCTGGCCTCCCAAATTCTTAATTTGGGAAAGAAAAAAAAAAAACTTTTTTTTTTTTTTTAAATTGATGAAAACCTGCATTTTACCACTGAAGCATAATGAAGTAAAAATTAAACATCTTGGACCAATACAATGAAAACCCACAGCATATAGGCTAAAACTTTATTTGAAGTTGTGTTTTCAGAACAAGACTGAACCTTAAAAAGACTCCAAACAAACAAAACCAACTTTTTTAATTTGCATATTTATGTTAGTGTGTAGTCACAAGAACTAGTTTACAGAAAGTATGTCTAAAAATAAAGTATGTCTTGTGTTCCTAAAGAGCACTGGGAACACATTTTTATCAAGCATGCCATCTACGCTACAAGAAAGTCCACCAGATCATCAGTTCTTAAGGGAATTTATTTTTCAATTTTCTATGTGGCCCTTTGATTTCTTTAAATATCTTGATTTGGCCCTCTGAAAGAAAGGGTTGCCCACCCCTGATTTAGAGTTACCAAATAACCTTGCATGGTTTCGGTCTGTGGTAGAAAACCAGAGTACCTGGAGAAAATCCCTGCATCCTCAGGGAAAACATGCAAAATCTACACAGAAATGGGAAGGAAACAAACCTGCGACCATCTTGCTGTGAGGCAACAGCTCCTTCAACTGGAATGTGATGCCGCCCCAAGTTTGAAATGTTACGAGCGCAAAATGTGAAGTCCGTTCATGTTTATGGGTGCAAAAACTGCAGACAAATATTTTCTATACCACCTCTGCCAGAAAAAGGCACTGCATCCATCCTTTCATCAGCATAGTAATAAGCTTCTACACACCGGGAGATCATAGCATTGGACATGGACTTAGCTAAAACTTTAATGCGAGTTTAACTAACAAACAAACAACAGATCTTTAAGTGGACATCTGAGAGCGTTTGTGCACAGAAAGTCTTGATCTGGTCTCTCTCTTCACAGCACATTGAACACAAGACAGTGCCTCATAAATGAAAAGAAATGTTTTAGTCTGGTGATTCTTCTTTTTACTGTAAGGGCACTCTTTTGTCTCATGCCATCTTAAATACTGACGGACCAAGAGAGAAAACAAGAATTACTGGCAGAAATTCTGAATTTTCAACTGTGCGTGTATGCATCTTTGAATTTGTGTGGCCACTAGTTTGTAGTACAATAAAAGATAAACCCCTTCATAAAATCTTAAGTTTATAATCAACAGCAGCCAGTAAGAATTTCACAGACCAAATCAGATAACTCAAAATCTTAAAAAAAACTATTTGCAATAAATAGAAGGAAATACAGAAGTGTCGATGTAAGAAAAATAAATCCTAAAGAGATAAAGAGACAACAGAGACATGCTGACAGACTAAGAAGAAAAGGAGGGAAGACATTAAACAAAGAAAACGGTAAAAAGAATAGGTATTATCGAGAAAGACTGTAGACTTACACTGCTTAACGTTTAATGGGAATATTTTCCGTCCCTTTGGGACTCAGCCCCCGCCTTCATCACCTTCATCTTTTATCTCTTCCCACTCTTCATGGTTCTTGTTGGTTTTCTGCCTTGCATTTGTCAGGTTTTAATATTTAAAAATGAGTACAGACTTTATGAGCCATTGCTTTGCTGAAACAATATGGTCACTAAATCAAATTAAAAACTTTAGATGATAGAAACACTAAAAAGAACTTGCCAGTATTCCTTATGTTGAACTGAGTGCAGCTACATTCCTGTCTTCTTTGATATGAAGCAGCTTCTTAAAAACACGTCTTCGTTTACACACACAGACACATAATTGTGAGTAAGCACATTTTGTGCATTATTTCAAAAAGATTATCAGCCTGTGAAAATGCCAGATGCTTGCTCACATCCAGCAGCATTTGTCCATATATGTGCACGCACACACACAAATCATCACCTTCCTTTGCCTTTCAACAGAAGGCAATACATTTTTAATGTGGTCCTCAAACCCTATATTAAATGTTATATTAAATTTTATTTTATAAAAAGCCCACTTTGTAGAACCACTGCCTTATCTACTGTCTTTAAACAAACACTATATTTTTACCTCACTAGTGACATCCTGAACCTTCAGTTGCATCAACGTCTTACAGTTTGAACCCTGCACAATTATTTAAAAATATGAATCATTATTTTGATCAAATAAAGTTAGAGTGACCAGAATGAGATGGTTTGGACATGTCCAGAGGAGGGACAGTGGGTATACTGGTAGAAGGATGTTAGAAATGCAGCTGCCAGGAAAAAAGACAAAGAAAAGACATATGGATGCAGTTAGAGAGGACAAGGAGGTGGATGGAGTGAGGACAGAGGACGCAGAGGACAGATGGAGGATGACTCGCTGTGGAGACCAATGAAGAGGGAAAAGCCGAAAGAAGAAGAAGAAAGATGATCATAATCAGATTTGTTGAAAATGATTATTAATTTAGTTTGGAAACATTTAATTAATTGAACTTGAACAAAAGTAAATTGCTTTGAAAATGAATTTTTCCTTACATTTCTGTTACACATTCCCCTAAAATAAAAAATTATATTTAATTAAATGTAAGCTACTGTATAAAAATTAACACAAGTAAGTAACATCAGCACTAGAGTGCACTTCCATTCAGTTGTAGACCTTACAATCCCCACTCCCCCAGCACACAATTTTCATTAGTATTTTTCTACGTGTAATGCTTATGGCTAACCTTTATGAATATTGAACATTTTTAACAAAAATACAGCTAAATGTTTTACAGCAATACATGTTACACTGATACAGAGTACCTACCTGAACTTATCTGATATACATTAAGTACCCTGTACATAAAGGGCTGAATTATATATTGCAGTGTACTTGCTGCTTATATGGTACAAAATGGGTACCTTACTACAAAGCTGGTACTTTGCAGGTAGACATCTGGTAAGTACCCTGAACGTACCAAACAAGTACAAGGTACAAACCTGATTTGAAGCAGGTATATACTCAAAGTACAGGGTAGCCAGTCACTTCATATTGTAGCTGGGTGCCCATAGGTATCATGCAAGTACCAGGTATATACTAAACTGTTTAATGTATTGTTAAAGAGTTTCAGTTCAACAGAACCTCCAGAGCTTAGTAAAGCATCCAAAACTCAGCATATAGGGTCTAAATAGTTGATAAACAGTCTTTTTGTTTAAAAAAAAAAAAAGTTCCTCACGTTTGTTTCATACGAGTAAAAAAACAGTCCTTGCTTTTGTATAATTAAAATGTTTCACTCATAAACCTCAAATTCACTCTGACATTTCATATTTATTACAGCTAACAGTATAAAATGTAGCACTAAAACTGCTCTTTTGAACTTGATGATTTTTAGGATGATAGTGCCTGAGACTTTAGTCTGGTTTTGTTGACAACAGCTTGTTTGTCTCTAAAGTTCAGCTGCAGCTTTCAGCTTCGATAACTCAGAGTTAACAGGCTATAACCAAACGGTTAGTTTTCAATATGATGAGGGTCTGCACTAAAGGTTTACAAAGGTAAACACTACAAAATGAGTGCAATAAAGTGAGGTAATGATTCTGAAGCAAAATGCTGATACTCAGGACGCATTTTTCCAGTGTCTGTCACCACGTGGTGGACCACAGCAGCTCTGACTGTATATATCATATGTGTCAAACTCAAGGCCCGGGGGCCAAATGTGGCCCTCACTGACATCTTATCTGGCCCTCAAGATGATACAGTATGTGGAACATAAAATACTTCTATCTCTTGATTTTTTTCAGTTTTCTTTGATTATGATGTCGAAAGCACAACAGAAAACATCAAATGAGACAAATCAAACTGTTGTTGAGGAACCTGTGACCAAGAAAAGATGCTGGGTATCTGATTTGAGTTAATGTGGTTTCTGAAATTGGCCCTTAGTTTGAAAAAGGTTTTGATTTTGGCCCCTTTTGTAAGGGAGTTTGACATCACTGGTATATATGAAGAATAACTTACTGTGGGCCACCAGAACACCTGCTACAAACACAGGAAATAATATGAGCAGTCCTTTAATATCTAAATGACTCAAACAAACGTTGCCACACTTTGCAGACTGAAACAGCATTTATTTGTCTTGTGAAAGACGTAATTTATAGACCACCATCCTCCCTGAAGAGACATGTATACACAATAAAATGCCTGCACTGACACAAGAGCTGCAAACCTGAGTAAAGAATCAAAAATGACAACCTGACATCAGAAAAGCAATCAGCAGCAACGCATCCAGTTAGAAGATATCCAGCTCAGCTCTTACCGGAGTTCCTGCAATCGTCTCCTTGCTGAGGAACTTGGACAGAAAATGCCAGCAGGTCAGGAGCCAGTAAAGATTCAGGCTTGCGAATCTCATTCAGCCAGCGACTCGTATGAAGCTCTTTGGTGTCAGATGGGCCCTGGATTAGAGGAACCAACTTTTCCTTTACTCCTTCTCCTGAACCTAAAAGACAAAAGTTTTCATTGTAAAATATCTCCTAACCTGTTTTTTTCTTTGTATTTGGTCAATTATGAATTATTATATTTCTGTTGATCTGGTTTTTGATGCAATGATTTATTTCTTCACTTTTACATCAAACTGTTTTAAGTCCTTGGTTCTACAACATCATATCCCTGCAGAACTGGCACTGCAACTAATATAAGCAGAATTAACCAAAGTGAAAGGGTTCAATGGCCTTTCATTGTTTGTACAATTTTATGAAAGAGCAGATGGAACAACAACACTATGAAGAACAAGGCCAGAGGGCACCGACAGCGAGTCTGCTAGTGTCAAAGTTTTAAATGTGTAAAATGTTTACTGGAAAAAACAATTAAAAAACAGTTAAAGAAAAACCTTTCTATATCTGTGGTGGTGAGTTTGCTTCTGTACAAAAAACATGTTTATATTGTTCAATAAATCTGATAGATTAAGAATTATGGAAATTAATTGCACGTGCGTTTCTGTCTTTGCATTTCTACTATTAGACCGTCGTGAGACAGGTTAGTGTTCCCGTACTGATGATGTGTTGATGCAACAGGAATCCTGCTCAGTACAAGAGGAACCGCAGGTTCAGACATTTGGTGTGTGTGCTTGGCTGTGGATCCAATGGGGCGAAGCTACCATCTGTGGGATTATGACTGAACGCCTCTCAGTCACAATCCTGCATAGACGCAACGATACCCAAGTGCCGCGGATCCTTGGTTGGTCTAAGACAGCTGGCTCCGGCCAGTGCGGAGAGCCTCCCGCAACCAGGACGAGGTGCGGCCTCATCGAACGTGCACTGCACGAGGGTGAGGTGCTCAATGACTCGCAGGACCAGATTCTGGGTCGGGGTTTCGTAAATAGCAGAGCAGCTCTCTCGCAGCAATCTACTGAAAGACAGTCCACGATCCAACTTTAGTGGGCAGCTATGGTTGAGTGGTTAGAGCAGTTGACGTTCAATGGGAGAGCTGGGGGTTCGATTCCACCAGCAGTCACATGCTGAAGTGTCCTTGGGCAAGACACTGAACCCCTCATTGCCTCTGATGTGTGTCCCATCAGTGTATGGATGTGATAAAGCTCTGATTATTCTTTGTACATTCATAGTAGAGTGAATGGGTAAATGAGGCCACAAGTTGTGTTGTAAAGCACTTTCAGTATCCAACAATTTTCAGTCAGGTCGTCTGGACAGTTTTTTTTTTTTGTGCTGAAACTTTTCACCTGACTGACAATTGTTGGATGGTATACCTGAATTATTGAGCATGGACTTTGTTGGTTTTGAACCAGTTTGACATGACTGTCGACGAGGAAGAGGGCTGGCACCAGAGGAGGAGGCGTGCCAAAGAGACCGTCTTAGCACCAACATAACTGGTTTGTTCCACTTTGGAGTAAGCTCTTGGGGGAAGAATCAGTTTTGTGTTGTGTGTTTCCTTGACTGATGAAGCCTTCTGGATGGAAGGTGAAACGTTTCAGCACAAAAAAAAAAAAAAAAAAAAAAAGAAACCGTCCAGATGACTTGACTGAAAATTGTTGGATTGTATACCTGGATTATTGAGCCTGGACTTTGTTCACTGAGTATCTTAATAACATACAAATGTGCTATACAATACAGAACATTTACCATTTAATCATTCACTATTATTGAATTAATAATTACAGCTACCTTACATCCAGTCTGACAAACATCGTGAGCAGTTTGACCCTGTGAACTCGTCGCTATGACACTAGTTCAATAAAATCTTTACTGTCAAAGACATCACCATAGCTCAGTGACAACATCCCAAGAAAAAAACAGCAGCTGAATCAGATAACTGGAAAGGAACCAAGATTTACCATGAGCAGGAGGAATGGAGAGACAGAGTGTAAGAAAGTATGACTTCAAGAAAGTCAAAGAAGAGTCTAGTCTGTCTCACTCTTTCCCTCCTACACAGGCAGTAAAGTTTTAACAGGGCACAGCTGTACACACCTGGGGTCCTGGCGCACACTTTTACAGCTCCCACAGTTCCCGAGGCACATTTAACCATCGCACGGCTGCAGAACTTCAGCTCCAGGTTTTGGACCAAGCCTTCAAGAGTCGGTGACGGGCCTGGATATTTCACACCTAATAAAACAAAAGAGAGAGAAAGAAAAGTGAATATGAACTGCAGTCCGACAACTTTAAAACACTCCTTCTGTGGCTTCGTTAAACACTTAATTAGCTTTAAATTGCTCTGGAACAACAATATTGACAAAAAGAAGGCATCAAAATGAACCGACTCACACACAAGGTTAAGAAAATGTATTTTACAAAAATCATGCAAGATCTTCTGTGCTCAGTTTAATGGTAACGATGGTTTCAAGCAAGAACTGTGTAGGTCTTTTAAGAAGTAGTTGTCTTAATAGTAGTTTATTGTGGAAGGATTTTCTGGCATCCATCTTTTTATGATGTGTTTGTGTGTGTAGGGGGATTAATGGGTATGCATAAAATAATAATAAATTGGTGTTTTTTATGTTTGCAGACCATTCGGAGCACAGAAGGGAGAAGGTAGAAAACAAGCAGGCTGACTGAAAAACATTATGGAGTAAAGGAAGTTCTGTGCCAAGCAGCCTGTTGAGAGGAGCGAGGAAGATCCATCCATCAGCTGACACATTCTTCCATTGAGCTAAAGACTGGCCAAGAGAATGACACTGAATTCTTACATCATCTGCTCCAACAAGGCTTTACAAAACAATCTTCTTACAGCAACGCTGGTTCATTTCCGACAAGTGCCCTCAACCATTTTTATCCAACCTGGTTTACAATATGTGGATTTTACACTATTTTGCCATCACGTGCTTTTCATGAGACAATAACTATGGTTGTTTTCACACCTGATAGTCTGGTAGACTTGGTTTGATTGGGGACCAATATTCAGAACATTTGTTTACATTTTCAGCTGATGCGGTTCACATTAACACTGCACTGAGTCAATCGAGCCAACCTGTCCCCCCCTCCCCCCTCCCCTGTGGTGGCGCTGCACCAAAAACTACTGAAGGAAATGACACAAAAACCTCTGAAGAAGACACTGAGCACAGCTTACTTCAGGAAGTAAAAACAAAAATGGAGTGGCGTCAAATTTTAGCGGTTTTAGGATTTCTGTTTCGTCTGGGGCTCATGTGCCAAACAAACATTTTTCAACAATGGACTCAGCATGAGCGGAAGATGAGGCAGAAGACCATGGAGAATGTTTTTCACACAAGGTGGCTGACAGCTCCGTATGAGGTAAGAGAAATGCGTATTTGTTTTGGTTGTATTTACACAGCATGCCCTGCACTGTAGTCCCCAGCATGGTTCGAATGCATTGTGGTATCGGTTGAAGTGAAATCTATAGATTTATAGATTTCATTTCAACCGGACCGAGACCTAGGTTTTTAGGTGGACCAGGGTTCGCTTTTTTGGTTCGCATCAGAGTTCGATTGCACGTTCACACCTCCCCACTTGAACCGGACTTCCTAGGCAAACGGACTAGAGTTTGATTAAAGCGGACTAAACAGGGCTGATGTGAATGCACCGCCTCTCCGTGCATACGTGGGTTTTCTCCGGGTACTCCGGTTTCCTCCCACAGACCAAAAACATGCAAGTTGGGCTGATTGGTAACTCTAAATTGTCTCTAGGTGTGTGTGACAGAGTGAATGGTTGTTTGTCTCGTTTGTCTCTATGTGTCCCAGTGATGGACTTGTGACCCGTCCAGGGTGTACCCCGCCCCTCGCACAGTGATTGCTGGACATGGGCACCGACGACCCCCGTGACCCAAAATGGAAGAAGCGGGTAAAAAATAATGGATGGATAGAAAATTGACATTTACCGTTATTTATAAAATGGTTACAAAAAAATATGTGCATCTGTAGAAATGCATTATTTTCAAATTCTTGAGTTTGTTTTTAGAATTATAATACTGTCAGACATTTATAAACTTTACAAGTAAAAACATACAAAATGCTACTAATGTAAAATATCTGTACTGGATGTGTTTTATAAAAACAAGGTAGAATTACTGTTGCATGTTCGCCAAGTATGTGATTCTCTGGGTTACAGACTTTTCTAAAAGCAGCTTTAAGTCAATCACTCAAGTTAATGAGATGAGACAGCAGGTTTGGTTAGGGGCACACCTCTCCATCAATACAGCAAGCTCATTATTAGTTCTTCCTTTTTTTTTTTTTTTTTTTTTAAAGAGTGTAACAAGAAAAAAAATGTTTTCAGTCCAGCACAAGTATTTCCAAATAACCTGTGTGTTTACACTCAGGAGAAATGTTCTTGCATGAAAAGGGTGAATCCTTGAGCTGTTATGTAAAGACTAAACAAAAATAGTGAGAAAAAGGTTATGGCAGGTTTAAGGTTTAAAAGGTTAATTTCTAAGTGAAGCTCTGGACCACAAAGATTTAGCAAAAACACCATGGTTCCTCTGACCATGAAGGTAGAAACTTGTCTTGAATTTCAAAGAGTTCCAACCTCACATTAAATGTTATTTATCGTTTAGAACTGCGCCTTTCAACCAAAACATTAAAAAATGGATAGTTTTAAAGGGAACAAAAACGTAAATTCCCCACTCATCACTACTTAGGTCTCACCAGAAGCTCCCGTAAACATCTGATGAAACTCGTGAAGGTTTGTGTAGATTTCATCTGTAATACAAATGCATTTTTATTGTTGGCCTGAGAGTGTGTGGATAAAGGCAGGATTTGAGTAGTCACATAAATACCACACTTAAGCACAGGAATTACTGGAAATTGCTAAAATCCCTAACCACCAACTTCCCTTCTCCCTCTCTTTGAGACAAATTACCAATCAACCTCTTCACCTGCTGTCTGAGAGGCCCTCTACAAGCACAGATGGAAGATGGTAACGTTAATAACCCTCCTGCAGACTCTCTGCCACACAATATATCTGCAGGTCAAACAGCAATGAATGTCTCTCTGTGGCTTTGGAAGCTGACGTCTCCAACAGTTTCCTCTGTTTTTATGGTTGAGGCAGGTGGTAGATCAATTCTTGTGTCCTTATGTTTTATTAAAGTTTGAAAGAATCCTGTGTGGAATATTGTATATTTATCAGAACCTCCTACTTACAAGGCAGTCCAGTTAGTGGACCGATTCTATATCACATGTATATCCCAACTAACTACTGCTGTACAAAACAAACTTAGCATCATAAAAGTAAACAAACTCAATGTTGCATTGCTCCGTAAGGGCCGATATCAATAAAGTCCAAGCACATAAAATAAAGAATTCAAATCAATTTATTCTTGAGTAATCCTATATTTGTACAACAGTTCAGGCTTTTGTTCTTGACATATATTTGTCAAATAAAAGTCTGTGTTGCCATCTTAAAAAAAAAAGCTAATAATATCAATGCATTACAGATAAGTATTTTCCATAAATCTTTTAGAAGTTCTATGTCATGTAGGACCAGAGGGAAAGATGGGAGAAATGCTTAGGTATTACATTAAGATCTATTCTCTTCTCCCCTGGAAACTATATAACTACAGAGATTTTTCATATAATGTCTGCAACAGACATTTGGCTACATTATTAAGTGTTTCCCAGTGAACCTAAAAAGCGCATGACATGTCTAAAATAAATGCCCAGAATATCATTTAGAATAAATATTGAGATACGGTGACCAGTTGTCCCATTTCAAAACAGCACTGAAGGGAAAATGAGAGCAAAAGTGATGAGTGGGCCATGCACATAAACTGATGGTTCCCAAGAGTCTGGAAAAGATGGAGATGTAAGTGCAAGCCAATCTGGAACATGACAGGGGCCGTTCCTTCCACTCTGCTCTTTGATAAATAGCACCAGGGGTATCGCTAACATATCCCGTTTGCCCACGTAGATGTCCAAAAGGGCACGTTGCACCTGCTAAGATGGTGGTTGTTGCACAGAGGGCAGGGGGTCTTGAGAATGTTATGTCCAGCTGTTAGACTATAAAACTGTGGGGTGTACAGAATAAGTGAAAACACAAGGGGTGGTAAGTTTGTCAGCTTGAACAATGGTATTTTGTGTCTTTTATGTGCGTAAGGTGCATTTGCGCATAACGCAACCAGGCGTGAGTGTGTGTGTGTGATTAAGTGACCGAGTGAGTGAATGTCTATGGAGCTGTTACTCGTCAAGCAAAAGCAGGTGCAAGAAGTTCATAAACACACAGCTAGAGGTCAGAGGGCACGCCACTCCATCAAACACTAAGAGGGCAACAGCCAAACCTAAAAACTTGTGTGAAATGTTGAGACAATGAAGAAAAAGTGTGACACGAGTCAGTAAAGCATTATTAAAGGGCAGAACAATCTGAAAAAGACTAGGTAAGAATCTAGTGTAACGTACACTCATTACATAAGATGTTGTCAATTGCTATGTTGACAACATACACATGATGTACAACTATATTAAAAGAGCCACATCAATCTATACACGAGGTTCATAAGAACCACCACCTTTGTTGAGTCAGTTTTCAGCTCCTGCTTTGGAATAGACATATTTTAAGCTTAATAAGTACTAACAACAAGAGGTAGTTCAACACAATGTACGATGATTGGCACATCAAACCCTTCCATCATCTACACTCTTAAAGTTAAAGTACATTTGCCTTGATAAAGTATAAGCTAGTACCTAACTTGTTCTTTAAACAAAGTAGACTGAACCGCTGTATTGCTCAGTATTACCTGGCTCCTAAAACTTCTCGTTCTGAACATACACTGCCTGGGCAAAAACAAGTAGTCACCTGGATTTAACTACGCAAATAGGTACGAGCCTCCTGTTGGATAATTACTGCATGTGACGATTATCTTTCAGCTGCAACAAGTTATTTAACCCCAGCTGGTGCAATGAGTTGTTTCTCATTTTTTAAACAACCACGTTGAAAGACATCGCGTGGTCGTGGAAAAGATGTCAGTCTGTTTGAGAAGGATCAAATCATTGGCATCAAGCAGAGAAAACATCTAAGATATTGCAGAAACTACTAAAATTAGGTTAAGAACTGTCCAACGCATTATTAAAAACTGGAAGGATAGTGGCGACCCATCGTCCTCGAGGAAGAAATGTGGCCAGAAAAAAACTGTGGCCTACTGTACAAGCCTGTGGGGGCAGTCTATGATCTGGGGTTACTGCAGTTGGTCAGGTCTAGGTTCAGCAACAGTATGTGCTCAAAGAACGAGGTCAGCTGAATATACTGAATGACCAGGTTATTCCATCAATTGATTTTTTTCTTCCCTGATGGCACGGACATATTCCAAGATGACAATGCCAGGATTCATCGGGCTCGAATTGTGAAAGAATGGTTCTGGGAGCATGAGACATCACTTTCACACATGGATTAGCCACCACAGAATCCAGACTTTAAACCCATTGAGAATCTTTGGGATGTGTTGGAGAAAGCTTTGTGCAGTGGTCAGAATGTGCCTTCATCAATGCAAGATCTTGGTGACAAATTAATGCAACACTGGATGGAAATAGATCTGGTGACATTGCAGAAGCTTATTGAAACAATGTCACAGAGAATGCATGTTGTAATCAAAGCTAAAGGCGGTCCAATGAAATATTTATGTACAACCTTTTTTTTTGGTAGTGACTTTTTTTTTGGGACAGGAAGTGTATGTACTGGTAGCACTTTTTCAAATGCCACATTAAAATTCAACCCAAAGACCCACGACACACAGCTCCAACTACAGAGTCCTCCGAAGTTAACTATAATATCCGTTACTGTGGGGGTTGTGCTTGTAACTGTCGTAAGCAGACCTGGTTTTGCACCATCCTTAATCAATAAAATGCAAATAGGGCTGCAGAATGCATCAAAAGTGTAACGCATTTAAGTTTTGACCACCAATAATATTGTTGATCATTTGAAACAACAATCCATACCCTTCATGTCCATATCTAGTTTAGAAGATTGTAGAGGGTAACATGATGACAGAAAAAAAGGCAAACATTAGGAAAATGTGCATTTTTTGCAACTGGTGTGATTAGCATAATATTCAACAACAATAATACAATCACCTGTTTTTTTATATGGTATAGCCTTAGCTGGGAAAAAAAAAGGTCCTATAAAAATTACAGTATGTGATGGTCAACGCCTGCAAACGCAGCTAAGTTGACTCCTCTCGTCATCAGTTTTACAATAAAGAATTGGATTTATTTTGAACACTATTTGGGGATTTGATTCAATGCAAAACTGTTAAAGCCAGACCTTTTCAAGTAGATCAGAAATTCTGCTTCTTCATTTTGTTTACTACCAGACAGCTGTCTTCCAGTCCTTACTGCTGGCACAAAAACTGCAATAATGCAATAAAGTGCAAATGACAAGCAAACTGCCAAATGCAGTAAGCAACCACAACAGCAGCTATGTTCACATATTTTCTGCACATCTCCTGAGCTTTTGAAAACAGCAAGAGTACCTGTATTTGTGGCATAAGCACATCATATAAATGGAATGGTAAATGGACTGTACTTATATAGCGCCTTTCTATCTTATTTCAAGACACTCAAAGCTCTTTACAACACAATCGATGTCCTCATTTACCCATTCATACAGCACTCTACTAGATCTATACGAAGCTAATTGAACAAATCATTCTAATGAGAACCACAAAGTCCATGCTCAGTAATCCAGGTATACGATCCAACATTTTTCAGTCAGGTCATCTGGACAGTTTTTTGGGGGGGGGTTTTTTGTGCTGAAACGTTTCGCTTTCGATCCGGAAGGCTTCATCAGTCAAGGAAACAACAAAGCTGATTCTTCCCCCCAACAGCTTACTCCAAAGTGGAACAAACCAGTTCTGCTTGTGATAAAACGGTCTCTTTGGTACGCCCCCTCCTCCATTGCCGGCCCTCTTCCTTGCCGACAGTCTTGTCAAACTGGTTGAAAACCACAAATTCTAATGAGACTAATCAGAGTTTTAGATCACATTCATACACTGATGGGACACACATCAGAGGCTATGAGGGGTTCAGTGTCTTGCCCAGGGACACTTCAGCATGTGACTGCTGGTGGATTAGAACCCCCAACTCTTGCATTGGAGGACGACTGCTCTAACCACTCAGCCACAACCTCCCATCATATGAAAATATATTTTGTCTCTCCTGTTGATATTGTGCTGTTTTTTGTAATATGTAGACCTTTCCAATGATATGCACAGCAGACCCTGCTTCACACAAGGTATTAAATTAAAAACTTTCAGATGGGAACTCAAGAACTACAAGGGGAAGTCATGGTGCTTTATGCCCTGGTACTTAAGATACATAAAATCAACCTTAAATCAGAGGGAACAGGCTTGCAGGTTGTGGGCTCCAGGCAGTTTTAGAGAAACTGTACAAGAACATCAGTCACAAAAAAAAACCCATCTATCTATATCTATACATCTATATACAGTATATCTCCAAACAAACAAAAACTCAGAAACAGTGTCATGATTCAGAAGTATCTTTGTTTAAACACAATGATGCAAGTGCTGTATGAGATGAGGAGGATATACTTGGTGCCTATACCTAAATTGTTCATGTGCATCCAGATTACCATGTATATATGTTTGCATGCTTGTATGTGCAAGACTTCTGAAGAACTGAAAGCCATATTTGTTATACTAGGCTTAAGACTTTCCTTTTTTCTAAATCCTATAGTTAGGGTCAGCTTGGGTTTCCTGAGCTGTCCCTTAGTTATGCTGCTATAGGCTTAGACTGCTGGAGGACAAACTGACCACACTATTCACTCTGCTACTGCCTTAATCTGTTCAACCTGTTTTGTATTTGTAATTATTTTTTCTATCCTTAACATGTGTTTTGTTTTGTTTTTTTGTCTTTCACCTGCACCTGGACCTACCATTCTGTGTTCGTCTGTCTCTACTTCCTGTCCTCTCAACCAGCCGGTCAAAGCAGATGGCCGCTTGTCCTGAGCCTGGTTCTGTTGGAGGTTTCTTCCTTTTAAAAGGGAGTTTTTTCTTTCCACTGTTGTCACTGTGCTTGCTCAGGATGGGAGACTGTGATGAAGCCAAGATTCAACTTGTCTGCTGGATTCCTTAGATAGAGAACTTTACTAATTGGCTTTTATGTATTTGAATGTTTCTGTAAAGTGCCCTGAGACAACTTTGTTGTGATTTGGAACTATATAAATAAACTGAATTGAATTATACAAGTATAATGTTGCACCTGGTCAATCCATATTCAAACAATGGGACAAATATGTCTGTATATCTTTACATTCACTATCACTATGCTAATTCAAATCTCCAAAACATACTTTTTTATTTAAACCTTCATTTTACCAGGAAGAAATCCATTGAGATTATTAATCAACAACAAAAACAAAAACAATGTATGTTTTAAGGCAAAAAATATATATGCAGATAGATAGGAAATAGATAGGTAAGAAAACGGTGGATGGTTGAATTATTATATATTTTATTTAATTTCTGTTTTTAGCTTGAAACTTATTTAAGCCAGTAATTTTAAAATGTGAAACAAATAAGTTACATGTGTCTACTATTAAAAGGCGTAGCTGCAAATTCCATGCAAAGGTTGCCTTGATCCCTGCTCTTCTAATATCTTACTTTCTTTGCCAAATCTATTCTAAAGGACATGGCAAATGCCTTACGTTTGTACCACAGAGCTAACATTTCCCGAGTATTTTACATTGTTTGATGCCCTCTTGAAAATGAGGCAAATGTTATAATATATGTTGCAACACTTCATGGTTGTTACAACTAACCCAGATTTGTAGCCATGATCTAGCTTGAATTATTGCAGCTAAAGCTGCATAAACAATTTGCATAGAATGCATCTACACACAAACAAACAAATAGATATTACCGGTATTCAAATTTGTCCAGGGTGTCCCTCGCCTCTCACACAGTGATGGCTGGACATGGGCACCAGTGACCCCCGCAACTCAAACAGGGATGGATGGATGGCCCATTTTACAACCATAGCTGGTCTCCCCCACACAGGTATGTGGTATGTACCACATACCACGTACCACAGGTATGTGGTACATGAACATAATGTGTTACGACAGCAAATTACAAAGTAACAACCACATGACTGGTACTGTAAAAAACATACCAGCTATGTTATAATTCAAGACAACACCTTCTACAGAGTTATAGTTTCATCGGCTTGTTTTATATGGAATGGCAACTAGTTGACACTATGGCCAAACCCTGATGTGCAGGCCAAAGGACAAAGAAGGATAAAGTACTACAACCCCCAGTCTGGCAGTAGGCCCACAGCAGCTAGGGGGCTGACAGAAAAAGAGGTAGACATAGACGAGCTGGGTAGCCTGAAAGCAGGCAGCTGAGCCATTAAGTGCTGATGCAGAAACAATAACTGTCTCTCCTAAGTCAGGAGGGGCTGAAGTAGAAGCAGTAAGTAGGAGCAGGTCTGCTGGCACCTTGCCCAGAACTGACACACAGCAGAAATAGACACATGCAGGGAGAGTGGGACAGGAAAACAGACAAGGAAAACCAGTAGTGGTTTGTCCTACAGCCTAAAGCTTTTTTAGTCAAACACACATCTGCTGTGGATACCTTCTGTACAACTTTCACAATGTCTTATCGTTCCAGGAACAGGGATGTATGAAGAAAAATGAAATAAATGTGTATAATTTCTTGTTAGTGGAGTTTGTTGCAACACATCTGACATCACACACTTTTTTTTAAGTTAACTTTACTTGGACATAAAAGACCAATAATGACAGATATTAACAAACATCCGCAACTGTTTTTTTTTGTTTTTTTTTGACAAATGAGTTTAGTCAAAAGACCCCAAAGTTAACTTGTACACACAAAACATAAGTTTTAAAAATTAAATTATCAATATTGATAAAGTTCAGTCAAAGCAGAAACAAGGGAACACTCAAGTAGTGAGTAATGAGATCCCTTTACTGATAACAGTCCAGTCGGGCTGCATTCAACAAACTGAACAAAAGTTGCATTATTTGTGTATCAAGTCCTATTCACTGCTTGTACCAGTCATGTCATGGCATAAAGACAGTAATGGAGTGTAAGTGCTGGTGGTAGCACAAGCTGGGGGTCTCGTTTTCATAATTTCCATCCCCTCCAGGTGCTGCCTTTTTGTCTCTCCACTAAAGCAATGACATATGTTCTCTACGTATTCAAACCACCGTTCCCTCTGCCACTGAATTACCACAATTAAGGAATTTTCATGCGGAAGCAATTTGGCAAACACTAATGTGCCGAGGCAGCACCGTTTTTAAGACAGCAAAGGGGTGTTTTGTGGTGGAACAGAAGGGAACATGCAAGAAAGAAAAAAAAGTCACAAAATAAGGGAAATACAGAACAGAGCATTACACAGGAAGAGAATGATGCTCGGAAGAGAAGGAGAAATATGCCATGTAGCAGAACTGCCATTTATATGGAGATAATTAACCAGTGGTAAGATAGGCCATTAAACACTACTCTAAATGAGAAGGCCTCCCTCTCAACCTCTTCTATCCTCAGTCTAATGCTGCCCTGACAAATTTGGTTCGAGTATGAAACGGGTATTCTTGCTTTGAAGTCAGCGCCAGCATGGAATACCAAAGTGGTTCCACCAAGATGCTCAAAATGTCAGACCACAGCTGATGACGTTAAAACAGCCTCTTCATTCCTTAAACAGAACTTTGAAATAATGAAACTTCAAATGTGACAGCTCTGTGACTCTATAACCCATGAAGGTTCGACTACTTGTGAGTTTCTCTTTATTCCACTTGTCCTTAGGGAGAGAATAAAAGACGAAACAAGCAGAGCATTCTTGTTTACTAATAATCCATGGAGATCAATATTTATGGCCGAGCTTTGAAGAGGCTGAGTGTGTTTGTGTGTGGTGGTAGCCAAGACTGGGGTTTCGGTGCTGCTGAGGCACTTCAATAGGAGTTGCAGTGGAAATTTATGGTGCTGTGACGTGAAGCTATGTGTTGAATTGGCACTAGTCACTGCCCTCAGATGGAACGACTGGCTCTCAACGGGGAGTCAGCTCTGCAAACAACAAGATGAAATAAATACAAACACATTTATCTGGGTCTGTCATTGATTCAGGGCTCGGTAACATCCAGAGTCTGCTTTGGCTGCTTTAAAAACTATTGTTCTCACAGTGGATTCCATTTCATGTTTGAGAAATTTGATGTATAACTTGAAACGAAATTATACTATTAATCAGCCTAACCACAAATAAACATTTTTTCTACATTTTATTTTTTTAATCAATTTTATTTTAGAAAAAAATAAAGCCTTGCATGGCATCAGTTTCTGCTTTAATAACTAGCTTTATTTCATGGATTCTTTCAGGAAGAACTTTTACACAACGTGTGCTCTGTTTAACACATTATCTGATGAAGTCAAACTGTGGATGCTGACACTGTAAAGGACGGCATGGTTATTACCAGAGTAATGCTTTATAAACCGTGGCCAAAAGGGATTTGCATATCATATTTCAGTCTATCCTGCATACGGAAAATAAGTCCAACATTCCAGTACTAAATGGGAAAAGCTGAAATCTTAATAAATAAATACATAAAACCTCCTCAGCCCATGATTGGCAAGCCAACTGAAGTGCCATGCTTAATAATCAGCCAGGTTTCAAAAGCCATATTAGATCTCATTTAACAAGCATATTTTATCAATGTATCAAAAAAAGTTAGATGTCAAACTAATAAAAAAAAGCTCTCGAAATGTCTAAAATCACATTCTATTTTTCATTAAAAACAAAAGTGCTTTACCATTAACAGGGTAGCTTTCTTTGGCATGTGATTCTTTGATCTTTTGGTTTCTTTTTTCTGATTTTTTTTTCCGCCAGAAGCCTCGAGAAGGGTGTGAGAAAGATTAATGATAATTGTAGAACCACTGTGAGATTGATTTTCCTTTTACGAGAGACTGAACTCACAAATCAACTCTGCTGATAAAGGCTGTGTGTGTGTGGGTGTGTGTGTGTGTGTGTGTGTGTGTGTGCGTAGCTTATTTAGTTACTTAAATGGAGTATTCCATTTAAATGGAGGAGCATTAAATTTCCATGTAATCCAAAGTCCAACTGCGAGACGGCAACAAACTTCTGTTCATTGACTCAACTATTATCTCTCATTAGCTTATGACTGAAAGGAGCAAGAAAGAAATAGTAGACAGCTTCACTAAAACAAAAGAAAAGTAGGGAAAGCTCGAGTCTGGACTGACTTAAAACATCATCACAATCTGCCAGGAGCGGAGCGAGGGCCGTCTGTAGCTCATTGAAGTTTTCATTGACAAGAACCGTCTCAAGTTCCAGCCAAGATTTATTTATCGGTTCTCTGATGCTGACACAACGTGTTTTTAATGTCAGAAATGAGTTTGCGTATAGATGAAAAAGCTCCCTCTTTCTTTTCCCTCCAGCTTTCTTCCTGTCCTGATGTCAATTTGTGAAGCAGACAAGAAGACAGGAAGAATTTTCTCCCAAACCAATAAGTTACCTCTTCAAAGAAGTATGGATATTTGAGTGAGGGGCCAGGCCACGCTAAAACAGACATCTCAGGGTTTCTTTAAACTCCCCATTTCTTTACTGACATCTGTGACAACCGCAGACCAGAAAAAATGCTCTTGTCCTTCCGTCTTTCAGTCTCACTGTGGAACAATGAAACAGTATAAAAACAATCATTGTGACATAAGTGTGTGGGCACGGAAGATGACTGGAAAGTCTGCATATTCACCTTGCTTGTCTCCTTAAAAGATGAAGAAAATTAAGTTAGAGCATCATGATAGCCAAATTAATCAAAGAAAACTATACCATGAAACACCAGACAAACCTCTACAAACTAAAGGAGTGAAATCTCCAATTTCTGCTAGCGTCAGTTCAGCTGCATTATACGGATCAAAAAAAAAAAAAAAAGAAACGGAGGTGGGTGAAAACGAGGCATTAGAAATTAAACAATAAACCCTGGGACAAGGAAAAATAAAAAACTACAAAACGTCAGAGATCAGATTACAAAGAAGACAGTGATATGAAAATAGAAGTTTTTCCCTCTAATAACGCAGAGCCATTACTCAGCCTTACTGTGCCGCAGCGTCACAGGGGGATTTGAGTCAGACTTGGGCTCCTGAATCCAGTTAGATCACAGGGCTATGAACTGCTAACCATGACAGGAGCAGCCTTTTTCATGCTGTGCAAAAATGCGTAAAAACTATTGTTGACTTGATCTAAAGAAATACATTTGTTTCTAAGCAATAGTTTATATCAGTGAAGAAACCTACAAATAAGTTGTACAATTTGACCTTGCAACACTTTTTCAGCAGTTCTATTTTGGTTCGACGACCCCAAATCCACCATCCTCCCTCTCCCCATTTTACGTGTGGAGAAGTAAAAACAAAGGACTTGTTTTAATAATGATACCATGATGAGTGAGACCACAAGTCCTGTTCTAATATTATCAACATGCCTTCAGTTGCTATGCAATGAGAACATGGACCTGCTGTATGCAAACATTCCTCAGTCATTTGCCTTAAATGGGATCATATGGTGCGAGTTCAGAAGTACATATATGATCCAGTAATGAAAGAGGTGGGCATGCATCTGTTCATTCAGTTGTTTCTTTGTCCGTGTGCCTAACCTCACACTCAATTAGGTGCCAGAGCTAGGCTTAATAAAAGGAACCAATGGCCAGTAGTAATGTTGAGAACTTAGGTCAATCCCAAGCTCTCAGCCTCTTTAGTTCTCTCTTTCTGTCACTTTTCTCTTCAACCTTTAGATTCTTTCATTTTTCATTTGGTTGGCTGGTTATAACATTCACTCTCTTCTTCTGTTCTTTCTCCCCAGGATCTGTCATGCTAAAGCTATGTCACAGCTCATATATCCCCCAGCAATCATCCAGAACATGGCTAGTGACCACCATCAACCAACTTCCATCAGACCCCCTCCCTGTTTGTCCCAGAACAGACCACCGCAGAGTTCTGTGGCCAGAAACCAGCTGTGGTAGCTGCATCAAAGTCGAATCCATCACTGTTGAGAAAAAATAGTGTTACGATGATTTAGAGTACCTCGATTCTGTCCTTTTAACGAAGCCCTAACAAAGGGATGATTGAAAACTCTCACCTCTACAATTTGCCGATAAAAACTTGGGATTGCAGAAAATATAAAATGCCTTAAAATATGTGTTTGTTACTTCAGACCTGCAGATAAAACTGGGGGAAAATATCTACAGAAAGCTAATCAATATGTATGAAACTACCAAAACCATCAGCACTGTCCCAGTGCCAAATCTGAACACTCACTCGCCATGTTTAATTAACAGGCTGTTCACTCACAAAATGCACGCAGACCAGAGTAATGTGTGGGAGGTCACTGTGGTCAGTGTGTGGTGGAAACAAAGTGTAGTATTGCCTCAAAAGCACACAAGTTACTGGCCTCACTTGACTATTACTTCTGCTGATCGTCACAAAAACAAGCACCTGAAACACTGACTATGGTCAGTCACTGGACAAAACGGCAGATACACTTGAATAAATTAAGAGTCAAATTATGATGCCTCTGATATTACCTAATTACTAATGAATAAAAAGAATGAGTAAAAAATGAGTAAAAATTGTCCCAAAGTTGAGCATTAAGCAAATTTGAAAGTAAGGAAGGAAACTTGTGAATTAGAGTGGAGACTTAAAGACAGTTGGAGCTTATTTCACTTGATCGACCTAAAAAATATAATATATAAACTGCATGAGTATTAAAAAATGAAGCATCCATACCAACACTAGTCTTTAAGTCACCGTTTAATAGTGTGTGACAGTGTCCTCAAATACTGTATAAATATCAAATATATTTTTTGGGATGTCATAGTTTAACAGGATACCACATGCCTATTATTTGCATTAGAAATTTTGAAGAGATATTCCCATTTCACAAGCTTAATTATTATTTAAGACCCAGCTCATCTCTTCGTTACTTCAGTGGATCTGGGAATTATTTTTATTTATTTTTTTGTGATGGACTTCACAGTTCACACTTGTCGCGAGTCCTGCATCAGTATATTCCGGATTTCATTTTTGATATTAAGATAACAAGACAATCGGGGAGAGGAAACAACAAAAAAAGCATAGCATTTTCTGTAAGATTTATTTATCTGTAAAATTTAACAGGTTTGGAAGTACTGTAACGCAAAGAAAAATATTTAAGAATGTGTGTACAATGTTCTAGCAGCATAGTTCATGACAATATTAGAGGTTAGCACTGCATCACAAACAACCGTATCATAAAAACAAGTAATGTAAATGAGACTGTTTCTAGTAGAAAAACCAGGAGCTTACAAAATGTTTTCAGATTTCTGGGTTAACAACAAAAAACAGCTATTTGGTTGTGCCTTTTGAATTTCTTTTTACATTTATTTTTGTACTTAGCATCCCAAAATCCTACTTTAAGTGCTAGCGGCTGTGTCTTTGAAAGATCTTTCACATATTCTGAAGAGTGTTTTACAGTCTGTCAGCACTGTGAGATTAAAATAGGAGCTGTTGAATTTCCCATGTTGAATTTTGCAATCTCCTCAGAATGGGAATGAAAATATTCACTCAAATGCCCCCCTCGTATGAAGGACACTGACCATCTGTGTTATCAGCTAAACTTCAATATGAAACACCTTCCTCCACTGACAAACACTAACATAGAAAAGGATAAAAAAAAGATATAATCCTAAAATGATACGTGTTTAAAGTGAACAGCACGTTTTTCATGCATCACAATACATAGCTTGGTAACTACCACTTAAAAGTCACAAAAAAGAACAGAATTTAAATGTGCATTCATGGCTGAATAGACTAAAAGTTACACCAGACTGTTATGTTAAAGCACATTTTTTGAAGAACAGAGAACTAAATAGGAAAGTTGTCTGTTTAGAGTTTGTCTTGGTTAAGACTGAATAATTCAGATGAAGTGAAGTTGAAAGGAAACAGAAAGCAGACAGAAGGTGAATGCACACCAGGAACACACAGCCACACCACCCACAACAACCAAGCCCTTTAGTTATAAAGATTATAGTTTTTCCCCCACTAAATACATCCTTGCACTATGCATCATATATTCCCATTTACTCTCCTGCATTCTTAGCCCAAATCCTTCCCCTATTTTTTCTAACCTGCCAGCAACAGGCCAGATGTGCAAATGTTTCTTCCTTGCACTATTCAAGCTCATTCCAACAGGAAAAAAATGAAAAAGGGGAGAGGAATATTTAACTTCACTCCACGGGAGACCAGTTTCATAAATGTTGGCAGCTACACGCCAGTAAAAAAAGGTATCTTGGCTGGCTTGGCTGTGGGAGAATGTTGACAGCATACCAAACAACATGATCCTAATGAGTTGGAAAATCCCTGGCCCTCCAGAGGACTGTCCAGATGCTACCGTCATGAGAAATGCTACTGTTTTATTGAAATTGCCCTCTTCTCCACTTTTTTCAACAAGGAGCAACATTTATTATATGGGCATTAGAGCATCCTAGGTGACATGGCGAGTTTTAGATTTAATTTAATCTCAGCTGCAGGTACCGTTTCTTATACTAAATTCAAGACAGGTTCATTTTTAAGTGTCTTCAGTGACCATGTTTACTTGGAGAGCTAATGTTTTGAATATACATTTGCACACCTGGTATAGAGCTTGTGCTTGAGGCTGAAAGGTACCTACTAGATATAGTTGGGCTCACCTATATACATGGAATGGGTTCTGGAACCATCTCCTTGAAATGGGGAGGGTGCAGTTCAGTAACCTCAGTATTCTTTCTTATTTGCAGATGATGTGTTGGTGTCATTGTGACATGATCTCCAGCTCTCACTGGTGTGGTTTCCAGCAGAGTGTGAAGCAGCTGTAGTAGAGTACTCTGTATAATAGTCAGTCTATGTTCCTACCTTCACCTACGGTGATGAACTTTGGCTAGTGACCAAAAGAACAAGATCATGAATATAGGTGGTCAAACTGAGGTTTCTTCACAGGGTAGCTGAACTCTTCCTTAGACATACTGTAGGTTAAGAACATTGTCAAAATCATCACCAGAGAGCAGATTACTTGGAACCACAAACAAGGTAGTCCCATAAATGGGGCTGAGTAGGAGTGGGTACTGGCAGTGGGCAGACCCTTAACTGGTGGGGTATGGTGTGAGAGTTGAGACTGTGGCAAAGCACCGGTTAAGAGGAGCCAGTTGAGGTGATTCAGGCATCTAGTACAGATGGCAACTGGGCACCTCCCTAGAGAGGTATACCAACAATGTCCAAAAGGGAGGAGACCCCAGGAAAAACTCCTGAACATGTTGGAGAGACTGTCACTCAGCTGACCTGGAAAAACCTTAGAATCTTCCTGGAAAAGTTGGCTGAAAAAGAGATGTCTGGAGCTCCCTGAATAAGCTGCTGCCCACACAACTCAATATCCATCCATCCATACAAACATCCATACATCCAGATTGATCTGGATGGAAGGATGGATCATTTGGAGTCAGGTTGTGGAGATGGATGGATGGATGGATGGATAGATGGATAGATGGATGGATAATTCATTCATTCCTGGATGGATGGATGGATACTTTGTACATGCTGGGTTGTTTGTCCATAATTCTCTAGTTTGTCAGGTTGACTTGTTTAAAGATTTCAATAAATCATGGGTGCACCAGCGCTGATCTTCAGGAAAATATGAGCATGTTGGGTTTTTATTCCATGACTTAAAGATTAAATAATCTTTGTTGTACTTTTTTTAATTACACAGTTGTCGTAGTTAATACATAACTGCTACCCTACAGTAATAATTGAATATATATATACTGTATATATATATTCAGTTACAAACACATGCATCTTCTACGACAACCGTGTACTCTTCTAAAGTATTTACAGTAATCTCAGTAAATATAAATTCAAGGCACATTCAGTCAGTAAATGGAGTTTGTGCTTTTTTCATACTTACAAACACAAATACAATACAACCCATCACTCACAAAGAACAGGATACAAGTACATTTTTATGTACAAAAGACCAGAGAAACATGACTGAGTGTTGCTTTGTCTCATTATTTGAGCTTGTTTACTTTGCCACTGAAAGATTAACAGAAAAGAGATGGATTACGAAGTTGGTTAAGCATGAGAAAAATTTTGTTACTAAGCTGTCATCTACATCAGGTTTGTTGCCAACAACCGACATCTTGGCAAAGCATGCAGCTTACCTGAAACATTGAACACCTCGTTAAGCAGACTTTCACTGAGCACCACAGTGGATCCATTCACCATGCTGTGTGTCCAGCTTTGATAAATCGCTTGGAGCAAGAAAGTTTGGGCCCTTGTAGCCTGAATAGTGAAGTGAGGAAGTTCAAAAATGCATTCTGTCATAGGGACTGATGATCTTTTGTTCCTGCAAGAGAAAGGACAAAAACAACTGGGTTAGATCAAGAATGCCTCAACAGAGTTTATCAGAATGTTATGCTACCAAAAATATATCCGACATTTGCAAATGGATGCAAACACTGGAAAAAAAGAGGCACAGATGGAAACACGTTCTGCACAATTTCCACAAATCCATCAATACTCTATCACCATATAAAAGCTCATTGACAGCACAAAGGGCCAAATAGGTAGAGCTACATTTCAACAGAAAAAGTGGAGAAGTACCATGTGAGGGCCAAGTCTGCCTTTGTTATTTGGCAGGTAGGTTTAGTTCACTGACCCTTCTCTCCTCTTTGTCAAAACTGTGATGATGATTTATGTGAAAAGACATACAACCCAGAAACCTGACTCTGAAAAATAAAAATAAAAAACCTCAGTGGATTGAATATTTCACGTGTCTCCAGTGCAGAATGAGAAGATGTGTGTTTGAGCATGACAAGATGAGCTGAACATTCAGGGGGATGAGGTAACAGCCGTCCGATTCAGTCCACCAAGCTTCCATCCATCAGAACCTCAAAGAACTGTAATCTCATTTATCATCTGACATACACACAAACATTTTTTTTTAAATTCTCTGTTGTAATAGACTACACTCACCATTTTTTCCCCCATTTTTTCCTCCATAACATTTAAAGTCAGTCACAGGCTTTTCTGGTTTATATCCATTGTCACACATGACTTTTCACATATTCACTGTCCTTCCAATCAATGAATCACATCTCAAACCACTTATTATACAATCAATGACTTGCAGTAAGCCACATCAAAAGGGTATTTTAATACACATATATTATCCAACAAGACAGTGTTATGCACAATATACAGAGTGACAGAGGACTTGTGATCAAAACTACTAATCTGGTCTCTTTTCTCACATCTGTCATTTAAACTCAAACCCTCTGCATCCCCAGGAACTTCACTGACAAAACACAGAGAGCCTAAACTACAAAACAAGCCTGATTAGTTCAAATATTTTCTCATTTCTGCTTTAAGAGGTCCTTAAGGATTCACTCTGTACCAAAACACATCCATATTTTGGTATTTGTACGTGAATATGCAGCAAAGTTACATGAAAACATCACTACTTATTGTTTTAGAAGCAAAAAGGTGCCGTCTTATGAGCAGAGCTTTCTATGGAAATAGAACAGTGAGTAATTCCAGAGATGCTGCAGCACGTCAGGACTGAGCATCACAGTTCATTTAATCGCACATTCATTATAGTCTGGTCCCAGTTCAGAGTGTGGGATATGTCATAGGGTCCCTTCTCTTCGCTCAGCAGCTCTGCAATCGTTTAGCTGCTCTGTTACCCTCCCTCTCTTTCTCCAAAATCTCTTTATCTTTCTCTTTCTTCTACTTCTGGGTGGCTCAGCAGGGTGACATGAGCTGTTAGCTGCACACAGGCAGACCCAGAGCTCTAAAAACCGTCTGACATTACTAGAGAGAAAGAATTTGATAAAGACGTATAGAAGAATAGAGCAGGGAAAAATAAACACAGAAGAAAAAGACAGTCCGGATGTGATAGAGTAACGAGTTGCCTTAATACTTCAATACAATGTATTAAAATACTTTCAACTCCGTGGCTGCAAGTAATGCATTTGGCTTTATGCCAACCATTGCAATGCCATGCTTTTCTGCTATCAAATAAAAATCATGTTGTTGGATGCTATACAAGAAGACACCAATCAAACTCATTTTGTGGGTTTATTTTATGCGACTAAATGTGTGCACTTCTTGTGCATGAGTATGTGCGCACGCAACAAGTTACTGCAGTTGAACAAAAGACAGCAAAGACGACGCAGCAAAAACAATGTCCCCACATGCAGAGCAAATGTGCCGGCAAAGCCACTTCAATGAGATGACTGGCAAGGGATGAAAGTTTGTTGGCTTATTTGAGTGTTTATAGCATTTAAGGGGAGCAGTCATGTGCATGTGGTCCCTTAAAACTTTAATTATGCACCTGTTTTTATTATATTATGCCCAGTTCTCCGTGAACAGTATCTTGGATCTAGAGAATAAATGAGAAGCAGAAACCCTCATTAGGGTGTTTTGGGAATGCTGAATGTGAGGACAGCCAGACACATCGGATTTCATTAAGTAGCTGGCACGGTCAGTGTTTCTTGCTGCAGCATGGTAAACAGCTTTCTGGCAGGAAGCTTTTCACTTTTACCACAGGATCTGAGAGCAACAAAAGCATCTCTGAGGTCAAAACGCAGTAGTGTTTGCAGCGTTTAGCAAGAGATCGCGCTGGCATACATTTGGAACAAGCTTGAATAGAGAAAATTAAAAATGCATTTTGCTTTTAAAGAATACAAACCATACTGGAAATCATGAAAGCAGGCTGCTCTCATAATGTGGAGACCCAGCAGAGTTGAGACCACAACCCAGTTTTTTGTCTTTTTAAATTCAGTCCCACCAAGTAGGTTGACACTGTCCATATAATCCCTCTGTATATACACATATGTTTTTAACCAACAGAACAGATAGTGTACAGTATTTTCCACACCATTAACCAAGAAGGGTGCCCCACCTACCAAATCCCCCACCCCCCACTCCGCTCTGCCACTTCCGGACAACGAGCAGAGATTAGCGGCTCAGCTCAGACTAAAAACCACGCACGGTACAAATGTAGCGCACCGTTAAATCAATCAGTATTATTAAAATATGTGTGCATTAGGCCTCTAATCACAATATACTGAGGCTTTGCTCATGTCATAACAAATCAGCATGGTATGCAGGGTATAGGCAACAAGCCTTGGCAGGGCGTTCATCTCTGAACAGGGGGGTGGAGGAAATAGCTCGGATCAGCGATAGGGAAAGAGAGCGCTACCTCTGCTAGCTTTTTAGCTAGTGCATCTGTATCATGCACCATTAGCGCTATGTCAGCGTCGGCCGTTGTTGATGGGGAGGGGGGTGGTTCTGTAGGCAGGGTGCTCTGTTCTGTTGACTGGGCGGGGCGCCCTCCCTGTATAATGGTAGGGGAAACACTGGTATGGGTTTGATTCAACACATTGAAATTCAGTGTCAAACAATCCAACAAACCAAGTTCATGCAAGTGAATTGCGTGAATGCTTACCAAGAATTCTCACTATTGATTTCTCTTTTCTTTCTTACGTATTTCAGCACGTAACTTGTTCTGAAATTTATTCACCATTTCAGCTGTTCATATATCAAAATGTTCCTCTCATTCAAAACATTTCTGCTATGACCTTTGGCAGTTGTGTAAATTTTACTTTTTGAAAAGTTCAGATTTTTCATCTTTTTTAAATTTTGAAAATTAAAGAAGCTCTCCTCACATCTTTCAAACCCTTTGTGGCAATTAAAACCTGCTCATTTCAGCATTTGTTCTGGTTCAGCTGTTTTCAGCTTCTGTGCGCTAATTTCAGCTACTTTCAGCTCCCCCCCCCCCCCCCCAGCTAATTTCAGCTCTTTTTCAGATTCTGCTAATTTCAGCCATTAATGCTCCGTTCAGCTTTTTTCTGTTAAATTCAGTTTTTTTTCTGCTTTTCATCAAATTTTTTAAATATTCTACAAAATTTAGCCTTTTTTCTGTTTTTGTTTCTTGCCAATTTCTGCCTCTTCTTTTAAATAATTTCAGTGTTTTATTATTTTTTAGCCTCTTCATGCTAATTTAATCTTTTTTTATTTTGCTTTTTCAGCTACTTTTTTTTTTTGCAAACTTCAGAATTTCAGAATGCAGCCTCATTTCTGCTCTGTTCAGCTTGTTCTTCAAATTTCTGCCACTATTCTACGGCTTCCTGCTTTCAGCAGCTGTCAGATATTCTAATTCAACTCTCATTAACAGTTTAGTGATGAAACCTTTTCAGCCTGGATTTAACTTCAAATTTCTGCAAAAATCATTCAGCAATAGGCAATCATGTTTTTTTTTTCCACAGTGAAGGCAATTTCCTATCAGTGCACTCAAATTACAGACCAATCTCAAAGCTTCCCTTCCTGTCCAAAATCCTAGAAAAAATAGTTTTTACTCAGTTGAATCAATTTTTAACTGAGAACAAAATCTTTGAGGTCTTTCAGTCTGGTTTTAAGCAACTCCACAGCACAGAAACAGCTTTGGTTAGGGTTTGCAATGACATTTTAACTTCAAACGATTCTGGTCACTATGTGGTACTTGTACTCCTTGATCTTACTGCTGCTTTTGACACCGTCGACCACAGTATCCTCATCTCACGGCTCGAACACTGGGTTGGGATTACAGGAGCTGCTTTAGACTGGTTCCGTTCTTACCTCTCTGACAGGACTTTTTGTGTCAAGGTTGGTGAAAGTCTGTCCACTTCGGTCCCTCTTTCCTGCGGGGTCCCACAGGGCTCGATCCTTGGACCCCTTCTCTTCTCGCTCTATCTGCTCCCACTGGGATCCATCTTAAGAAAACATGCCATCTCATTCCATTGCTATGCCGATGACTGTCAGATCTACCTGCCACTGAAACCAGCCAGTGCTCGTTCCATCCACCCTCTCCTCAAATGTCTAGATGACATTAAGGCATGGATGACTTCAAATTTTCTCAGTTTTAACGACCAGAAAACTGAAATCATCGTCTTTAGTCCTAGCTCAGCTGCCTCCTCAGATCCTGCAAACCTGGACTCACTTCAGCCCTATCTCAAGCACACTGTTAGAAATCTCGGGGTGGTCTTTGACTCGGATTTCAAGTTTGACAAACAGATCAGTTCAGTTCTGCAGAAAAGTTTTTTCCAACTGCGGCAGGTAGCTAAGCTCAAGCCAGTGTTATCCAGACCCAACCTTGAAACATTAGTCCATGCCTTCATCACAACCCGCCTGGACTATTGTAACTCACTTTATGCTGGGGTCAGTCAGGCGTCCATTTCACGTCTCCAGCTCGTCCAAAATGCAGCTGCTCGGCTTTTAACTGGTACACGTAGGTCTGAGCACATCACACCTGTTCTGTCCTCCCTTCACTGGCTTCCTGTGCGATCCAAAATCGACTTCAAGATTCTCCTCCTGACATATAAGTGCCTAAATGGCCTCGCACCCCTCTACCTCTCCGAGCTCCTGGAACCATATGTTCCGTCTCGGGCCCTGAGATCATCGGACCAGCTTCTTTTGGTCGTTCCAAAATCACGCCTGAAGCTCCGAGGGGATCGAGCTTTTTCAGTCAGAGGTCCCAACCTGTGGAACGACCTGCCCCTCAACATCAGGCAGGCCTCCTCCCTCCTGATGTTCAAATCCCTCCTTAAAACGCACCTGTTTGCTCTGGCGTTTAATACGGTGTGAGTTAGTTTATTTTGTTCTGTGTTACCGCATTTTAAATTCTGTTGTTTTATGATTGACGTTTATTTTTACTGCTTGTTTTTCCTTAGTGTGATCATTAGTGTGTGTTATTGCTCCAGTAATTTTAATTCTGTATGATGTTTTTGTTTTGCTGTCTATGTTTTGCTACATTTCTGTTAAGCACTTTGATAACAGTTTATCTGTTTTAAATTGTGCTCTACAAATAAAGATGACTTGACTTGACTTGACATTATTATTTCTGCTGATTTTTTTCTGTGTAATAGACAACTGCTTACAAAATATTGGAAGTATTGACGGGATTTTTCCCATGTTTACTGGTGTCCTACTAGGGTTGTCAAACTAATCAATATTTTGATATCAGTATCACTAAAACAATATTAATTTACACCAAAGTTAATTCTCAATAATCCCATTATTCTAATATTGACACATTTTAATCCTAATATTAAGTTATATTAATTTACCTAATAATTAACACTAAAATTCTGCTCTTAACACTTAAAGGAGCTTCAGTATAATGTGGAACTCGTTGATTCAACTTATCTGAGTTTATTTACAAAGTCCAGAGCAACCCCAAAAGAATCAATGAAGGACTGACATACTTGTCTCATAGATACAACAGATAGCAATTATCCTGAGACCTGTGATAGCTTATCTAAAACTTCTTCAGATCCATCACTGTCAAACTGCATCTTGATTAACCAACACAAACAATCCCTATCTCATTCAGAAGACTAAATCCTTTACCGCTATTGTTTTACATTTTTCAGAACTTCTTTAGAAATACTTAAATTTAAAATGGTGCAAAGATTGAGTTCTTGTACATTTATGTTTTACTTTTTGTAACAAAATATCGATAATACGCTCGATTTACAAGTCTCTACCAAATGAAGATTTTCAAGACATGCAAGCACTTCACTGTAAACGAGTGCCAAGCTGGGCAAGAAGAAAACTTTTCCACATTATTACAATTTTTTTTAAATGTGGCTGTATTTTTTTTTTTTAGCAGTAAACATTATAACTGTGAAAACGGATTAAATTCCTGTTTGGACACAATTTAACATGATCTGCACATCACAACTCACTGAGTCTCTGTAAGACAGCAGAGTGGATTTTCTAAGTACCTGTAGTAGTGACAAAGTTTTACTGTATTTCTCAACCACTATCTGCACCGACATTCATTCTCTAGAACAACAAAATTCTGTGTTGGAGCTGGTATTAAACTAAAGAGACAATCTATATTTCCAACCACAGTTTAGAGCTTTGTGGTTCTCCGAGGTCAAAAGGTGCTTCATGTGTGCATTTATCGATCAGTGGCTCAGAACTCTTTACAGACAGAAACAATGCTTTCTCTTTTTCACATGGACAGAGGTCTCCTCCCTCCCATCTAGAGCACCCCTGACCCAAAACACACACACATACACACACACACAAAGTGAGATTCACTCTCGAGAGACGGCTTTATTACACGGGGATTACTAAAAGAAATGTTTTAATCAAGTGCCGCAGACAGCTGCAGACCGCAAGGCGAGAAAATGGCAATGATGTGGTTCATCAGGCATTGAAGAAACACGCATCGAGAGGCCAATGTATGTGCACATGTAGCTTCCTGTTCATTATGTCCAGCTGTGGAGGATCGAATGTTTTTACTAAAGACAAAGATTGAGGGATTCTATTCACAGACTTCAAACCTGATATTATACAGTGGTGCTTGAAAGTTTGTGTACTCTTTAGTTTTTATATTTCTTTATAAATATGACCTAAAACATCAGATTTTCACACGAGTCCTAAAAGTAGATAAAGAAAACCCAGTTAAACAAATGAGACAAACATAGTATGCTTGGTCATTTATTTATTGAAGAAAATGATCCAAGATAACATATCTGAGTGGTAAAAGTACGTGAACCTCGAGGATTATCAGTTAATTTGAAGGTGAAATTAGAGTCAGGTGTTTTCAATCAATGGTTGATGATCAGGTGTGGGTGGACACCCTGTTTGATTTAAAGAACAGGATCTATCAAAGTCTGATCTTCACAACATGTTTGTGGAAGTTATGACAGGAACAAAGGAGATTTCTGAAAAGCTCAGAAAAAGAGTTGTTGATGCTCATCAGGATGGAAAAGGTCACAAAACATCTGTAAAGAGTTTGGACTCCACTAATCCACAGACAGATTGTGAACAAATGGAGGAAAGTCAGGACCAATGTTACCCTCCCCAGGAGTGGTGGACCAACAAAGATCACTCCAAGAGCAAGGTGTGCAACAGATGGTGATGTCACAAAGGAGCCCAGGGTAACTTCCAAGCAGCTGAAGGTCTCTCACATTAACGTTAATGTTCATGAGTCCACATCAGGAGAACACTGAACAACAGTGTCATGGCAGGGTTGAAGGAGAAAGACACTGTTCTCCAAAAAGAACGTTGCTGCTCGTCTGCAGTTTGATAAAGATCACAAGAACAAGCCGTGTATAATGTCAATGTCAATTTATTTATATAGCACATAAAAACAACAAAAGCTGACCAAAGTGCTTCTAGTGCCACTCAAAAACATAAGTTAACAGTAAATACAGCACACAACGTGTGTACATGTATAAGAACCTTATCCCATCTGTGAAACATGGTGGTGGTAGTATCATGGTTTGGGTCTGTTTTGCTGCATCTGGGCCAGGACAGCTCGTCATCATTGATGGAACAATGATTTCTGAATTATATCGGAGAATTATAAAGGAACATGTCAGAACATCTGTCCATGAACTGAATCTCCAGAGAAGGTGGGTCATGCAGCAGGACAATGACCCTAAGCACACAAGATGTTCTACCAAAGAATGGTTCAAGAAGAATGAAGTTCATTTTCTGGAATGGCTAGTCCAAGTCCCGACTTCAATCCAATCCAGATGTTGCTGAAGGACCTGAAGCAGCTGTTAATATGAGGAAACCACCAACATCCAGAGGTGAAGCTGTTCTGTACAAGCTGGTGTGCAGGACTGATCAACAGTTACCAGAAACATTTAGTTGTAGTTATTGCTGCACATGGGTCAACGTGTTACATTAACAGTTAATGTTTCCGGTAACTGTTGAGTCCTTCACACCAGCTTGGAGGAATTTTAGCCCATTCCTCCGTACAGAACAGCTTCAACCACGTACTGAAAGCAAAGGTTCACATACTTTTACCACTCTTAAATATGTAATAATGAATCATTTTCCTCAATAAATAAATGACCAAGCGTAATATTTTTGTCTCATTTGATTAACTGGGTTTCTTTATCTACTTTTAGGGCTCGTGTGAAAATCTGATGTTTTAAGTCATATTTATGCAGAAATGTAGAACATTCTAAACACTTCAAACTTTCAAGCACCAGTGTATTTATTCTGCATAACTTCACCTTTAGACCTTGGCATCTCAAGTTAACATGACAGTTACATGACGCACAAGCCATTCATTTTTTTATTACATTACTCATGTTTGACATTTCTTTTCCCCAAAACCTTACATCTTCATACTTTTTTTTTTCTCTAAAACAGCATTCATGTTTTTACCACACAGTGTGCCGTTGAACAAAGCTTATATGTATTTTTTCTCTGTAGAAATACAGATACACTGTACCTCGGTTTATTTCCTTCACAGATTTGTTTCAAGGAAGCAATAGAGTGGTACTTAGGTCCACGTGAGGGAGACAGTGGAATGCACACTACAGGAGATGATAATCCACTGAGAGATGATAATCCATTCATCCTTCCCCTGTTCCCACTGTTTACCCTCCCTCAAACTTCAGCTCCTCAGATGAATGAGTCAGGAATTAAGAGTCTTTCAGCCAACTGAAATCTTCAGCTGCTCTCAAATCTCAGCTTGCACAACCAAATGCATTTTACAGTCAAGTTAAAATGTAATAAATATTCTTGGACAGAATGCAAATGCAGAGTAAAATATAAACCTCTAGGCTCAATGAAACATCTTTAAGCTACCATATGTCACAATAATTAGAGAACGCCAGCTGAACAGTAGCGTAACTTGATTTTTTTGACCTTTGACTTGACTGAATGCTCAAAAAAAAAAAACCATAGGTCTAATAGAACAATAACGTTAGTCACCACAGATATAAGCCTCAGGCCTTTTTCTCTAAAGCAACAGTGCTCAATACATCCATTGATCTCAATGAACCATAAAAACCAAATGAAAATGTCCGACACCAGATGCAAAGACGAAAAAAAAAAATCCTTCCTGAAGAGTTGGCCAAAACACTTTATAGACTGTTCCACACAAAAATGTCTTACTTTCCAGCTCACAATTCTTTACATTCAAACAGCTCAGAGTAAAAAGGTGGAACAACATTACATCATGTGCCAGCCTGGGGTTTTAATACACACCTGTTAATACATAAAGCTGACTTTTTGCAGTTTGTGTTCACATCTTTTTAGCTGATCATGTGAACATTTTGTTCCCTTACAGAAAACATTCCTGTGTTTCTTTAGAGCATGGAATAAAGGAATAACACTCACCTTATAATGTATTCTCAGCTGCTTTCATTGCAAAACCACAACTCAAAGTTGATCATAATGACAGCGACCACAAGCTCATTTCAGGTGATTCAATTATCCATCCATCCATCCATCCATCCATTTTCTTCCGCTTATCCGGGGTCGGGTCGCGGGGGTAGCAGCCTAAGTAGGGAGGCCCAGACTTCCCTCTCCCCAGCCACTTGGGCCAGCTCTTCCGGGGGAATCCCGAGGCGTTCCCAGGCCAGCCGAGAAACGTAGTCCCTCCAGCGTGTCCTGGGTCTTCCCCTGGGCCTCCTTCCGGTGGGACGTGTCCGGAACACCTCACCAGGGAGGCGTCCAGAAGGCATCCTAAACAGATGCCCAAGCCACCTCAACTGGCTCCTCTCGATGTGGAGAAGCAGCGGCTCTACTCCGAGTCCCTCCCGGATGATCGAGCTTCTCACCCTGTCTCTAAGGGAGAGCCCAGACACCCTGCGGAGAAAACTCATTTCGGCCGCTTGTATCCGAGATCTCATTCTTTCGGTCACAACCCAAAGCTCGTGACCATAGATGAGGGTGGGAACGTAGATCGATCGGTAAATTGAGAGCTTCGCCTTTTGACTCAGCTCTCTCTTCACCACGACAGACCTGTACAGCGCCCGCTTCACTGCAGACGCTGCACCTATCCGCCTATCGATCTCACGCTCCATTTTTCCCTCATTCGTGAACAAGACCCCAAGATACTTGAACTCCTCCACTTGGGGTAGGACCTCCTCCCTGACCCAGAGAGGGCACTCTACCCTTTTCCGGCTCAAGACCATGGCCTCGGATTTGGAGGAACTGATCTTCATCCCGGCCGCATCGCATTCGGCTGCGAACCGCTCCAGCGAAAGCTGTAGATCACGATCTGATGAAGCCAATAAGACCACATCATCTGCAAAAAGCAGAGACGCAATTCTGAGGCCACCAAAACGGATCCCCTCAACACCTTGGCTGCGCCTAGAAATTCTGTCCATAAAAGTTATGAACAGAATCGGTGACAAAGGGCAACCTTGGCGGAGTCCAACTCTCACCGGGAACAAGCCCGACTTACTGCCGGCGATGCGGACCAGGCTCTGACACCGGTCATACAGGGACCTAACAGCCCGTATCAAAGGGCCTGGTACCCCATACTCCCAGAGTACCCCCCACAGGGCCCCCCGAGGGACGCGGTCGAAAGCCTTCTCCAAGTCCACAAAACACATGTAGACTGGTTGGGCAAACTCCCACGCACCCTCCAGGACCCTGATGAGAGTGTAGAGCTGGTCCAGTGTTCCACGGCCAGGACGAAAACCGCACTGTTCCTCCTGAATTCGAGGTTCGACTATCCGACGGACCCTCCTCTCCAGAACCCCCGAATAGACCTTACCAGGGAGGCTTAAGAGCGTGATTCCCCTGTAGTTGGAACACACTCTACGGTCCCCCTTTTTGAATAGGGGGACCACCACCCCGGTCTGCCAATCCAGGGGAACTTCCCCCGATGTCCACGCAACATTGCAGAGTCGCGTAAGCCAACACAACCCTACAACATCCAGAGCCCTAAGGAACTCTGGGCGGATCTCATCCACCCCCGGGGCCCTGCCACCGAGGAGCTTTTTAACCACCTCGGTGACCTCAGCACCAGAGATTGGAGGGCCCGACCCAGAGTCCCCAGGCTCCGCTTACGCAGTGGAAGACGTGCCGGTGGGATTGAGGAGGTCTTCAAAGTATTCCGCCCACCGACCCACAACATCCCGAGTTGAGGTCAGCAGCAAACCACTCCCACTATAAACAGTGTTGGTGGCATACCGCTTCCCCCCCCTGAGACGCCGGATGGTGGACCAGAAACGTCTCGAAGCCGTGCGGAAGTCGTTCTCCATGGCCTCTCCGAACTCCTCCCATGCCCGAGTTTTTGCCTCAGCAACCACCCGAGCCGCATGTCGCTTGGACTGCCGGTACCCATCAGCTGCTTCCAGGGTCCCACAGGCCAAAAAGGCCCGATAGGACTCCTTCTTCAGCCTGACAGCATCCCTCACCGACGGTGTCCACCATCGGGTTCGAGGGTTGCCGCCCCGACAGGCACCGACAACCTTGCGGGGTGATTCAATTATAAAATTAAAATCCCATCTTTATAGACATTTCAAAAGCCATTGGGTCTTAAGAAAACCTGTGCTAATGGTAACAACTTTAGCATCACTGATTTTTTTTGTTGTGACATAAGTTGACAAAGCAGCTGAATTCACATTTTTTCCTAATCACTGGTAGTCACCAATGTCTAATATATTTAAACATGTATCTAGTTTAAAAAAACGTGACAGCCACAGCCAGTATTGTCAATGACTGTTTATGCGTTTGCTAAATTTAACATGGATCTCTTTTTAAACGTACTCAAAAGCGTTTGTTGTCCTGATCTCGGCTGGACTTGAGGACACAGACCAGGAGCAGCTATGAGTAACTGAGCAGGAGTAATGAGGCATTACAATCACACCAGAAGCCTCGTGCCTCAAATGCCTCAAGCAGAGTTCATAAATCACAACACGTGCTAATCTAGGGTCTAGACTACTAGTCCAGACACTGTGACACACTTCTCAACTTCACATTAAAACAAAGCAATCTTACAGGTAGAGCTAAAAACTGCACTCAACTGGTGGGAAATGTAAAAGACTTGGACCAATAATGAGATATCAGGGGGAAACTAACATTCTTTTCTATGCTACTATTCTAAATGCATGTCTGCTTTCTGAGGCTGTATAACATGCACCTGTAATGCCACATTCTTAAAGAAATTATCCCCTCAGAAATAGCTATGCAAGTAATAGGGGCTTCTAAAACTGCCACATAAAAGCTGGCGTGGGCCTGAATTATGGCCTGCAATGTGACGAACCACACCAAGCTGCTGCTGGTTAGTTGGTTGGTTGGTGGGCCACAGCCAGTTGCCATATGCTGCTGCCGTCAGGTGGCCCTGCATGAGGAATATTATACGGTGTGAGCGCACGTCTGTGTGCATGTGTGTTCATGTGTCTGAGTGAGAGTGGGGTAAAGTTTTGGGTAAATCGATGCAGGTGGCACTTTTAACATCGCCCTTCCTCCTCCCATTTCACAAGTTTTCTAAAGTGGTTGAGAGCAGAGGAGCAGGCATTGATTGAGTATGGAATAAAAGGCCTAATTTAACCAGCTGAGACCAGTTACAAAGTGACCATGAGGGTTGAGAGGTGGAGGAGCAGGGTGGCTGCAGTGGCATATGTTTGCTTCTACAGGTATTCTTGATTTAAAAAGTAGAAGAAAGAGAGACTTGATTGGTAACTCTAAATTGTCTCTAGGTGTGAGTGAGAGAGTGAATGGTTGTTTGTCTCTTTGTGGCCCTGTGATGGACTGGAGACCTGTCCAGGGTGTAGCCCGCCCCTCGCTTTTTTTGGTCCTGATTGATTTTAAGGGGGGATGCCTTCACAACTATTGCACATCAACTTTTTTTTTTTTGCCAGACTGACAGATTTATCGCCTATAATGACTATTTCATTCAAAGGGATTATATTTACAGGATTTCAGCTCATGTAGTCATTTAATACAATTTATTGTTCATTTTTGATCATTTATTAAATTACATTCATCACAGTAGTTACCTCTCAGTATGGTTCTAAATATAATCAAGTTTAGCTCATCCAAACAGACAAAATACATTGTTACTGCAAAAATACTGCATAGAATTGAATTTTGCAGATATTTATGATAAAATATAAACACCTGAAACTGACTCTCAATGAGAACTTTGTGAGTGTGGGGGTAAAATTAAAGCTAAATGGGGACACACATCTCTGCTATAATCTGGGGCTTTATAAATATTTGTTTTTTAGCGTTAATATTTTTTATTATCTGATTGTATGATTGTTTTATTATGTGAACTGTATGTGTACAACTTTTATTATGTGACTTTTAATCATTTTAATCGCTTTTATTATCTGACTGTATGACTGTTTTATTATGTGTACAGCACTTTGGTCCTGTGAGTGTTTAAAGTGCTCTATAAATAAAGGTGGTATGGTATGATTAATATTGTTTAATTATAAAAACTAAAGCAGCAGAAACAGCTTGTCTCATTGTGAGACTCAGGCTGAGCATGCAAGGGCGCTCTCTCGGACTAAAGAGTTTGGTCACATGTGAAAGTTGCACATGTCTGCATGATGATGACACTCCAAACACATTAACTTTTAATACAAAGAGATTTTTAAAACAAAAGTCTCGGGGAGGGCAGGGTGCAGTGTGGAGGAGGGGTGGGGTGACAGTGTATCAGTTCTGGTAGCTCCCCCGAGACTTGAAATTTCTTGTGATAGAAAGAGAAAAATAAACTGTTCAGACATTTGTAATCCCTCCTTGAGGCAGAGCAGAAAACTTGAGTATGGATTGAGGAAGGGACAAAAAGAGCAGAGGGAACCAGGTCGTAAGAACAAGCTAAAATAGTTGTTTTTTTTCATAAGACTTCTAGGTGCCGTTTGTCAACAGGTAACCACCAGCTGACAGATTATTTGTCTGGAGAAGAAGTCAGGAGAGTCAGAACCATCTGCAGTTCTTTGACAGGTTTAAGTTCAAACTAATAGGAGGAAATAGATTCCCAAGGTGGAGATCTGGCACAGGTTTTCTGCTTTAACAGGCACTTTGACTGCAAGGTGTGAGAGAGGGGGCACAGGTTGAGCGTGCGTGTGTGCGTGCGTGCTTTCCAAAAGCAGCAAGTTACTGAAGGTGGTGATTGAGTGGATTATGTTTTGGGTTTTTTTTTGCTTCATAATATGGACTAAACACAAGACGAAGACATTCACATGCTGGAAGAAGATCAAAGCAAAAACTTCATTTTAAGAAAACTTCAGTGGTGCAACGATATATAGATTTTATTTAAAAAGCATAGTTCACTGGAATATACTCAACAGTAAAAATAAAACTAAACTCTATGATCCCCCCCCCCACACACACACACACACACACAATGAAACCAGACCACTGATCCTCTAATATGGCCTTCATGTGATTCTCTCTCCATCAAGCAGCACTCCTTCCATCCACCTCCCTGCACTTTTTATTTCTGTAATGGTAATCACTTCTGATAGTCCAGGTTACTTATTATTAATCTGACTTTTTCATAGTCACATCTCATCTTTGTCTATTTTCATAAATAACAGAAATTTACTTAAACATTTCTCATTTTATTTTTTAATTTCCTTCAACCACATTGCTGTTTTTCAAGCTGTAGAAAATAAGAATCATGGAGAACCTGTACCCAATTAAACTAATGCAACGCAACACACACGATACAAACAGCGCACAGCTTTGTGCAGTACGTTGTTGAGTATACTTCAAATGTTACAAACTCACCACAATGCAGGCGTCTGAATGAGCTTCCCATAGACTGCGGTGCTGAAGGAGGGGATGATGGAGATGGGCGGTAAGAAGCAGCCTGTGCTGTCTTGGCATGTCAAGCCTGCCTGGAATCCAAACACCTGCAAACACATTTAAAACGACAAATGCTGCAAAAATTAAATTAAAATTATATTAGTAAAATCTCAACGTTTTAAAGACTGCATAGTTTGCATAACACACATTTGCTGTAAAAATAAAACAATCTAATTCAGTGGTTTCCTCACCACATGCAGGTAATCGTTAAACTTGGTGCTGGCTTCAAGCTAAACTAAACAAAAAGATTTGCTTGTTTCAAAGTGTGCATGGAGTTTTAATAGCTTAGGATTAAAGCTGTGTGTACTAATATTTGCAGAGTTACTCAAAGCTTAAAAAAATGAATGAACTAACAAAAACAAACAGAATTTTAAAGTGTTTTCCATTTTTTTGCTGCAGTCTATGTGCTAACAGCAGACATGTGCTCAGAATAGGCTGCTGGTTTGTTGTAGATTTTTCATTCAGCTTTCAGTAACGATGCACGCACAGTGTGAACAGCAGATTTGTTGTTCAGAGGACTCGATGCAAATTTAAATACTTGTACGCCCATTATCTTAGGATTCTTATATTTTGTTTCTATCTTGCTTTCCACTTACATGTTCCAAATGTAACGCGATAAAAAGTTAATCTTTAAAAAGCTTTATTCACCACTTAACACTGAGTGAATGAAAAACATTATTTGTTTCCTAACTTTTTTTTGTAAGCCATGGGTGTCATTTTATTGACTTCTTTTAATTTGTGGGTCAACGCTGTTGAGATGAAAATACTCACAGGGCAAAAAAAATTGAAATCATAAAAGCAGCATCCATATTTTGGGGAATTTTATTGTAGAACTCACTGTGAACAACATTTAGAAGAAAGGACAAACATTTACTAATTGTGGTGGAGAATGAATTCTAAATTGTTGTAGATTCAAAACATAAATACCTGCATGCATGTGTTAATGGAGTGTATGCATGTAGAATGTATGGATGCATACATTTATAAATTTTAAAAATTTTAATATACATTTTAATTTTTTTTTTTTATTATTTTTTGTTCATTAGAAACAATCACAAAAAGGGAATAAATTGAAGTACTGAAAATCAAAGAGCTAGCAGTCGCTCAGACACATTTATTTAGGTTTGAAGTGACTTTTTAAGTTGAACAATTTTTATGTACACTCTGCTACTTTATATTCCTTTAAAAATGTCCCATTTCCTTCTATAGATTATACTGTAAGATCAACTGGAAATTATTTTCTTTGATAACACTTGTTATATTTAGCCAAGTCTTGTGAACAATTATCCAAAAGTCTGCTTTTTGGTGGAACTCTGTAAAGGTCTGTGGTGCTTTGTACCATAAAATGGAAAACAAATACGAGTAAATATGGCCAAAGGATTGTAATGTTTTAAAATTGCTCATTTAGAGAATATTTCTTTAATCTATGTTGCCGTTAAACTTAAATTTATAATTCATTTTTAAAAATTGCCAGTAAATTTGCAGGTCTACATGTGCATCAACCTCTTAAGCCTGCAGGCCAAAATTATGAAATTCTTAAATTGCAGTCGTGATCCACACAAAAATCACTCCAAGGGCTGCAAATGGCCCTCGGGCCACACTTTGGACACCCCAGCCGTAAAACCTTCTGCTGCCACCAATTCTGCTGTATATAGTTGTATATAAAACAAGCCAAGATGCTAGCAGGTTAAAAAAATAAATAAAGAATTAAACTAAAGACGACCTGCTGCTTCTCTAATGTCACAAATCTTCAGTTGCAGCTTTTATTTCACTTCCTGTTTAAACCTCTCTGTTACAAAACAACAATGACAATACTTGTCAAAAAGTCTTTAAACTAAGATAATACAGTTCCAATGTTTGACATTTTTAAATTGTAGGGAAAAAATCTTTCTCAACAGACTGTGATACAGTAGATACCACAGTGTAATAGGAAAAAGGCTCAACATGATTAGTAAACTGATACTGCCCCACCCTATGATGCAAAGGCACAAAGGGGCTACGTAGATTTCCAAAGTGCACAGAGTCTATCAAACTCTTGCCTGGACTAACTCGGTTGCCAGCAGCTAATTACAAACCAATGGCTGCCTTAGAGCTTTTGTTTACAATTATTGAAAAGTGAGATAATAATGAAAACGTGCTGCTCTCAAAACGGCGCGGACAACGGCAATAAAAGTCAGATTAAGATAAGCTTTCCTTTATCCGCTTTTCAAATCACTTCCTGAACTGGGTGAAATGCAGTCAGAGTGACCTCCACCCTTTCATCATCCTACTACCAAAACCCAGAGGTAGAAAAGGAGCCTTGGAAGATACAAATGATGACCGGTCGCAACAGTCCTCAGCCACTAACCAGTCGACTGTTAACCCTGCAGTGACCCTATGATAAGGACCACCAGCATGGCGTCCGGTACACACCCAGCCTTTAAAAAACACTGACCATACCAGGAGATGCTGGACCAACAGAAATCTGTCCACACACACCATGTAGGCTTCAAAACTTGACGTTTTAACTTGTCGTACAATAATATCAAACTAAACTTTATTTAAAATATGAGCAAGGTGGTTATGATTTATTTTTTTTATATTTCTTCTTTATTAAAAAAGGATAATTTTACTTAACTTGCATCACCTTTAAGTTTACGTTTTATCCGTCTTAATTCCAGATCTATTCCAGGATTGAGTACATAATTTACGAAATAATTTAAGACAGCTAACTAAAACTAACTGAAACAAAAATATGTCCATTTTGAAATGTTTTATCAATAAAGCACAAAATCTGTAAATGTTTCACTTATTCACTTGGTCCCTAAATAATCATTAGACCAAGTGCCTTGAATTTGTTTTATGGATATCAGTACAGGGTATCAAGAGGTAGGATGAAACTTGCTTGTTGTATGGTAGTTACTGCATCACACAGTGTATAGTTGTAGCTGGCTTTTAACCAGTTAATAATTAAGTCATTTAATAATCATTACTTAGGATATTTATCTTTTTTTTTTTTTTATTATCTGATAAAAACAGAAAATACTTTTGGCCTGATTGGTAGCTCTATCTCTAATTACTAATATAAACTGAGATTCAAATAAAGAAACAAGAGAAGTAAACGGTGACTGTTGCCAGACAAAGCCAATAGCTTTCATCAGCTTGGCAGACAAAAACCGTGAAGGTCGCCAGAGATGGGCTGCTTGTCATCAAGACATACAGGGCTTCTTCAGATTTTATGACCAGTTGAAAAAGGGTCATGAAGGTCATTAAAAGGGTCATATAGGTCATTTCAAAGTGGTGTTAAAAAGTACCTCAATGGGCTGTGAGTGCTGGTTAGTTGGCAAACAGTGTTCATAAAAGAGTCTCCAAAATGTCTTAAAACATTTGCAGGGGTTCTCATATTCCTTAATTGAGTCAGAGTTCTCTTGCTTGAGTTTTGAGCAAGGTCAAAAAACCTGACAGATTAGACATAAAAACCGTCATTGTCACCGATTCTGTTCTTCATTCATGGACAGAAATTCTCAGTACAGCCAGGGGGCAGAGGGCGTCTGGTTCTGTGGCCACAGTCTTTATTTGCAGATGATGTGGTCCTGTTGGCATCATTGTGGCATAAACTCCAGCTTTCACTGGAGAGATTCTTTAGCCCTATTCACACGGGATTAGTTTTACCTAGGGATCACATGCTATTTGTAATAATTACGGAGATTGTCTGTGTTGTTAATCCCGTGCAAATCTGCCATGTCAGTAATTTGTAAAGTAAAAAAAATCCCCCGCAAATTACCTACTATATTTTGCTGAACTTTGAAGTCCTGTGATAAAACTAATCCAATGCGGATAGGCATCTCTGTGATTTGGACAGAAATGGGCAGGATCCAATAAGCAATTAGATGGTTTTTGCTTCTGTTTCCTGGGCGCATTTTTATTTGCTTTTGGCAATGGAGGCTGCATTGGAGTGCATAAATAACCTTTTGTGTCCCAGACCAGCAAAAGTCTATCAACCTGTAATGCTTGCCAAAACAAAGAAAAAGCTGAAGAGAAGGAGGATGTTGCATTACAAGCGGATGTTACGCAATACGCAGTGCGTTAACATCATATCTGCAAGATGTCAGTGCATTTCAGCTAAGTCTCAGGCTTTGGTTACCCCATGCGAATGCACCACATAAAAAGCAGACGTTGGGGAGTAATTTTTTTATTACATGTGGTCCCTAGGTAAAACTAATCCCGTGCCAATAGGGCTTTAGAGTGTGAAGCGGCTGGAATGAGGAACAGAACCTTCAAGTCTGAGGTTTTTGTTGGAAAAGGGTGGATGGCCCTATCTGGGTTGGGAGTGAGGTCCTGCCTCAAATGAAGGAGCTCAAGTATATCTGGGATTTGTTCACAAATGAGGGAAGAGGCTGTGGAAAGATGTCTGGACCTCCCTGCTCAAGCTGCTGCCCCTGAGACCCGACTTAGGAACAAGCAGTAGATAATGGATGAATGGACGGATGGAAACAAGAACTACAAGTTTACATTTTCATTCAGAGAATGAATAGACTTCCCTAGAACTAAAAAATTAAATTAAAGGCCTTGTATTCCCTAAAGGCAGGGGTGTTCAACACACCGAATATGTTATGCTAAGACATGAATATGGGTCGACTCCAGAGGTTATTAGCTTGTAGATATACCTTCAATGAAAGGTACCTTCTGAAAATGTACCGGTATTTAAAATCGGTCCAGTGGTTTATGAGAGTTTGTTAACAGGCAGACACAAACGGATGCAAGCTAAAACATCAGTGACAGTCTATAATAAAAGTATCAAAATAATAATACAATACTTCCGAAACAAACTGCTAGCATGTAAACTTCTCAGTAGGAAGGCCCTGGACATTAAAAAGAGGATAGTTAAACAAATCATTGTTAATTAACGTTTTTGGTAACAACACAGTAAGCTCCATTTTTAATCGTTGATTTGAAAGCATGCAGTGTTGTACTGTTTGTCTACTATGCTTCAAGTCAAATGAGCATAGCGGATTATTCCATGCTCACCTTGAGGTAGAGATGTGAATAACAGTGATGCAGCAGGTTGTCGGGAGGCTGGCTTAGACTGCTGACAGTAGCAACCAGTTCTGGAGCATACATTGGCACAGAGTGTTCAACATTTACCCTTTCAACCTGGAACTGTACAGAGGGCAGGAGTGGCTGTGACTGAAACACCGGCACAGAGACTAGGCCTGCTGAAGCCTGGAGATACAAACAAAGAATCACATTAAGATAATATATTGGACCTTAGACCAACAGTAAATATTCAGCTATTTATAGCAAAGTTAAGTCAGATCCTCTGGATGGATTAAAAATAATAATAATAAATAAATAAAAAACTGTTTCCAGTTTCCTGTTTTAATCCAAAAAACTGACAAAGTCTTTTGGATTAAAGACGAAACATAAGTTTTTATTTTTTGAAACAGTCCAAAGAACCTGCCTTATCTTTGTTATTCTACCTGGATTATTGAGCATGCATCAGGATTCAGCTATTTCATTTATTTTAAGAAATTGTAATAGCTTGACAGCTTCAAGTCAATAATTTACTGAACAATCCTCAAAGACCCTTAGATTCCTGACATGTAGATTTTATAACTTGCATGCAAGTCGGTAAAAACTCCAGTTTTGTACAAGATAAATGCCTCAGAACAAGAAGTCAATATTTTCATAAACTATTTTACAATTTCAGACATTATTGGCTTGATTAGTCATCAAGTGGCCCCAGAACACTTTGACAATGTGGACGTCAACTTACAGATATTCAAGAATAAAAGAATCAAAATTGATTGTTCTACATTGTTCTTTGTTCTACATTGTTCTTTGTGTTGTTCTCACACAGTTGTGAGGTCTGATCTTCTTGTTATGCTAAAACACAAACTCACCCTACACAAATAAAAAGCATATGGCATATCAGAAGATTTACAATAATTACACCAGGACACTCAGATTTCAGATCTAACTGTGTTCACAGTGACACAGTGTGTTCAGTCCAGGTGTTACCTTGTGTCCCATGATGACTGGAATGAGTGCATGAAGGAGGTTGAACTCTGCCATGGAGACGGTGACTGACACTTGGAGCAGAGTGAGACAGCTGAGTCTGACTGGGATGAACTCTTCTAAGTGTGAAATCTCTTCTGGAGTTGCTGCAACGTTGCAAACCTCAATAATGTCTACAAAGAAAAGCAAAAGGACACGTGTCATCAACATATACTGCAAAATAAACAAAAGAAAAATTACAGACATGGCAGAAGTAAACCCATTTCACAATGGATGATGAATCACAAGAAAGCAGAGCATGGATGGTCTTTGCAGGGTCTTGTAAAATCTTCAGGCAGGTAATAACTCATGAATGCCATCTACAGCCAGTGATGCTGCAGCCTCATGACTGCCTTCACACTAAAAGAGGCTTCTAAAATGTCCACAATCATCCAGGTTCTGATAAGTCATGGAGAAGGCAGCAAGGCACACATCCAGTGTGAAGGGAGAGTAAATGTAGGTTTCTTTCAGCTGCTCCCTTCTTCAGGGGTCACCCCTGCAAGCAAACTCATGAAAGATTTGGAAATAAGTTTTACACCAGATGCCGCCCTTAATGCAACCTGGGCTCGAACTCGCAACCTCAGGATTACAAGACCGCAGCACTGATGGCCAAGCTAAATAGTTTTTATCTGTCAGCCATTACTGAACTTAAAAGCTATAAGAAGAAATGAATTGGTGCAATAAGAGACAACTAGTGTGATATGAATATGCTTGTGTTGCACATTTGGGGTGTTTAAAACCAGTAACTACTACCTTTTACTAGTGTTATGGTACTCAAGACCGGTCTTGGTCTTGAGACCAGTCTGAAAAAGTGGTCTTGAGACTGGTCTCTAGACCACTTTTTGATGGGCTCGGTCTTGCCTCGGTCTCGGACATTGAGGACTCTGGATTTTATTTCAAGACAGTCAAGACCACAACTGTGTAAATATCACTATATTTCCAGAATATTGTCCAGATTATTTGTAACATCTTTGCTTTCACTGGATGCAAAACGTACTGATTTAAATTGAAGCGATAACGTGACTCATGGCTAAATACACGTTTTTGTTACTGCCGTCACGCCCACCCCCTTTCACTCACACGTGGTTCTGTACCAACAGAACAATGCAGACAACAGAACGTAACGTCACAACCAGGGGTGAAAGTAAGCCTGTACAGTCCAGTACTGCGTACCACTAAAAGATTCTGCACTGGTTCACAGTACCTGGAAGAGAGTGGCTGTCTGCTGTAAAACCTCATTCAGAACCAGTCACAGCTGCACTTTGGGTCAGAATAGATTCTCTAGCAATAAACAGTCTAAAACACGACTTAATCAATTAATAATTAGTTTTTTTTTTCCTCATTTCAAATAGTTTCTGAACTGTTCGTGCTCTGCTGGAGCCTCGTTTCTCTACTGCAGTGAAGTTAGTTTTATGTTGGACGTTGGACATTCGAGCTCCGTGGTTTCAGCGGTGTGTTCCTCTGTTCGGTCTGAAGCAGGCAGTCTGATTTCAGTCAGCTGAGCTCAGTCTGTCCCTCCTCTGAGACGTACTGGTTCGCTTAGGGACCAACAATAAACTATAGAACAAAACACTCTTCAGAATCAAAAATTAATATATTTTACATCATTTGACCCACTGACACAAAACTAATGTTAAACTCCTCTAATAGACCTGACAAGACGAGACACCATCATTTCTCATTTTAAAGCATTTTATAATTAGTTGTTGAGCGAAAACCATGATTTTTGAACAAATAAATTATGTAAAACTAGAAAATACTTTAAAATGAGAAATAAATGCAGGTGCCTCATCCGTCAGCTCTAGTAGAGTTTAACATAAGTTTTGTGTCAGTGGGTCACATGACATGAAAATTATTGTACAAAACCACTGAATGTCTGATTTCTTTGTTATGTAGCTTTGAAAATTTATAAAAGCTGATTCATTCAAAAGCAAACGAAGTTGCAGTATGTAACTTTTATAATAAAATATATTTTTATAAAAGTTACATATGTCACTATGTTGTGACAGTATGGTATAAGACAGATAATCTGAAAAGACTGAGCTCCAAGACTTGAGGTCTTGGTCTCGACTTGGTCTCAGGCTAGGTGGTCTTGACTACAACACCACTTTTTACAGTTTATATATATTTTTTTTTTAAATTATTATACTGTTTGTACTTTTGCTATGGGAAGCAAACTCAAATTATGTTGTATTTAGGTGCAATGACAGTAAAGGTCTTTTCTATTCTGAAGTGTACACATTCAAGAACCGTTTAAGTATTTGCCCAGAGGTACAGTATTTCCGTTCATATCAAAGACAACTAAATGTCACAAATAGTAATGACTTAACGTGAATGAGGTTAGGTGTAAAAGTACTAACATTGTTGTGTCAGACTGCTGTGCCTTCTACATAAGAACAGTGAAAGTTATTTTTACAAAAAACAATAAATGAGATTTGCTCTACAAGACCATTGGTATTGTCAAGCATTTTTATGTAGACACAGTTTTCCAGTAGCTACATTTCAGATTAATATCATACAATCCCTGATCAAGTAAATGATCAAAAAGATGAGGGAAAGTTAAATACAGCCATTAATATCAAGTTAACATGGTGAAAACATGTCACTGTCTGGACTGTCAACCTGAGAGAGTTGTTCTGATCTGACAGTTTTCATCTCCATGAGAACGAAGTGCCCCTGAAACAAGTTGCATGTATGTTCAGTGCCTCAATTGTCTGTGCGTCTCGCAGGCATGCAGTCACAGACACGCGTTTACATCTACATGTGACAAAAATATAGGAAACTTTACAGCTTACATTGTAGTGAATTGTTTTGACCATACTGAAGCGTGTTATACGTTATGTATGAGGTTGACTGTGGTTCAGTTTACTCGTTCAGATTTAAACCATAAATGCTCAAACTCATGAGAAAATGTAAAAATTCCTTGAGTTCAGAAAATCAAAATCATTTTTTTTTTTGGTGTATTTAGGAGCGTTTCTGTACTTTATGGTTTGAAACAAGAGGACTAAAAAAAGTTTGTGCTGAAGTGAGCACTTTCTCACAGCAGGTCAAAAGTGTTTGTGTATTTACACACACTTTCACGCAACGTTCATTTTGATACATCCAGACATGTGCATGGAACCTGGCACATGCAACCTTTTGGCTGATCCATGAGGCCCCTGGTCTTGGCCCTGAACCCAGCACTTTGGCTCTTATCTATCGAGCCAACTCCAAGGTGGTCTTAGAAGCTGATTCCATAGTTTGGTCTTTGGCCTAATGCCACGGCATGCTTCAGGTTGAACTTCCACTGCTGTACCTGGATATAACCGAGTGCCAGGGCACAATAAAAAGCCACAATGAACATTTAAATTACAACCAATTAGCTTACATGTGTAATAAAAAATTAAATACTTCAAACCATGCATAAAAATTACAGTAATTACAATTTAAATAAGCATAACAGTGTATGCCAAGTCTCATGCATTTGCACATGTATTTTAGTTGTGTTTGTTAAGCTTGTTCTTTAATATTGTAGACTGGGAAATAAAGTTATTACACTTTCCTCTTATTGTTAAATTCAAGTTCAAGTCAAGTTTATTGTCATTCGCATCATATGTGGTACATGAGGTGGAACGAAATAATGTACTCAAGCTCCCAGTTACACCCAAAATAGCAAAAATATAAATAAGAATGAAACAGTATACAAGGATCTAAGATATACACTAAACCAGGGGTCCGTAACCTTTATGATCAGAAGAGCCATTTCTGCCCTTTTGTTCACTAAATTAAACGTGTCCAGAGCTGCAAAACCTGCTACAATTGTCATTATCAACTGGTGGCCCATGGACCACTTTAAGTTTGTTAGAGGGGGCTTTTCTGGCCAGCAGGCGTGAAATTAAAAAACTAAAAACATCCGATGATTGTTAACATTTATTGATATTTTTACATTTTGAGACAAAAGAAAAGACTGGATTCCATCCATCCATCTGCTTCTTCCCTTTTTGGGTTGAGGGGGTCAATGGTGCCTACTGTATGTCCAGCTGTCACTGTGCGAGAGGCAGGGGACACCCTGGACAGGTCTCCAGTCAATCACACAAGACTGGATTCTTGTAAAGAAAAAATATTTACGTATCATTTTTGCCAATTTGTTTTAAAACTAAAACGATGAACTGTGCAGACATGTCTTTTTTTTTCCATTGTGGAGCAATTGAGTATCCTACTTTCAAGAAATAAAGCATAAAATTAAAGTGAGTATTTACTATGTGTATTAGTACTATTATTCCACATATTTGCAAAATCTTGCTAAAACTAGTATTTTTTTGTGGGTATAACATTCTAAAAATGACAGTTTTATGTTAGTTTTGGTCAAAGCTTGAAAGAGCCGCTGCAGAAAGTCCAAAGAGTGCAGACCCCTGTGGTAAACGAACGCCAAGCGGTACACTAAAGGATCTAAGATATAAGCTAAACACTAATAATGTAAAAATACAGCGTAACAGCAGCCCGAACATGAGTCTGTGGTGAGCGGATGGGTACGAATGAATACAGCAGCATAAGATAATCAGCAGCATGAGGTCAGCAGCTTGGATAATCAGCAGCACAAATAAGTCACATATCACCAATTAAAGTGGCATTACAGTGATTATCCTGATTAGGGATTCATGAGTCTCACGCCCTCTGCGGAATGTTCTACGTCACCATGTGCTCGTCTGTGTGGGGTGTTTTTTCATTATCAGGGTCTTTATTCTCAGCCAAGAAGAAAGAGTTTGATAGGAATTTTTTGCCTCCAATTTCCTACAATTGTTCAGTTTCACTACTTTTTTTTGTCTGTCTAAACAGATCTTACGTAAATGAGTCTCCGAGGCTCAGTGGGATTTATCTGTCTAAATAAAGGTTTGATGAAGGAAAAAAAAAAAGGGATTCATGAGTCTAACAGCTTCAAGCTGTTCCTCAGTCTAGTGGTTCTACACTTAATGCTCCTCAACCTCCTGCCTGAGAGGAGCGGGGCAAAACGTGTGTGTGCTGGGTGAGTGTGGTCCTTCATGATGCAGGTGGCCCTCTTCCTGCATCTGGTGGTGTAGATGTCTGATGATGGGGAGGCTGACTCCAACAGTATGCTGTGCAACTTAACCTAATAGCATAAATTATTTTTGTTTGTTATAAACAGTATTAGTATTGAAATAGTGATCTAAAATAAATCATCTTGTAAAACTAAATACTATAAGTGGAAGAAAACATTTACAAATACAGTCAAAATTACTTTCTTAGTTTTTAATAGGAAGAATAGTTTCTCCTTTTATAAAACTTGTTTTAAAACTTAGGGCCAAATTATGCACATGGCTGCACGGTGGCTCAGTTGGTAGAGCTGCTGCCTCTCAGCAAGAAGGTCACCGGATTAAATTCTGGCCAGGGATCTTTCCGAGTGTAGTTTGCATGTTCTCTCCATGCATGTGTGGTTTTTCTCCGGGTACTCTGGTTTCCTCCCACAGACCAAAAACATGCATGTTAGACTGATGATTGGTAACCCTAAATTGTCTCTAGGTGTGAGTGAGAGAGTGAATGGTTGTTTGTCTTGTTTGTCTCTGTGTGTCCTTGAGATGGACTGGAGACCTGTCCAGGCACCCGCCTCTCACACAGTGACTGCTGGATATGGGCATTAGTGACCTCCACAGCCCGAAAAGGAAGAAGCAGGTAAAGAGGATGGATGGATTAAATTGCCCATGACTGCACTTTTAGGGGCAGATATTTTTATTGAGTAGAAGCAGAAATGCTACTTGAAGAGGCAGCTCTGATGTGATATTAAGAAGCTCATAAGTGGCTGTTGTGTTTAAAATTAGTGTTTACGTAATTATTTTCAGATCACATATCCAATATAAGTTTTATTTGTTCAAGGCAGTCAAATGTGTTCATAACATTATTATTAGTTAGCCTGAGAGTTACCGGATCCAACTAAACAGTTACCGTAACACACCCTGTCAAAATAAGAGCGTTCCCGGATCCTGTTCCAGCAAGACCTGGCTCAAATGAAGACCTGGTTGTAACATAACAAAATGTGGAAAAAGTAAAGCTCTGTGAATACTTTCCGGATACTCTGTACATCTGTGTGTTGAAAAATGAATTTTGCCAGAAGATGACAACGTGACATCAACAAACGGTGAAAACTGCTGAACTTTAGAAGAGAAATGAGAAAAGTTAAGATTGTAACGTCGGCATGAGAACACTGACCTTGAGTTGGTTTGCAGTAGGGTTCGTATTCATGCTCCATGGCACAGGTGATCATCTTGAGGATGCGGTGGACAGAGCTACTGTGCAGCCGGATGTCCAGAGGTCCCACCACCAGTCTTTTAATAGAAGTCTCTTCAAGTTTTGGCAATAATTCATCAGTGCTCAACACCGAAAAGTCCTGAGAGCCTATAAAAAGAAACATAATACAATTTCTTTTTAAATTTATGTCATGAGTACTATTATTGCAACCCTAATTAAGTTAAATCAGAAAGATCTAACAAATAAAAATACTAAATAGAAACATTTCCAATTGATATCAAACTGTTTTCTTATTAAAATCTGAAGTATAAAAGTTTTCTCCAAACCCTGCAAAAACACTTCAAGGATGGTAATGAAGCAGTGGGGAGCAGCGCACAGTCATGAACAACTTCGGTGATGAATATTCCAAATGTCTTGTTCTCTCACACAGCTGTCCATTCATTGAAGGCCCATATTCTAGCGGTTCACTTGAAAAGTCTAAGCTCCCTGGCAATAAAAAGGAAGAAATTAAAAATAAAAGGAGGGGGTGGATGAATGGCAGCGAGGGAGGAAGAGGACAAAGGGTCACAGTTGTTTTATTTCCTTTACATTCCACCACTGAACAGCACATTCTTAGAGCTCAGAGTCAAAACTGTGAATTCAACTTTTATTTTCCTTCAGAAAAGACTGGGGTACAGAATTTAGAAAACTTGTAAAGGGCAACAGACAATGTCACTTCCCCTTCCCCCCATCAGACTGGGTCGCAGTGGATTACACCTAATATCAACCATATGGCTGTAGTTAGAGTGGTCAGCAGAATGATGAGAAGGATGAAATTAACTGGGATTTAGACCATTTGTAAGTGTCTCCATTTCCCTGGAATTAAAACATTCTTAAATCTACAGCATTGCTTTAATGTAAAGTCCGTGATAAGAGTGACCTGGGTGGGGGTTAGTATTTTAGTTGACTAATATGAGTGAGTTAGTCCTGCTGCGAGGAAGACTCGTTCGTTTAGTTGACTCTGGATTAGATCTGATGAAAAACACTTCTGTTGGCAAGGGCAACCACAGTCGTCCCACAGGAAAAGCATTCGACACGTATTCTGGTGTCAGAAATGTCTGCGACAGCTCCGGATGACTGTTTCAATGTTTTGTTTTTAATTTAGATCATTATCTTTAGATGACAACAGCAAAAAAAAAAAAAAAAAAAAAAACTGTTGTCAAAAAAAGGTCAAATAGAGAAATTCAGTGAGGCAAACAATACAACAAAAAAAGGTTGGAGTCCAACTTATCTGCTTTAGTTCTTTAAAAATGGCTGCTGTGCAATTTATCTATAATTCCATTATGCCAAAGGCATTATGAAGGGAGTGGTGGCGCAGAGACTAGAGAAGGTGGGCCTGTGATCAGAAGGTCGCTGATTCAACTCCCGGTACAGACAACGTCAAAATGTGGGCGGGAAAGTTGGAGCACCCACACCTGCCTCCACCCTCATTTGCTCCACTCTGGGCCCTTGAGCAAGGCTCTTAATCCCCAACATCTGCTCCCATGGGCGCCCTAGACAGAAGCTTTCTGTTCCACACAGAGGGCTGTGGTTGTGTCAGGAAGGACATCCAGCATAAAAATAATTGCCAAATCTTCATGCGACTTAGTTCACTGTGGTGACATCTGAAGAAGGGAGCAGCCGAAAGTAAAAAAAACATTATGTTAAAGGTATTTAGTACCACAAAGTTACCTTACAATACAGTAGTCCCCCTCGCTACTTCATGGTTAATTTAGCGTGAACTCGCTCCATCATGGTTTTTCAAAATAAGATTGGACATGACTGATTGATGGATGAGCCACATGATCAGCATGGAATTTTTATTTTAAATAAATTTTTAATTATTTAGCGCCTGCTGCACCTGTGTGCAGCCCAGAGCTGCAGAGAAAGCTTCATCTTGCACCTTTGTGCAGCTTTTACTGCTGCAGGATAAACTTCCTGCTGCAGCTGATCTTTCAGCTGATCTCCGTGCAGAGCGGAGAAGTGGGCGTGGCCAAGAGCACTTGCAGGTGGCAAAGAGCAGAGGAGGCAGGGAGCTGAAATCATGACATTCAGTGCTCTTTTAGTGCATTTAGAAACATTGTTTAGGATATTGCAAACATGTTGGTAGGATTGAAAACACACACACACATATATATACATACATACACACACACTAAAATAAACTACTACTTACTACTTGTAACTACTTGTACTACTATTCCTACTTCGAGGTTTTTCACTTATTGCAGGGCTTCAGGGTACAGATCCCCCAATAAGAGGCTGTGTGTTTTAGAAGGAAGTCAGATTTGTTTAATAAGTTGCTGAACACATTTTTATTTCGTTAATTGAATTTTTTGTCATGCATGTATGTGTGTGTATATATATCTATACATATACACACACACACACACACACACACACACACACACACAAAAAAATAAGCTTTTTAGCAGCAACGAAAAAGAAAAACTGTCCAATCTCTCACACTTCTATGGGCCAAAAATAACATTTAAAATTGAAGGCAGCAGGCTTTATCTCCTAATGGGAACTTCAGATCTTTCAGATCTGAATAAACATTCTCAAGTGCTGCTGCTGAGGAATGAGGAACTTTACCCGTCTTAAGGCTTCTGCCTGGAGGAGTGACATCTAATTAGGCAACAGGGGCCTATTCACTTTCTCAAGAGCTTACAGGTAAAGAAACAGAGAGGAAACAGTGTTTCAACAAGCAAAAGGTAGAGAGAAACTCAAATATGTGTCAGCGTAGACTAAACACTTCTGACAGTTGCCCCGCAGGTAAGTTTGGGGTGAGAGTGAGGACAGAGGGTCAAGGACCAGGTGGTTAAGAATAAAAAGAAGACAAGCTCTTTCTTCAAGCCTCAAACGAGCATGTTTGACATGGAGAAGAAAAAAAAGAATAAGAGGGGAAAAGGGTACGAAAGAAAGAGCAGAGAGATAAGAGAAGAGAACATGACAGTTAAGTGATGGTAAGGTGACCAAACAAGCTTTGTTAGGAGTAATAAATTAAACAATACCTTTGGAGCTGCTGTTCTCCATTGTGTAGAGATAATCCATGTAGAAAGCCCCAAAGCGCTGCATGCCTGCCATCTCTGTAAAGGTCTCCTGTCAAACAAAGTGGAGTTTGGTCAATTTGGCAGTGAGGCAGCAAACAGGCTGATAGCCTTTAAGGTGGCAGTGACTGGGGTCAAGGCAGATCTGGCAGAGGGGGTCAAACCAGAGATAGAGAACCTATTGAGAAGTGAACTACTTAGCTGGTCTTTTGGTTTTAGTTTGGTTTTAAAGGGACAGTGGCATATTTGAAGGCCTGACATTCTTTAAAGGAAGCTGCCATCCATGACAAAGATCATCTTATGTTGAGAAATGACAGTTATGGCGCTTTTCGGTTAAATCTGGAAAATAATGGTATATGTATGATGTGAGGTAAGGGTTTCGTGTGTTTTACATTGGTAAACTGTCACTAAACCCAGAGAGGCATACTTGATTAGAATGCAAACACCTTAACGTATTTTTCAGACTATAAGACACACTGAAAATTCTTTAATTTTCTCAAAAATCGACAGTGAGCCTTATAAGCCAGTTGGACTTGTGTATTAATTCTGGTTGTGCTAACTGACCTCAAACCAGTTTTATGTGGTACAAGGCACTCAAAAATCTGTCAAAATGAACTTGTTTTGCTTAATGCGCCTTATAATCCGGTGCACCTTATAGTCCCAAAAGTACAGTAATTGTTTATTTCATGTTTGAGCAAACTAGACTATATTCACTGCTACCACTCAGTTATTAAAAAATGCCTAAACGAATCAAATGTAAAATAAGAGAAACAAAAATCTGCCAGCTTTTAATGTCTGTTGATTTTCTAGTTAGTGGTGTACTTTTTAATCTGCAGGTCAAGAACCAGTGAGCCCATAAAGGGTGTTATTAGAAAGTTGCACAACAAACCACTGGAAAAACTAAGAGACATTAACACATTCAACTTGCCAAATCAAATTTACTTAAAAGTTTTTTTTAAAGATTTAAGATAAAGACAAAGATTTAAGGAGAACCTTATCAGAGGGACAGGTTAATGATTAATATTTATTAGGGGGTCTCTAAAGGATTTGGCAAGCTTCTGGATGAAAGCCTGCCCCATTGCAACATCTCTGATGATGAATTAACGCCCAAACCATTGAGTTTTAGACTAAATAAATGGATGAACAGATGGAAGGATTAATTGATGTGTAAACAACTGCTTTATTGAGGGTCATGAACAATTTTAGGTATCGTCAACATTTGTGCTGTGAGGGAAGATGAAGGGACCCGACACTTACCAGGAACAATGGTTTTAAACCACTGCTCAGATAGTCACAACATCCCAAGAAACAAATAAGTTAAAAAAAACTACTTCAGCAATTGAAGGAAAAAAGAGGGGAAAAACAGAAGTTAATTAAAACTACTGGTAAATTGTTTTTAGTACTAATAAATACAAGTCCAATTCCATACAAAGTTATGTCTGATTTATTTATGATTACTGTTTTTGTTTCATGTAACAAATACAGCAAAATATGTGATCATTTTATTTTGAAGACCATCTTAAAGCCCAAAACTTTGTGTTTTGTGACTCAAAGTGGGGTCCAACCCCAACTTTGAGAGAGAACCAGCTGCCTCTGTAGTTCTCCACAGTTACAACTGTGGAGAATGATCTCCAGATCATACGGTCTGTGGAGATCGATCGCGGCCGGAGCCGCAAACTCTCCAGCGTGCATGAATGAATGAATGCATGCATGATGCATGCATGATGAATGCATGCATGATGCATGCATGATGAATGCATGATGCATGATGAATGCATGATGCATGCATTATTCATTAATTCATTCATTCATTCATTCATTCATGGATGGAGCCACCCAGGCAAAATGAAGCAGTTTTGACCATTAAATAAACGCATACTAAACGCAACGGATCAGCAGTGATGCATAATAAATGTGACTTATACGCTGAAGCAACATATATTTATTTTATTTTTTCCTTTTTTCTTCTTCATGATGCTTTTTTTTTTTTTTTTTGACTGATGCGACTTATACACCGGATAATACGGTAATAGTGAAGGGGCAGCATGGTGGCTCAGTTGGTACAGCTGTTGCCTCTCAGTGAGAAGGTCGCTGGTGCAAATCCCGGCCAGGATCCTTTCTGGGTGGAATTTGCATGTTCTCTACATGCATGCGTGAATTTTCCTCCAGGTACTCCAGTTTCCTCCCACAGACCAAAAACATGCATGTTAGTCTGATTGGTAACTCTAAATTGTCTCTAGGTGTGAATGAGAGAGTGAATGGTTGTTTGTCTCGTTTGTCTCTATGTGTCCCTGTGATGGACTGCAGACCTGTCCAGGGTGTCCCCCACCTCTCATACAGTGACTGCTGGACATGGCACCAGTGACCCCACGACACGAAAAGGAAGAAGCGTGTAATGATAATGGATGGATATATTAGTGAAACCAAGCTTTTTAAAAGCAGGGTTTAATCACCAAAAAAAACCTAAAAAAACTTTTTTTTCTATGTCCTACAACAAAGATTTTGTACAAACAAGTTATTTAGGTGCGAGCTCATGTCATTGTATAATTTGTAACCTTGTGATTAGTGGAATCCAGGATGAATTCAGCTTTCACTCCGTTGTTCTCTGGACTGCGGTAGTCAAAAAGCGAGTTGGTCAGGTAAGTCATCCCTTTACTTCTCAGGTTTTCTCCACAGCACAGGAACACTGCCTCCTGCACAAACAGGAACGTGAAAAATTACACACGACAAGAAATGGGAAGACGTAAGCAAATACTTATGATAGCTTGCATCATAGATTTAGCCATCTCACCCACGCAGTAAACATTAAGATAAATCTAAATTTATTTTTAAACAGTTGAAATGAATACATTTTCTAGTTATTTCCAATAAAAGCAAACAATTATATAAACTAAACTATCTAGCTCAAAAAAATATTACAAGTAGTTGTGCCTTAAAGTGTTAATGTTATGAAATAATCTAAAGCTAAACTTCTATATATCCCAAAATGAGGAGAAACAAACAAGCACACAATAATAAAAACTCTGTAGCAGCTATATCAATTTGGGTTGGTTTTGTTTTTATCCTCCCATCTTAAGCAATTGAGTCTGAGATAATAATGAAGGTATTGGGGGCTTTCTTTTTTTTTTTTTTTACCTCTTCACGTCTGTTCACATTTTCTTCAAAATCCAGAACTCCCATGATGCCTTTCAGGCAGAGTGCCCGGCAGCCCACAAAGCCAATCTGACAATTAAAGAAGGGTTCTCCCATCATGAGCACCTGGAAGAAACACCAGAGAAAGAAGCGTAAACCATATGATAGAGCCAACATGTGGGTCAAGTTACAGGGATGACTATGTTGGAGAAAAATAATTCAACAGATTATTCATCTATTAGACAAATAATCCAAATTATTAATAATAAAAATGCATTTTTATGATAACTTGCTTACTGACAGCAACCACTTATGTCCTCTATGACACTTCCAAACATACGGGAAAAACTAAATTTGGACAAAGATCAATGTGTCATTTCCCTCATTTGGCTTTTATTTATCCAGCAAGCAGCTTAAAAATAAATATATTTTGTTTCACAACACAGTGATGTGGTTTATGCCTCCAGTGAAATTTGTTGCTCTCCTGTCTTCCAACATCCTTACATTTGGTCCAAACTCAGACTGCTCACTTTCTCTTCCAGCAAAATCACAAATTGCCAAAATTGAATTCTCAGAAAATGACCCATGAAGAAACCCCTGGAGGAGAATCTGTTTTTAAACTGTTCAAATGCAAGAATTATTAGATTTTAGTACTAATCAGTTGTACATTCGGTAGCTGTGGCTGAGTGGTAAGAGCAGTCGTCCTCCAATGCGAGAGTTGGGGGTTCGAATCCACCAGCGGTCACATGCTGAAGTGTCCCTGGGCAAGACACTGAACCCCTCATAGCCTTCGATGTGTGTCCCATCAGTGTATGAATGTGATCTAAAGCTCCGATTAGTCTCTTTAGAATGATTTGTTCAATTAGTTTTGTAGAGATCTAGTAGTGCTGAATGAATGAGTAAATGAGGCACAGATTGTTGTGTAAAGAGCTTTGAGTATCTTGAAATAAGATATAAAGACGCTTTATAAGTACAGTCCATTTACCATTCAACCAGTAAACGTTCAACAGGCTGCAAATTGGTGACTCTGCAAATATCTAAACTTTACCTTAAGGAAGACATTAGAGTAATCCTTGAAATTGTAAAGTAGGACATTTAACAGTAATAATCAGCAGGAATGGCATATTTATTGCTCTTTACTGGCTGTCAGCTATGATATTTAACAAACAATAAAACCTTTGGAGTTGCTATCCTTGGTAAAACAAAACAAAAAGATCTGTGTGATACTTGTGTTTACTCTTATTATTTAATTGTCAGAAACTGTCATCTGCATGTTAGTAGCACGTTTTTTGTTTTGTTTAATTTCGTGTTCTTCCATTTATTTTTCAATTTATATGCTTTTATTATGATTATACTGTCATTGTTGTCTACTGTTGTCATCATGCTTTGTTTAAAACAGGTCTCTCTTGTAGATGAGTCCTCAAGGCTCAATGAGACTAACCTGTAGGAATAAAGATTTTACCTTACACTGTAATAAAAAAACTCGTGTATGGACTATGATATGTTAATTTTACAGATTTGTTTGTTGTTAATAAACTGAAAAGGTCTTTTTATACCCTGTCCTTACAAGTGATTGTAATTGTAATTGGTAGATCCTTTTTAAAGTTTAAATAAATAAAAACGATAAAACATCAATATTAACAACCTAGTGCCATAAAGAATCATACCTCGATAGTGATTCCTTCTTGCTCCAGACACAGAACTTCTTTGGACTTGACTTTCTGAGGACTGTAGTAGCTGCTTTCTGATTGGGAGTCTGTCAGCTAAGACAAAAACAGAAATGTTTTATTACTTGGCGTCACATTTGTAAATGCTACATTTCATGTTCAGGGCAGCATGTCGAGGTCCAGGATGAAGACTTTGAGGTCACCCTCACATTCTCAGGTGTGGACAGTTATCACTTATAAGCTAATGAAGAACCAAAAGGCAGAAAACAAGACGCACTGCAGTGGCAGACACTGTAAACTGTAATATATTGTGTTTTACACTCGAGAAAAAACAGACAAATGTTTTTAGTCATTTTCAGTTCAAAGCTTGAATTTTAGCTTAAAGTATTAAATAACCAAAAAGTATTTTTTGGGCATTTGTTTTCCATTTTAGGAGATGAAAATCATCCATTATGTTTACCCACTTCTTCCTTTGTCAGGTCGCAGGGTCACTGGTGCCCATATCCAGTGCATGACGAACACCCTTGAGTTACCAATGGGCAGCATAATATACAAATATAAGCAAGAGCTGTTCACGAGCTGCACAGAGGCGTAAGCCGGTTAGTACTAGTACCTCACAGCAAGAAAGACACTCGTTCAAATCCTGGCCAGAGCCTTCCTGTGTGGAGGTTTCATGTTCCAGCTGTGAATGTGTGGGTTTTCACTTAATTTGCCTCCAACAGTCAACAAACATGCTAGTTGGTTTAAATCCAGTTCATTAATTGACCGTGTGTGTGTGCATTCACATGCATATGTGCGTGCGTACATGTGTGCCTCTGAAGTTCTGTGAAGGACTGACCACCTGTTCAGGGTGTACTCAGGCTGGGTGTAACCCCAGTGACCACTGGAGTTGGGCAGCAGCCACCTGAGAATCTGAACAGCATTCAGTGAATGGAGAAAATGAACGGCTGATGAACGGTTCATTTTGTTGTTAATCTTAAGAGCGAAAATAAAGTTAGGGCAAAGAATGAGACAGTCAAAGCAAAGCACCTGGTCAAAATTAGCTGGCTGGGATGAAGACCGTAGAAAGTTGCAAAAGCTTCTGAGGTAAGTTAAAAAAAAAAAAGTGTGGGTGTAAACCAGAATGCAACCCATTCAGCTTTAACACAGGAAGCAGGTGCAGAGCAAGAAGCAGCTGTGGCTTATTATTCCAATGGAGCAGACTCTCGTTCTCACTCCCTTCCCCTCTTTAGATTCTGATGGTTTAATCACATGTGGGGACCAATTCCCCCCCACGCCCCACAAAAAAACCCCTGCAAATCCATGATATAATGATGAATGGGTGTCTGAAATATTCTGCCTAAACTATTGCCTTTTAACAACAACAGTGCAGAGAGGCACTGTCACCAAAGAATTATTAGTGACACCTGTAAACACGTCCATTTCTTAATGTTTCACTGCCTGCACCAAGCTGGTAGACTATTAGTGATTAAACCTAATCCTGAAATAACAGAAGCAACAGAAGCCAAAGCAGCAGCTTTAATGTAAATACTCAAACACGCGTGCAGACAGAAATGAACTGCAGCGATAGCTACTACCTTTTATACCTCACCAGTACTTTATGTCAAACCATTTAAAGGCTTCTGGAATCCACTGTAATTACATTGATGCATAGTGGAATTTTTAAAACCACAGAAAATAAATTATAAAATTTAAAAAAAGTTGAAATAGTACTTCACTTGGACTATTTAAATAAAAACAAACTAAATTAGGAAAAATATTTATATGTAAAAAAAAAAATGCAATTTAGTCTGGCATGTAGTGAAAGTTTGGCAGGTGTGCAAATCACAAGAAGGAAACAACTGGTCAGTTTTAAACTATGCATAATGTGTGTAAAAGTCAAAGTACACTGCCAGTATTTTCATCAAAGAGAACTGTGGAGTAGTGTGTAAGTAATCTAAAAATACATCTCTGATTTCACATTCATGTCAGTTCAAGCATTGGCAGTTCAAAGACATGAAATTCCTTCAAACTAAATACTTCCTTGTAGCAAAGAGACAAGAATGTCCCAGGAAAAAAAAAAAAGGTCCTCTCAGCTGCCTGCAATTACTCCAGAGGAGAGGCAATTAATTGATTAAAAGAACTTCAACAATACAGGAACAGTTTAAACGTTAGAAAAACACGATGGTTTTTGTGGCCTGAGAAATACTGCTCCTTCACTGATCACACACACCATTAAAAACATGCACACGTTCTCTCACATCAATACACCAACGCTTGCATGCACAAACCTGGGCTATATCCACAAGCACCAGGCACATGAGCAAAAACACAAAAACCGACAAATACAAATTCTCTATGAGTGATGCGATATGCATTGCATGAATCCAAGGAGAAACCAAAATTAATTCCACCTTTTCTGTGCAAGAGCACATAATTTAACTTTCAGATCCATTTCTAAACAGTGTTCATCAACATGTTTAAAGCATTATTGTGGCCAGAGACAGAAGTTGGTGCTTACACCACTGTTCACGATACAAACACACGGAGACCAAGTTTAAAAGTGCTGAAAACAAATTAACACTAAACCAGTCATGGACCTTGATGTGCTCATCAAAAAGATGTAAACAAGAGGACCACGTACGGCCCATCATACACCTGTCGACCATTATACAATACAGCAATCTATAGGAATGGACCAGAAAAGACCTTGTATAACCTTTGACTTTCATTTGTGACCTTGACCTTGGAGCTGGGGTGATGAAAAGTGTATGCACACTCAGTTTACTGATGATACATGCGTGTGAAGTTTTCTTTAATTATTTTAAGTGGTTCGGAAGCTACGAGCCAGACAACCAAAAAATCTAGTATAACGTTTGACCTTGATGTGTGACCTTCACCTCAGAGCTGGGGTGCATGTGAGACACTCGGGTGATGAATGTGTGCATGAAGTTGTACTGAAATTATTTTGAGCGGATCAGAAGTTTTAGGAAGGACAAAGAACTTGTTTCAACTTTGACCTTGATTTGTGACCCTAACCTTGAAACTGGGTGAATAAGCATGTCCATCTAGCGCAGATGCAAATGTAAGAAGTTTGGTTAAATTATACAGACGTGCCAGAAGTCAGGGCGGGACAAGACAAAGTTTACAGACACAAAGACTATACATGCATCTGCTCCTCGACCCACGTAAAAAAAAAAAAGGTAATGATGAAGATCAAGATGGAAGTTGTATACACAAAGAACTGTATATAAAGAATCAGTATATATATATATATATATATATATATATATATATATATATATATATATATAAAACATTGTAAACAAACTCATATTACTCCTATTAAATAGTTTTTGAAACATGCTAAACATTACCCCTCTGGAATTAGAATACGTTTTTACATCAAACTGTCTTCCATTCAGTGTATAATACTTTAAACCAATGTGACAAGTATCAATGAAGTATTGTTTTGTAATTAGTTACCAATTTAAAATATATATTAAGTGAAAACTTTGTCATTTATAATGCTGGATTGTTTTGTTTCTTTCTCAAACAGCACATTTACCTTGAAGGTGACGGAGGCTTTAGTGCAGTAGAAACCTATAGAAACAACAGGGTCTTTGCACGTGTGCTGCTGGGGGTTGTTGGAATTGTCTCCAGTTTCGTTCTGTGGGTAAAGACCTTCCTCTCCTTCCTCCTCTGCGCCTACAATGGCAGGGACGAAGGACCAAGCCCAGGACATCCAACCCTGGTCCACTTCCTCGGGACTCCCAGGTTCCATGTAAAGGTCCTGGCTGGAGCCCAAGCTTTCCATTTCAACATCCATCCCTGACAAGAGAAAGTTTAATTTAGTCTTAATGCAAACAGTTTTACATAGGAAGGAAATTGCGACTACATCTTACACCATGCCAATCTTGAGTATATACTTGGGCTTAAAATTTTTTGTAAAAAAAAAAAAAAATAATTAAGTGGCAATGCAGACATATAAACGAGATTAACAATATGTCAAATTTATATATTAGATCATATCAAGACTCGTAAATAAAAATATTAACTTCTTTGGCATGGTTTTACTTGTTGCAATTTAAATGTGCAAGTGCACAGAATAAATCAGTCAAACAAGGTAAAAACTGATAAGGGAAACATTAATACTTTGGGATGTCAAGTAAATTTGCCAATGCCCACAAGTGTAATGCAAGTACAAACCGGATTCCAAAAAAGTTGGGACACTAAACATTGTGAATAAAAACTGAATGCAATGATGTGGAGGTGCCAACATCTAATATTTTATTCAGAATAGAACACAAATCACAGATCAAAAGTTTAAACTGAGAGAATGTATCATTTTAAGGGAAAAATCTGTTTCCAAATTTCATGGCATCAACAAATCCCAAAAAAGTTGGGACAAGTCCATTTTTACCACTGTGTGGCATCCCCCCTTCTTCTTACAACACTCAACAGACGTCTGGGGACAGAGGAGACCAGTTTCTCAAGTTTAGAAATAGGAATGCTCTCCCATTCATGTCTAATACAGGCCTCTAACTGTTCAATCGTCTTGGGCCTTCTTTGTCGCACCTTCCTCTTTATGATGAGCCAAATGTTCTCTATAGGTGAAAGATCTGGACTGCAGGCTGGCCATTTCAGTACCCGGATCCTTCTCCTACGTAGCCATGATGTTGTGATTGCTGCAGAATGTGGTCTGGCATTATCGTGTTGAAAAATGCAGAGTCTTCTCTGAAAGAGATGACGTCTAGATGGGAGTATATGTTGTTCTAGAACCTGAACATAGTTCTCTGCATGAATGGTGCCTTTCCAGCTCATGCAACCCCATACCATCAGTGATGCAGGCTTCTGAACTGAGCGTTGATAACAACTTGGGCTATCCTTGTCCTCTCTGGTCTGGATGACATGGCGTCCCAGTGTTCCATAAAGAACTTCAAAATCGTGACTCATCTGACCACAGAACAGTCTTCCATTTTGCCACACCATTTTAAATGACCCCTGGACCAGTGCAAACGGCTGAGCTTGTGGAGCTTGCTTAGAAATGGCTTCCTCTTTGCCCTGTAGAGTTTCAGCTGGCAACGGCGGATGGCACGGTGGATTGTGTTCACTGACAATGCTTTCTGGAAGTATTCCTGAGCCCATTCTGTTATTTCCTTGACAGTGGCATTCCTGTTTGAGGTGCAGTGACGTTTAAGGGCCCGGAGATCACGAGCATCCAGTAGTTCTATTTCATCCCTCCTGACCGCCAGAGGGCGGTGCTGAAAGCACTGAATGTTCCCTTCGCGCATGCGCTGATTCGAGTAATAATACCAACGGAGTCACAGGTGTGACACGGATGACCAATCAGAGGCTATATAGCCCGACGTCATCCGCTGCTCTGCTCCTATTTTCTTCTCGCGCGCGGTTCAATTCAGGGCTTCAGCCCTTTGGACCTTTTCTGAACTTTTTACCGTCGTCGGAAGCCCGACTGCCCGTCTGCGGGAGTAGCGTGTTCGCCCTCCTAGGGCTGCGACGGTTTAACCCTGTTCAAAGGTATTTCTGCTGTTTCGTTGGGAACTACGGCGGTTTCCGCCTCTCCCAACTTACAGCGTCTGACTACTATGTGTGTGATTCAACACCGGTGAGTAGTTTTCCTTATATTTCGCCGTTGGTTAGCGGTAGCGTTCGCTCCGCTCACGCTTGTTAGGAGACCTCCAACCACGTCGTCGGCTGGACTGTGCTCCGACGTTGTTTATGACTACTATGTGTGTGATTTAACACTGGTAAGTAGTGGTTTTTTGCTTAAATTTTGCTATTTGGTTAACGGTAGCGTTCGCTCCGCTCTTGTTTACTGGAGGCCTCCAACCGCGTGGTCGGTTGGACCGTGCTCCGAAGTTTGTTTATTACGTAGCCAGCTGAGTTTCTGGCCTTGTTTTATTTGGTGAAGGCGAGTGTTCTCACCCCCTCTCCCAATTGTCCTCTTACCAGCTGAGCTAGTGGTGCTAGCCTCTCTGAGTTTTCACTTTGTTTTAATTGGTGAAGGCGAGTGTTCTCACCCCCTCTCCCAATTGTCGTCTTTTACCAGTTGAGCTAGTGGTGCTAGCCTCTCTGAGTTCTAACCTTGTTTTCATTGGTGAAGGCGAGCGTTCGCGCCCCCTCTCCCAATTGTCCTCTTTTACCAGTTGAGCTAGTGGTGCTAGCCTCTCTGTGTTCTAACCTTGTTTTCATTGGTGAAGGCGAGCGTTCGCGCCCCCTCTCCCAATTGTCCTCTTTTAACAGCTGAGCTAGTGGTGCTAGCCCCTCTGAATATCTTGGGCATAGCTGGGTAAGGAGCATGGACGGCTCTCACTGCTGTACAGTCTGTGGAGCCATGCTCCAGATAGATGACGGTCACGACCTGTGTCCTGCCTGCCTTGGACATGACCATCTGGTGGATGCCCTGTCAGAGAACCCCTGCATGAATTGCAGCTTCATGTCGCATGCTGTGAGGGCGGCCCGGCTGGCCCAGTTTCGCCCCAAACTCGGCGATGACCTCCCGCCTTCTGGGCAGGAGGCTCCACCTAGGCGCTCGAAGCGCCGGACTGAGGCCGCAGTCTCTGTGGCCCCTCCTGGGAAGAAGCGAGCCAGGTCTGATAGGGGCCTCTCCACAAGGGTGGAGCAGCTCTCCGCTGAATTAGCGGAGATGAAGTCCCTTTTTCAGGTACACCAACTGGGAACTGAACCAGTGGCAGCAACTGGACTCTCCTCCCCACCCATGCCTGAACTGGCTGTGGAGGAGGATGTGCTATCCTTGGCTGCCTCTGCCTCTCACTTTTTAGGTGAGGAGGACGGGCATTCATCTCGAGTCTCAGAGACAGCTTCACTCTCTTCTTCTCGGAGTGCAGTTAGTGGGTCGGGTGACGGCTCGATGCAGGACATTATGCGTATGGCCCTGAGACAACTGCAGCTGGACGTCCCGCAACCAGAGGCGTCCACCCCTGGAAGTGCCTTCTTCAGGCGCGGACTGACCCCTCCTTCCTTTTCTGTCCCTCCATCAGAGGAGTTCCTGAGGGAGTTGCATGGTTGCTGGCGGGACCCCAAGGCCTTTGCGCGCCTCTCTGCAGATGGCAGAGTGTTGGCGGCCATGCATGAGCCGGCTGCAGCAGGCTTGGATCGCATGCCAGCGATAGAACCTGCTGTTGCCTCTCTCATCGTGTCACCAGATGAAGCTCTGCGCAGTCATATTCGGTGCCCACGAGCTCAGTGTCGTGTCACGGATGAATTCCTCTGCAGAGCCTATGCCGCCGGAGCGCGTGCTGGCCGCCTAGGTAATTCCTTGGCACACCTAATGCTTGCCCTCTCCGCGTCCCTTCAGGGGACTAGTGGTGCGACAGCAGCGATGGGCTTTAACGATGCAGCGCTTCAGGCCTTTGCACTAATGACGAGGGAGCTTGGGCGTGTGATGTCCTCCTTGGTCCAAGCTCGCCGACAGGTCTGGTTAGCTCAGTCAGCGTTGACTGAGCCATGCCGTAGAGCCCTCCGTAATGTCCCAGTGGTGCCGGGGGAGTTGTTCGGTTCGGCTGCCTTGGAAGCACTGGAACGGACTGTCCAGGCACGACAGAGAAGGCAGCAATTTTCGAGCCTTAGCAGGCCAATGCCCCCTCCACCTCCTCGGCATCCAAGGCGCCTGTCGGCTGGCTCCAGCATGCAGCCGCCGCCTGGGGGTCATAACCGGCCGGGTGGTCCTTACCCTCATGCGGTTCAGCAAAGGCCCAGCAGGAGCTCTCGTGGGTTGGTCCACCGACCAGCTGGGCAGGCTCGGACCAGGGACTCTGGCTGCCGCCCCCCCACGGCCCCTAGGGGTCGTGGAGGGAGACGGTGATGCCATCAGGCCGACCGTCGGATATTTCTCCCACCAGCAGCTCAGCTATTGGGTTGCTCACGCCGTGGACCCATGGGTGGTTGCCACTCTGACCCATGGTTACCGGCTACAGTTCCGACGGCGGCCTCGTATCTCAGGCCGGGTCAAGATGACTGTAATCGCCGACCCGGTGAAAGCTCAAGCACTAGACCAGGAACTTTCCGCCCTCCTGGCCAAGGGCGCAATAGAGGCAGTGGACCCTCTGCAACAACCCAGGGGCTATTACTCGACTTACTTCCTTGTGCAAAAGAAGACGGGCGGGTTTCGTCCCATTTTAGACCTGAGGGGACTCAACCAGTACCTAAAGGAGCTGCCCTTCCACATGCTCACAACAGCAGAAGTCCTTCAAGCTGTCACAAGGGAAGAATGGTTCACGTCTGTAGACCTGAAGGATGCATATTTTCATGTGCCTATTGCGGCAGAACATCGCCGCTTTCTCAGGTTTGCCTATCGGGGTCACCACTGGCAGTTCCGGGTACTTCCATTCGGGCTCTCTCTCTCCCCAAGGGTGTTCACTCGGTGCGTGAAGGCAGCCCTCTCTCCTCTGCAGGCCTGCGGAGTGAAGATTCTGCCGTACTTAGACGATTGGCTTCTCTGCGCCCCGTCTCAGGCCTGTGCCTTTCACGACACAAACCGCCTGCTCGCTCATATGTCCCAGTTAGGCCTCAATGTCAACCTGGAGAAGAGCTGCCTGATCCCTTCCCAGACGACCACCTTTCTTGGGGTGGTTCTGGATTCATCTTCAATGAGAGCTCGCCCATCCGCTCAAAGGGTGGCCGGCATACTCCAGCTGGTCAATCGGTTCAGGCTGGGCAAGCAGCTCCCCTATGTTGCCTTCCTGCAACTACTCGGCAAGCTGACATCAGTCACTCGGGTGGTGCCCTTAGGCCTGCTGTCACTTCGCCCCTTGCAGAGGTGGCTCAACAGCTTTCGCCTGGATGCCAGGCTGCACAGGCATCGCAAGCTCGCAGTGACGTGGTCATGTCTTCATGCCTTGACTCCATGGAGGGACGAAGATTATTTGTCCAGGAGTGTCCCCATGGGAGTGGTAGTGTGTCGCAGGGAAGTGGTCACAATGGATGCCAGCTCCATGGGATGGGGGGCTGTATGGCAACGCAGAGCGGTTCAGGGCCGCTGGGGTCAAAGAGACCATTCCAAGCATATAAATGTGCTGGAGCTGCGTGCAGTGCACTTGGCACTCAGGCACTTCCTGCCTCACCTGGAAGGGAGGCATGTACTTGTTCGGTCGGACAACACCTCTGTTGTCTACCACATCAACCATCAGGGGGGCACCAGGTCAGCACAACTTCTGAGTGTGTCCAGAGAGCTCCTGGAATGGGCCTCTCCTCGCCTGTCCACCCTGCGGGCAGCGTACTTGCCAGGGCGACACAATCAGGTCGCAGATTTTCTCTCCCGCCAAGAGTCCCCTCCGGGAGAGTGGTCCCTCCACAGAGACATAGTGCTGATGATCTGGGACCGTTTTGGTCAGGCAGAGATAGACCTGTTTGCGACGGAAGAGTCGACTCAGTGTCCCCTATGGTACTCTCTTACGGGGGCGTCGGGTGCGCTAGGCCAGGACGCATTGGCTCATCCTTGGCCAAGGGTCCTTCTATATGCCTTTCCACCCCTTTCTCTAATTTGGCCAACCCTTCAGAGAGTCCTCGAGGAGGGCCACAGGATGCTGCTGGTGGCTCCGTATTGGCCAGCGCGACCATGGTTCCCACTGCTACGAAGTCTATGTCAGGGCGTCCCATGGTGTCTTCCGACCAGAAGGGACTTGCTGTCTCAGTTGGGGGGACTGATATGGCACCCCAATCCTCAACATCTTCGGCTGTGGGTGTGGCCACTGCAAGGCTAGGACAGCAGCTGACTGGAGTTTCGAGCCCCGTCAGACGCACCATCCTGGGCGCCAGGGCACCCTCTACTCGTCAGCAGTACGAAAACAGGTGGCGCCTGTTTTCCCAATGGTGTTCGGATCACAACAAGGATCCAGTCTCCTGTACAATACCCACCATTCTGGAGTTTCTCCAGTCTCTACTTGGTAAGGGTCGCTGTCCTTCGACGCTTAAAGTTTATGTAGCGGCAATATCATCTAATCACACTGGCATTGATGGCTGTACGGTAGGGAGCCATAATCTAGTCTCTCTTTTTCTGCGTGGTGCCCGTAGGTCACACCCGCCGACAGCTCCACGAGCACCAGGTTGGGACCTTCCCTTGGTTCTCGAAGCTCTGTGCCGTCCTCCTTTCGAGCCTCTGTCGCAGGCGGACCTCAAGTGGCTTTCATGTAAGACGGCTTTTTTGTTGGCTATTACCTCAGCAAAGAGGGTCAGCGAGCTACATGCTCTCTCAATCAGCCCCTCATGTCTCAGGTGGGGCCCTGAGGGCTCGTGTGTTACCTTGTGGCCAAACATTGCATTCGTACCAATGGTGTTATCTCACTCTCACTCTAATCAACCATTGAGGCTGGCACGTTTTCAGCCTGCGCCTGGTGAGGGGTCTGCATTATTGTGCCCGGTAAGGGCACTGGAGGCATATGTTGCAGCTACTGCCGTGATAAGACATTCAGACCAGCTGTTTGTGTGTTATGGAGGCCCTAGGTTAGGCTGTCCTCTTTCCAAACAGCGCCTCTCCCACTGGATCGTGGACGTCATCTGCCACGCCTATGCTGCAGGGCCCGGCTCCCTCCCTGTCGGCTTGAAGGCTCACTCTACCAGGAGCGTCTCCGCTTCCTGGGCTGCCCTGAGAGGGGTTCCGCTGGAAGCAATATGTGCTGCTGCATCATGGGCTTCCCCAAGCACGTTCACCAGATTTTATAGAGTTAACGTGGCCACCCCTCATCCCCTGGGCCAGGTTCTTCTACAAGGGTCCTCTGGGCCTCCTCAGTGAGGTAGGTGTTAGGATTCCTTGTGACATCGTTGATATTAGTCATTCAGTGCTTTCAGCACCGCCCTCTGGCGGTCAGGAGGGATGAAATAGAACGAAAGTTACGTATGTAACTACGGTTCTATGAATCCCGGATGACCGCCAGAGCTTCTCCGTCACTCAGAATCCTTGCGTTTCGCGAGAAGATTCTGTAGGAGCAGAGCAGCGGATGACGTCGGGCTATATAGCCTCTGATTGGTCATCCGTGTCACACCTGTGACTCCGTTGGTATTATTACTCGAATCAGCGCATGCGCGAAGGGAACATTCAGTGCTTTCAGCACCGCCCTCTGGCGGTCATCCGGGATTCATAGAACCGTAGTTACATACGTAACTTTCGTTTTACTGCCTTGGCCATTACGCACAGCGATTGTTCCAGATTCTCTGAATCTTTTGATGATGTTATGCACGGTTGATGATAACTTAAAAGTCTTTGCTATTTTACGCTGGGTAACACCAATCTGGTATTGCTGCACTCTCTTTTTGCGCAACAATGGTGTAATTGGTGATCCTTTTACCATCTTGGCTTCTGAGAGACACTGACACTCTGAGAAGCTCTTTTTATACCCAATCACATTGTTAATTGACCTAATTAGTGTTAATTTGTCTTCCAGCTGTTCGTTATATGCTCCATTTCCTTTTTCCAGCCACTTATTGCTACTTGTCCCAACGTTTTTGGGATTTGCTGACACTGTGAAATTTTGAATCAACATAATTTTTCCTTTAAAATGTTACATTTACTCAGATTAAACTTTTGATCTGTCATCTATGTTATATTACGAATAAAATATTGACATTTGCCATCTCCACATCATTGCATTCAGTTTTTATTCACAATTTGTTTAGTGTCCCAATTTTTTTGGAATCCGGTTTGCATTTAGTTTCAGCCGTCAAACATATAAAAACACATATCGAGGAACATTTAATGCATTGTAGGTGTATAAGTGTTTTTTTGAAGCATGAATTCACTGTTGACTGAGCTCTACAGAAGTAAGGGAAGTCCATTCCAACAGATGCCAGAGAGCTGCAGCCTGACAGCATCCTGACATAGCATACCTTGACTGGACTCGGTGATTAAGGTTGTTGGCCCTGAACCAACAGCATCAGGCTGCATTCACAAATACATATGCTGCCAGGTTGGGTCACAATTTTTGACAAGAAGCCAATAGATAGACGCTTGTGCTAGGTTCATACCGCAGGTCTCAGTGCTCAATCTCCATTCGTTTGCATGATTATTCCTAAAATGTTTTAAATGTGACCAACATCAGACTCCAGTGTGAACAGTCTACAGCCCTGAACCAACCCACATGAACAGAAGACATGAGGTTAAATAAAGCATGGTGTGATTACAAAAGTAAATATGAATACATGTCTTAAGTTGTTGGGCAATCAGAGCCAGCCAAGTTATTCTGTCAAGCTCGTGTCGTTCGGTGTTTACATTTGATCTTGCAGCTTCCCGTCTACCTGAATCAGAATCGCACTTCTGGAACAGGAACAACATACTGAAAGTCGATAACTAACCTCCAGTATCCATCCCACTAGTGTCAGTGCAATCCATCAATCAATCAATAATAATATTTGGATCGATCCATACAACAATCTACCGCACTTCAATTATGTGAATGTTGGATGAAATGCAACATGACTGTTTAAGGCTAAGGAAACTTTGAAAAACAGATTTAATACTGCATGAAAGTGGCCTTGGTCTAATAAAAATAAAAACTGGCTTATGACAATTGCATCATAAAAAAAATAAAATAAAATAAAAAAAAAACATATTGGTCACAAATTGACAAATATAAATAATTAAAATAACTTGCCAGCAGTGTGACTGTAGCCAAAAACTTTGCAGTAGTGCAATGCAAATTTGGCTCAGAATGCAGGAGTCAGGCCAGTGGTGGTCTATAGCCACTATACAGAGAGGAACATAAGTATTTGAACACCCTGCAACTTTGCAAGTTCTCCCACGTAGAAATCATGGAAGGGTCTGAAATGTTCATCTTAGGTGCATGTCCACTGTGAGAGACAATCAAAAAAATAATAATCCAGAAATCACAATGTATGATTATTTAATTTATTTGTGTGTTACTGCTGCAAATAAGTATATGAACTCCTGTCAATCAGCAACAATTCTGGTCCTCAAAGACCTGTTAGTCCACTTCTAAAAAGTCCACCTCCACTCCACTTATTATTCTAAATTAGAAGCACCTGTTTGAGGTTGTTAGCTGCATAAAGACACCTGTCCACCCACACAATCAGTAAGACTCCAACTACTAACATGGCTAAGACCAAAGAGCTGTCCAAAGACACTGGAAAGGGCTACAGGGCAACTGCCAAGCAGCTTGGTGAAAAAAGATCAACTCTTGGAGCAATTACTAGAAAATGGAAGAAGCTAAACATGACGGTCAATCTCCCTCAGACTGGGGCTCCATGCAAGATCTCACCTCGTGGCATATCAAGGACCCTAAGAGGTGAGGAATCAGTCCAGAACTACATGGGAGGAGCTGGTAAATGACCTGAAGAGAGCTGGAACCACTGTTTCCATGGTTACTGTGGGTAATACACTAAAACGCCATAGTTTAAAATCATGCATGGCACGGAAGTTTCCCCTGATTAAATCAGCACACGTCCAGGCCCGTCTTTAAGTTTGCCCATGACCATTTGGATGATCCAGAGGAGTCATGGGAGGAAGTTCTGTGGTCAGATGAGACCAAAATAGAATTTTGGTCTTAATTCCACTTGCTGTGTTTGGAGGACGAAGAATGATGAGTACATCCCAAAAACACCATCCCTACTGTGAAGCATGGGGGTGGAAGCATCATGCTTTGGGGGTGTTTTTCTGCACTTGGGACAGGACGACTGCACTGTATTAAGGAGAGGATGACCGGGGCCATGTATTGTGAGATTTTGTGGAACAACCTCCTTCCCTCAGTTAGAGCATTGAAGATGGGTCGTGGCTGGGTCTTCCAACATGACAATGACCCGAAGCACACAGCCAGGAGAACCAAGGAGTGGCTCCGTAAGAAGCATATCAAGGTTCTGGAGTGGCCTAGCCAGTCTCCAGACCTAAACCCTATAGAAAATCTTTGGAGGGAGCTCAAACTCCGTGTTTCTCAGCGACAGCCCAGAAACCTGGCTGATCTAGAGAAGATCTGTGGAGGAATGGGCCAAACTCTCTGCTGCAGTGTGTGCACACCTGGAGAAAAACTACAGGAAACATTTGACCTCTGTAACTGCAAACAAAGGCTACTGTACCAAATATTAACATTGATTTTCACAGGTGTTTAAATGCTTAATTGCAGCAGTAACAAATAAATTTACAAAAATCATACATTGTGATTTCTGGATTTATTTATTTTTTTAGATTATGTCTCTCACAGTGGACATGCACCTAAGATGAACATTTCAGATCCTCCATGATTTCTAAGTGGGAAAACTTGCAAAGTCGCAGGGTGTTCAAATACTCATTTTCCTCACTGTAGATTAATCTTCAGCTACCCCACCAGCCACCTTAATTATTTGAGGAAATTACATTTTTCTCTCTCTCCTTTAGGCTGCTCCCTGCGTTGGGGGTCGCCACAGTGAGCTAAATCGCACGAAGACTTGGCAGTTATTTTTACGTTGGATGCCCTTCCTGATGCAATCACAGACACCGAGCTACCACAGCCCTCTGTGTGGAGCAGAGAGATGCTATCTAGGACACCCAGAGGAGCAGATAGTGGGGGTTAAGGGCCTTGCTCAAGGGTCCAGAGTGGGACAAATGAGGGTGGGGGCAGGTGTGGGTGCTTCACCTACCCCACCCACATTTTTGATGTCGGTACTGGGGCTTAAACCGGCAATCTTCCGGTCACAGGCCTACCTTCTTTAACCTCTGCGCCACCACTACCCCTATAAAAACTAGAAAGCATAGTTTCCACTAATGACAGGGGTGGTCGGTTTACATTACCGTATATATGTATGTGTGAGTTTGCATATATATATATATA
>NC_056502.1:35270749-35286034 GCF_014905685.2 Nematolebias whitei
TATATATGGAGGTGGCCATCTTGGATTTTAACTAGGCAACCCAATTTTCAAACTTTTTTTTTAACACATACACCAAAAAGGAAGTTGGCCCATTGCTTATTTGTCAAGTTATCATGCTCTCAACATTCACAGATGAAGGGATGGACAGACTGAGGGTAATTCCAATTCCCCCCAATTCACTCTGTGATGGGGAACAAAAGAAATGGCTAAAAAAAAAGGAAAAAAATAACGCTCAAAGAGACAGTTTTGGTTTTGACTTAAAATTAATTAATTCACTTCAATTTAAAAAAAGCAATGGTCTAAATGATCCAAAGGAGTAGAACCAAAGAAAGTAGAAAAACTGAAATTGAAAATAAAACTAGGTTTTTGTGAACCTTCAAAGGAAAGGGAGAAAAACACAAGGAATAATACAGTGAACTGTCTTGTTTATGATTTGAATGAATTCCATATCACCACCTTGAGAAGTTCACTGTATTATTCCTTGTGTTTTTCTCCCTTTCTTTTGAAGGTTCACGGATCTCCAAATCACCACAAATCCCTCAGGTTCATACCGTAACCAGTAAACTGGTATTATCACGTCTGTTTCCATACATGTCGGAATACAGGAAATTGATGTCAATACACAAGAATGTGTAATCCCATTCCTTACTGCCTCATGTCCGATGCATGAAACAACATTGTCTATGAAGTCATCGTTTAGGAATCCCAGAGGCCAAGGCAGTGAAAATTGTGACACATTTTAATTAAATCTTTCACTTTATGAATTGGCAATTGAAATTCCCATGTTAGAGCTCTTGTTCTCTCTTTCTAGTCTAATTTTATCGTCTGATTCTGCCCCTCGTTTCTGCACGTTTTTGTTTTTACTTTGTGAAGGCCACAAGTGTCAGCTTTGATGGGTCAAGCTCTTCCACTTGACATCATATACTGACGAAGGCTAATCTGAATTAGAAGTTAATCTAACAGAAGTACAATAATGCATTAAATGATTAAAAAAAAATAACTTGAGGTGACTTGAAAGTATTAGGCCAAAAGCAAGTAAAACTCAGAGTGATTTGACCTCACGGGTGTGAAATACATCTTGTTCACATAGTCACCATCAGTCTAAGTGCTGACTGGCTCTTTTTTGAGACAACCATTACAAGAAGTGTGACATAATTTGAATTATTGTATATACAAATCCACAGGCAGAACGTAAATGCATCTTCTCATGCAATGACAATATCATATCAATGAGAGCATCTTCAAGCATCAAAACATATCTTTGAAACTAAAAGGGGGGGGGGGGCCGAACGGACACGGGGGGGGGGGGGGGGGGGCGAACGGGGAGCGGGGGGGGGGGGGGGGGGCAGTGCTGTCAAAAACCAGTAGATGTCCCTGCACAGTTGAGAAGAAGTAGGCTTGTTACCTCACAAGGTTTGCAGGTTTCACTACAGTCACCAGCTGGCCCAGTCAATGTGTTTCTAAGTATCTGAAGGGTCCGACTGTTTCAGAGAACCAAAACTTGAAAGATAGGGTCAGGACTGAAAGGATGGGGTTTTTTTTTGTTTGTTTTATTTTATTGACCTAAACAAAAAAATGTACTGCATCCTGCAAAAACAAATATCCAACTTTATTTTTTGTGACCATTTATGAATGGACCACTGGGTCTGAGCTAGAATTGTGAAAATATTTATGTATAGATATATATAAATATTCAGTTATAATTGGACAGAACCAAACTTTATTTAAAGTATTTTTTAGAAAGACCCACTTTAAAAATTAGAGCTTAGAGCATAGTAAATCAAGACAGTGCCAATTGTACAAGTAAATGAAGTAGGGATGCACGATATTATCGGCATGGTATCGGAATCGGCCAACATTAGAGTTAAAGTTCAATATCGGACATTCCATCAAAATAACTCACCGATACAAAAGACGCTGTTTTTGTATGACAACTCTGAGACAAGGATGCCTGCAGCGGCAGCACAATGCAATGACGTCACGTGCGCCTACCTGATCTCACGGTGGAGAGGAAAATTCAAAATGTCAGTGGTGTGGAAGGTTTTTTTTTTTTTTTTTCCATTGGTGAGGATGTCAGATTTCAAAGATTTTTGGACTAGGTCGGAGATATTTTTCCGACGTAACCTGCTTACCCGAGTTACAAGCCGTCATTTCCGGCATCAATGAGAAGCTAATAGCCGATAGCACTTGGGTGAGTTTTACCACAGACATTTGGACGTCGTGTTAGCCCCGTTAGCATGATTAGTCTTACGGCACAATGGATAGACAAAAACTTTGAACTGAAAAAGTCTGTCCTTCATGCACAAGAGTGCAGAGGATCCCACACTGCAGCTAGGAAGCTGGAACAAGCCTCCACAAGTGAGACAGCATCACAGGTGACTAATGCTAATACATAATATTTAACACTTTTCATTTAATATAAGTTAAAGTGCGATGCATATCATATGGCTGCTACTGAATATACATCGCCAGCTCTTGCATCTGTTACATATTTTTGTAGCAAATAAGCCAAAATAAGAGGGCTATGTTCTGACAAAGGAAAGTATATAAAATATCTGTATCGGTTATCGGCCAAATGTTTTAACATATCGGCATAACCACTATCGGCTAAAAATCCAATATCGTGCATCCCTAAAATGAAGTAAACAACAAATGGAAGTGGAGCAGCAATTCACCTCTAGCATCCCATTAAATTAAATAATTATGAAATTCCATGTGCAAAAGAAACACTTGACTTGTGTCATATAAACAGTTTACACAAAATACAAATTGCAAAGAATATGTCTGAAAGCAAAATCAATAACTAAATGGTGAATGGGCTGCATTTAAGGTTTTCAGTTACAGACCACAAAACACACACAAGTCACTTTCACCCATTCCTACTCAAACTCACACATCCTTGCAGGTCAGGGGCAAATTGGGAGTTCAGTGTCTTGCCCAAGGACACTTTGGCATGTGGTGGGTGGAAGCCCAGATAAAACGGACAACCTTCAGATTGGCAGACAACCATTCTTCCTGCCCAACTACAGCAGCTGAAACAGTAATATAACTTAAAAAAAAAACACTTCAAGTTCAATATAAAAAAAAAGTCTTAACTAAATTATATTTTTTCCAAGTCAAATATCAGGTCAGCTACAAACATTTTCAGAAAAGCTTAGCTTTACTTCTTAACACAAGTTGTATACACGAAAAACTACCTGTCCATGAACGAGCACACCCCAACACACACACACACACACACACACACCTAACAACCATTTACAGTGCACATGCATGACTGCACCCAGCCCCACTTCAGCTTCGTCACTCAAGTCAATTACTTAAAAACACAATAAGGACTGTGGGCGCTCAGGTTCCAAGATCTAGGCCCCCCTTGTACATTTCTGTGATGGGATACTAATTCATTCTCAGAGGTTCTGCATAGCAGCAGCATGACACGACTCTTACATCTGGCAGTGGACGCCAAGATGGAAGCTGCGCCAACTCGCAGTGAAAGTTCCAGACCACGAGGAAGAGAGCAAGTTGGAAAAAGTAAAACTGAAGTGCGTTGTGCTTCCTGCTTTTCACTGCGCACCTCGTCGACTCCACCAGAAGTTGCTCCTTGTTATAGAGAATCCATTTAGCTCAGGAAGACCTGCGTCTTGATCTTGTTCAACTTTAAGAACATGAATGAGCACTTTCTGAAGAAACAAAATTAGTATTCATGTATACATTTATGTATACATTTTGTGTGTATTTGTACATGTATAATATGTATTCTTGTTTGAGGCGTCGTCTCCCTCTGTTTTCTGTCCGTTTTCTAAAAGTTTGGGATTTTAAGGCTATTTGAAAATTCTGAGCCCTTTAAAAGTATTTTACAGTACTGTACTGTATGTAGTACATACAGTACGAATAACCTTTATCTACAGACAAAACGGTATACGACATGTGCAAAAGTTTTAAAGCATACAGTCATGTCTTTACAAGAACAAGAAAAGCAGCAGCAGTATAAGAAAAATAAAAGCTCCAAACAGGAAAAGCACAATGTCAAGAGTCATAAGATGAACATGTTCTACAAGAACCTTAGTACCAATTCAACCACAGTAAAATTTAAAGGCAACTTTATAATGTCCCAAATGTTCACTTTCTGCTAAAAGTCAAAATTTATTGTGGGTAGAATATCTGAATTAAAGCAGAAAAAAAATCTTTTAACTGAAGTTTTTCTACACTTGGAGGTTACCCAGCCAGTTACCCAGAGCTTTTAGCTGGGGGGTTGTCAAATATATTTTTAAAAATTAAAGCACAGGAAGTCCTTTGGAGTAAAACTTTTTTTTTCTGCCAGACTGACAGATTTCTCCCCTAAAATGATTATTTCATTCAAAAGGATTATATTTACTGGATTTCAGCTCATGTAATCCTTTAAGATTATTTATTTTTCATATTTGATCATTTATCAAATTACATTCATCAGTTATCTCTTAGTATGGTTCTAAATATAATCAAGTTTAGCTCATCCAGACAGACACCTTGCTAATGTGATAATACCATGTAAAAATGTATTTATTTAGATATAAATGATCAACTACGAAAAGCTGAAACTGACTCAGAGAACTGAGTTTAGAGGGAAATTAAACAGAGACAATCATCTGGGTCATAAATGTCCATCTTTACCCTTGTTTTTTATTTTATTTTTTTCGAAACACTAAGACAGTAGAAACTGCCTCTCTCACCAAGAGAGAAACTCAACAAGCGGTGATGCATGTCTCTGTCGCTCAGACCTGGAGTTTGGTCACGTGCACAGGTTGCACATGTCTGTATGATGACAACGCACTGAACACACTAGCATTTAATAAAAGTTAGATTTTAGATACAGAAGACCCAGGAGGTCGGGGCATAGTGCGGGAGGATGGAGTGGAGGTGATGGTCATCAGTTGTCGTATCTCCCCGGCTTCAGTGAATTGGTCACTTGCAAGCACAGACGTTTAATAATTTATTATACGTTATCACATTCATGAAGGGGTGGGCAGTTATGTTAGGGTAGCGGGGTGTCGTCCTTGGCCTGCTGCAGGTGAGCTTTTACCTGTGGTTTCTCTCTGCTGCTTACACCTGGACTCACCGAGAATCAGACAGCACGACCCACCCTGCTCTGCTCTGATTGGCTCAAGCTGTGACTCTGGTTCTCCATTTGTTGAAAGTGGCATCAGTTAAATCCCTGCATCATTATTAGATTGGATGGCTTTAACAAGACCACAAAAAAAAAAAAAAAAAAAATCACTACTTCCCCCTCCTCATTTTTACAGATGACAAAAATCTGTCCTGGCCATGTTCAAAGTGATTAAGAACTTTAATCCATGGTATATTTTACATACAAATAGCCCATAGCAAAAATACTTTTCAGGGTACAAGACTATATTGTCTCCTCATGCCTTCACTCACCTGGTGAACTCGCTCCGCTATCTCTGACATGACCAATTCCTTCTTCACCCTCATTCTGGTTGTGTCCTCCTATTTCCCCATAATAGAGGGCGATGATCAGCTCTAAAATCCTGATGAACATGGGCAGCTGCTGGTCAGTAATGGACAGCTTCAGGCTTTCCACCATCGTGTGAATCTTAAAAGATATGAAATAGAAAATTAATAATGTATTCATGAAGATTGGTTTTTGGAACATTAAACAGTTTGGCATTAAATTAATAAAAGTATGAAGGCTAGAAAAATACAACAGAGTGAAGATCACATATGCTTTAGAACCTCACTGAAGGAAGTAAACTGAGAATTTAAACAGTTATAAAGATACCGATACTCAGAATGAAAAAATATAGAAAGTATTGTACTACATGGTGATTAGGTATATAACCAATTTAACTGTTGACTAAATTTAGACCTTAATGATAATCTGAATGCCTATATGAATACCTACTTTATTCATTATTAAATGTATAGAAATAACTGTGTATATCTACAATATGAAAGTTGGAGGTTAACCAATAAATGGTTGTCAAATAGCAAACATTATTTTAAGCTTACAAAACCAGATCTGTTCAACCATAAATCTGTACACCTTTATGTGTTGTAGAACTGGTCACTCCACCCATTTAAAACCATTCTCAGACTTCCTAAGCCAACACTGAAACACTAAGATGTTTAGCATGTTTCTACACAAAAAAAAAATGTATAGAATGAAAAACTCAAAAGCTTGTTGGTTTTTACAAATAAATTACATTTTGTCAGTTCGGTCAACATTTTCTGATTTGTACTTTTAAAGGTAACCATACAACAAATCTCTTCACAAAAACAAAGTAGCTCCAAATGAACTGAAATGCAAAGGAAACGTCGTTTGTTCAGACTCCACTGAGTAGCACTTTTATGTGAAACAGAACAAAACAAAACGGATGTAAAAAGTTAAAATGTCGAGCTCGATTCTTGTCGTTATGACTAAAATATGAAGTTACCTTGATGACAGATGGGATCTTGGAACTGATGTTTTCGTACGTAAAATGCAGTCGTGTTCTGAAGGAGCACTTGTATAACAAGGGATCCTGGTAAAAGTCAATCTTGCCGCTGGCATTTCTCTTGTCCAAGCACACGGTGCAATCTGAAAAGTTGATCACTTTTCTCAGAACTAGCTCTGAAGCTACAAAAAAAAAAGAATAAAATACAAAAGTTAATGTCAAATAACTTTAATAATAATCATTTGTGAACTATTTTTCATTTCCTAACCATTTCCCAATAAATAGATAATGTGTTTCTAATCCTACAACTGGTAGTAACATATACTTTCTTAAAATAGATCCTCACATTTGTAGTGGAATAAAACAAAAACTAAAAACAATTACAAACAAATGCCATTATGTCCACACCAAAGAAGACTTGGAACAACAATCATCATATTTAATGTGTTAAATTAGATATGCATAGCTGGATATTGTTAATGAGATAAATGAGTGAATCTGATGAAAAGCAATACTGGTTTCACAAAATATTATGAAAACATCCAATTTAGGTCAAGAAATTCTCGCCCACTGACCGTATAAGTTTTATGAAATTATTCTTCAGTGATATTAATCAGGTTGATTTATAAGGAATATGTCATGTTGAACAGCTTGGCTCAGGTGTGAGGAGACCAGGTGAAACATAATGTTCCTTGGAGGATACTTGCCAGTGAGCAGGTTTAGTTCACAAAGTCTTCCCATAGTGATACATTCCATTTTATTTTCCTCTCTTTCTAAAAAGGACAAGTCAAAAATTGTCTAAACTCAAAGTTACCTTCATCAAAGCTTTGTCCTTTCTGGAAAACCTCTTTAGACCAGACTATAGTAAGAGTCACCAGAACTGTAACATCAGCAATGTGCTGGTGAAGATTCTCAGTCATCCAGGACATGATGAATTCAAAAAAACTTTCAATACAAAAACAACTGGACTTTATTTTTCATTTAGTTTTATTTTAGTCTTCTGTTACAAATAAAGTCCAGTTGTTTTTGTATTGAACGTTTTTTGAATCAGCAATGTGTAAATAAATCTCATTTTCCTTTTTGAACTGATTGAACCTCTGTAGGTGGAGGACATAAAACCATTAGATTATCTACAGTCACTGATTAATCAATACTAGACAAAATTACAAAGAGCTTTTCGGAGTATTTTCTATCAAGTAAAAAGTACTTAAATAGGTTTATTAATGCTTGTCCAATACATTGGTTTTCTCTCGCTTTGAACAAACTTATAGGATTTAAATAGTTGTCTCTGTGTAATGACTAATTACCATTAAAAAGAAAAGTAATCGAATTACTCACCAGTGATGTCCATAAAGGCCCTCTCCCATAAATCATCCACTGTGTAGCACTCTGCTGAGGTTATGTTGACGGAAAGAACAATATCATCTTCAACATACTTGAGGATCAGGTTGTTGACCACAATGTTTACGTTGTTCACCACACGCCTAATCAGGCTCTGCACATAACCTACAAACAAAAAACAAACGGATTAAGAAATGTGAAATTAGACAATCAAAACAAATACTCCTTGAAAGAATGCATATCAGCGGCTGAGAAACATCTACACATGTTCACACACAACAACACAGAAAAGATGGTGAAACTGTTTTATATTCAGATGAGGTTCCATGTTTACCGAATATCAAAAATAAAAGCAGACTGACAGCTGTGTGGTGTAGCTAGCTTCACTTTAGTCATTAAGTGTTTATTAGCTTTGTAAAATAGGGCATGTTTAGCAAACTAATGCCATTTTAGGAGTTTTAGTTGGTTTACTTTTGTATTGTGAAATTACACAGGCATATGTGCAAGAGAATTGCTCTAAGTTTACCTGTGGTCATGAAGTCAACTTGGAAAAATGCAATTTATTATTTGCCTGATCTGACGTCACAGTCAGTCAAGTTGTTGCATAAAAGGCAACACAAATTAAGCAACTGTTGCACAACAGGTAAATCTAATTACTTATTGGCTCAAACATCACCATATCTTTTGTTGTTAAATAAATACGACAAAAAATCCTAACCAAGCTCATACATCAGTCACACCGAGCTAATATTTCTGATGTTTTAACAAATGGTGCGAAAGATACATCTTTGAAAAAGAGTGTGTTACAATTGTGTGGCCTGCAGTACTTTTTTCCTTTAGACTGGTAAATATCCAGTTTGGCCTTTGACGATGAAAGCAGGCTATTGAAAAATATTAACAGTGACATTAAACTGTTTAGAAATTTTATCTCAAATAATATAAATATCTGCTCCCTTATTTTACAAGTTTCTAAAACTGTGTGTGTGTGTGGGGGGGGGGGGGGGGGGTGTAAATATGAGAAAGTTCCAGGCCACTGGGCTAACTTTCAAATGATATTAATATCTAGCAGTGGTGAATTTATCAATACTAAAATCATAGATTTCCCAACACTATGTACAAGCTGGCTTAAAAATAAAATCCCACAATAAACCACATATAAAAATTTAAAAAAATCCAAGCTCTATTTAATATATTTAAGCATCATTACGTGAACATTTACACATCAAAGTATATAGTTTTATCTTGTAATTATTTAGGAGAAAAAAGTCCCTGGGTGCATTGCAAAGCTTGAGTATTAGTCTTACAAGGAATCAAAAAAGTATACACTATCAGAACAAACAAGGACCCAGTCTGGCAAACAAAAAGGAAGTTTTCACTTCAGACCTTACTTCAAAAATCAAATGTAATGTTAATTTTGTGGCGAAATTAAAAAGGAGAGAAAAACGGTCTCGACTGACTTGACTCATAAAACTAAAAGAGGGATTCTGTACCGGTAGAAGTACCTTCTCATCAGAAACATTTTATAAGAAGCAAGATCTTAACAAAAAGATCTTAATATATCACAGAGCTGGGAGTTTCAACCACAAAGTATGAAAATATACACTAATAATTCTCTCAACCACAAGGCCAATCACATTTTTCATCCCTCCCTTTTAATGTTCAGCTCAGCAGTTACAAGTTAAGACTATATAAACCTATACTGCTTTTGATTCATTTCTAAACCAAATGTTTGTCTTCCTGCATCTGCATGCCTGGCTTAAAGAATAACAATCAATAATTAGGCAGAGCTAAAATGCGCTGTTGACAGAAACATTCATATGAATAGCTTTACTGTTCTGTCTCTTGTACACAGGCTTATTACATATTGGTACAATCCAATTAACAAAACTCCTCGTGAGTTTTCTGCCTGACCAAACACGGAGACAGCAAGAAGCAGAATCAACTCAACTTATAAACACGCTTCCTGTAACATTAATGCATGGTGCAGGCAGGTGTGGACCTCAGTCTGTGTCCGTGTGTACGTGTGTGTGTCCCTGTGTGTGTGTGAGTGTGTGTGTGTGTGTGTCTGGGGTCAATCAAAAAGCTGCTCTTGCCTCAGCAGCCTGGCCAGTAAACCCACACTTTACCCCCTGCTACGTCCCACTCTGGATCCAATTTACTCATTTTACAGCGTCTTTCTTTCCCTTTTACACCTTCTGATATTTGTTATGCCTTCTGTTGCTGTGCAGTCGTACTCTTTGCAAACCGTCAAGCAGTTCCAAACTTCTGTAAACAATTGACAAAACCAGCACCTGTGATAGACCCACAGACAAAATACAACTATAAACATTTCAAGCCTAAAATGACGAGGAAAACTTGTTCTTTTGAGGGATTCATAGAGTCCAAAAGTTTTTCTGTTGAGAGTTGCAAAAAAACACATTTTTCTTGTCTCTGTAAATGTTAAAGCACTACTGAAACAATCAGGCACGGAGCAAAAAATAAAAACTAAACAGACAATAAGACAAAATGTCTACTGTAAATAGGTTTATTATGGAGTTGTTTTTAAAAAAGAGTTAATGAAAGAACGGTCTTTTCAAGACCTTTTCAAGACAAGGGCAAAGGAAGTACAATAGTTTAACACATAATGATGATGGCCTCGCAACTAACAAAAACCTTTCTTATACTAGGTGCAGACATGATGCCTCTGTAAATCACTGTCTTCAGAGACAAAAACTCTTAAGTGCAACAAAATTAATATTTTAGGAACATTTTTTATTAATTGTTGCTATGAATAAATGAACCCAATAATGTGGTACCCATTGGTGCCTAAATTAGCCATGTCTGATACCAGTTTAAGCTTATTGATCATGTCTTAGAAATATTTGATAACATTTCTAGATCACCTATAATGTAAAAAATAAACTGAACTCAAATATTGCAACCCTCAAAATAAACTTGAGTTTCTACTGCTCAGATTCTCACCAACAGTAAAACAACATACTACATTCCAAGTATCCCAAAATTTAGACTGGAATTTAAAAATGTTACATAAAAATGAAGCACTTTTCCATGCTAGCGGTTGAGTTTTTCCTGGTTAATTTGTATGTTTATGTTTTACAAGCGTTGTATGGTATGTGTGAAACTGCAAGTGAACCATCACAATAAAAAGTTGTCTAATAAGATGTTAGTTCCACAGTAAATGATGTTTTCTGCAGTTATGTAAAAAATGAGTTGCAAGGATTAATGTTCTCCATGTACTGAACTACAGATTAGAAATGTCTTGAAGCAATTCAGACTATTATGGTGCTGTCTTAGATGTTAAAGACTAAATCAATAAAGCAACATTTAAACTGTCTTAACAGGTTTATAGCTTCTCTCCAAACATGGGGAAAAAAAGTGTTTGTATTTAATACAAAACTACAAAATCAGCATTTAAAGAGTGATAACCTACAAAAGGAAAAATAAAAAATAGAAAACCCGCCAAATAAAATTTGTATTCATATCAAAAGAAAGTAGTCTAAAATATAGTGATGTACACTGATGTCTTTAATTTTAGAACACAACCTTGAAATACAATAAAAACTTTTGACATATTTGCCATGTATCTTATTCTAACAAAAATATCCTCTGTCTGAGTCATAGCAGGTTAGTTTTACCTAATCTACCTTTTAACCTCTAGTTTTTAATGAGAAAGTCTGGGATTACAGCATTCATGTTTCCTTGGTATTAATGAGCTGCTTCAACCTCCGACCCCTCAGTTGTCTGGATAGCCTGTACTGGGTTAAAACAGGGACCGCTGTTGGAACAGTGTCACATACGCACACAAATGAACAGATACACTAAAAGGATAAACAAAGTGATGTATTGACACACGCACACACCACTTTAGGTATCTTGAAGGCAGACACCATGGGAGATGCTAGGGTGTGGGGCAGCCTGCTTTAACAGCTGGGGAGAGATATTATCTCATAACATCAGGTCGTGAAATGGATCCTCCCCTGACAAAACCAGCCAAGAGAGTAACTTCCTAGATTTAAGCTTACTAGAGGTCTGAGAGTTGACCTTTGGATGGTACACTGACTTAACTCTTATAGCTTGGGGCTCATTGTTTTCCAAACTGACTTGTTATAACCTTATATCCAGAGGTTTCATTTGCCTGTTTTTCTTTCTCACTTCTCCATTTCTTTAATCACCAAGTCTACAATTAATACAAAACCTTCAAATGGTTTGATTTTTCTTCCAGTGTTACATTTTTCCAATATTAAGTGGTTGGTCAATATTTTATCCGAGTTACTAGGACTTTAGAGCTTTTTATATGTATGAAAATCCTTACAGCTCAATGAAACAGATTAATTTCTCCTTGAAGAATGGTTCACTTAAAATAATTATCTAGTGAATATCTGTAGTGTATGCCTTTATGATAGAATAAAATAGGAAGAAGAACCAATTTGTTGTTTGTTTAAAAAAAGATATGCCGGAATAAATTAATACCGTAGATTGGTTGGCATCAGTAAAGAGAATTTCTGAAGAATAGTCACATTTAAAACTAATAACCCTAACCAGACTCAGCATGGAGAACAAAAACAAGGGTGAGGGCTGTCTGAAAAACAGAAGATTGTCTATATAGATGCTAAAACATAAGGGCTACAAGACCATCGCCAAGCTGCTTTATGTTCCTCTGACCATGATATAGCCGATAAAAAGTGTAAAAATTCATTGGTCAGCCTTCCAGGAGTTGGACACAAGAGGAATAGCAACCCCAGGTTGATCAGATGGATAGATTGGACGGTAGATAAAGAGCCAAGGAAACCATTTAAAACCATTCCAGCCAAACCACAAGGTCATGGTAAATCACTTTAACTGCACCACCAATCACAAGTTAAATCATAATATGCTCCATGGAAGATCAAGGAGGGGTCCACTATTGACAAAAATAAATAAACCAGATTGGAATTTGCCAAAATGCATGTTGACAAGCCACAAACCTTCTGGGAGAATTCTCTTCAGAGTGATGAGACAAAACTGAATCTTTTTGGCAAGCTGCATTAGCTCCGTGTTTACAGAAGAAAAAAAATGAAACTTTCAAAGAACATAATTTCTGTGAAATGTGGAGGAGGTTCAGTTTTGTTTTGGAGCTGCTTTGATGCATCTGGCGCAGAGAGCCTAGAATCTGTACAGGGCACAAATAATTCTCAAGACTACCGAGGCATCCTGGAGCAAAACACTGCCTAGTATCAGAAAGCCCAGCCTCAGTCACAGGCCATGCGTCTTTCAAAAGGATAATGACCCAAAGATGCTTAAAGCACTCAAGAATAGCTGAGAAATAAAAGCTTAACACTAGTGGTGTAACAGTACATGAAGGTGTATTGAACCGTCTCGGTACAGCATGTTCGGTTCACGTGTGTACCATTTCGGTTATTTTTTCTCTCAATAAATTTTATTAATGAGAGATTATGCGTCGTAAAACTAAAGTTCCTAAGCTTGTTTCAGCACGGCGCTATTATCTTGCAGCACGCATAGCATTAGCAGCCTAGCATCTCGTTCCTGTTTGGGAACATTATGGCTTTCTTGTTAAAAGACAAGTGTAAATCCAAAGCTGTGTGTCGAGGTTGTTTCATGGAGATTGGATCTGCAGCAGGCAACATGTCTAACTTGTTAACGCACTTGAAACGACATCATCCGAATATGAACGTAGTTTGGTGCAAACACCGATAACGGCAGCATATAAACAACCTTTATCAGGTAATTCAGATCAGTCCAAAGCAATAACACAAGCTGTAGGAGTTTTTAAAGCTATGCATCTACTTCCAAATGTTGATGATGCGCTGGTTTTAAGCATATGATTAAAGACTTGAGCTCCGCTGCCTACGACATCCCATCACTTCAACCACAAAGTTGTAGCAGCACTTTATGAAAAAGCTAAAACTGATATTGTCAACAAGCCCAACCCCAAATTTTTAAAGCCCTGCCACATCGATGATAAGCGAGCGAGAATATTCAACCACCTCATATGATGACTGCAAGAAGAGGTATTGTTATTGTATTATTGTGATCTAATTGACTCAATTTTTTATATCCGTGTTATTTGCAGTCTGAGGATGTCAACGAAGATAGCAGCCGAGTCTTCTTCATCCACCAGATCACCTCCAGTAAGAAGTCTGTAATGACTAAACTTGTTTACTTGGCATATTTTCAAAATAAACATTTTGTAAGTCTTTATTTTGGCCTTTTTTGTAGCAAAATATTTACTGAACTGAGCCCTCCTTGAAACTGAACCAAACAGAAATGTGAGTTTAGCGTACGTTACACCCCTACTCAACACTGGACTGTTCTAAACTGGCCCTCCATGAGCAAAGACCTTAAACCTACCAAACATCTATGAGATTGCCTGAAAAATGAAATGTGGAGACATCATCCCTAAAAACCTGATACAGCTTGTGGAGTGTGCTCAGAAAGTTTGGGACAACATTAACATAGCAAATGCAGACAGAATGTACACTGGCAAAAACAAAAGCACAATTCTGCTCATTTTTAATATTTTCCACTATGTAAACAACTCACAGACAATAACCACTCCGTTTGGGAATTGGGCTAAGATAGTAAATATAACATTTTGTAGAGTAGATCATTTGTAGCCAGTTTACTCTGGTGATTACTCTCCTAGCAAGCCAAAACAGCGTCATTGAGTCCAAAGACAACACTCACCTGGGGGAAGGTCCGGGTCACTAGGGGCTGCCTGTTGGATGCGACGGGGCTTGGCTGAAAGCTTGGAGCTGTCTGAGATACTGCGATTGGTAGAGCTAGAGCCACTGTCATGATCATCCTGACAAAATAAAAAGGAACAACAACAAAAAAACCAAGGTCAAAAGATAAGATGAAGAGGTCAACACATTACACAGAACAAAAAAAATGGTGTATTTAGATACACAGATGAATACTTAATGAAATATGAAACTATAAGTGATAAACTGCATGTCAAAAAGTTATATAAACTGTAAGTTTAGTTAAATTACTTAGACTAATCTTATAGTTTACTGAAGTTTCAAAAGTTGCACACAGCTTGTACTAATTAGTGTTTGTCAGCTGTTAAATATCTAAAAATCTAAATCTAAAAAAAATATAAATTTTTCCCCATTTTGTTGTTTTGAAATGTAAAAATTTAGTTTCCTTGTATACCATGTACTCAGTCTCAATTTAACATGAAATATAGAAAGAATTTTAACATTTGCCACAAAATGGGAGATTTAAATTATATGCAAAACTACAAAAATACTTGTAATTAAAAAGAAATTTAACTTGCTTTTGTTTTTTGCATTTGTTTTTACATTACTTGTAGTACTTTTAAGACATAACAGATTACAGATTTTTAAAAAATCTGACTAGCAGTTTCTCAAACTGGTGTCTGTCTATTGGGAATTAGTGTATTAGAAATGTACTGATAACAGTCTAAAAAAGTTAAATCTGGTCCTCTGGACATTCAAAAAAAAACAAAACAAAGCAAATCAACAAAAAATGTAGAAACGTTTCGTCTCTC
>NC_056502.1:35296034-35311102 GCF_014905685.2 Nematolebias whitei
GGATGGATGGATGGATGGATGGATGGATGGATGGATGGACGGACGGACGGATGGACAGATGGACGGATGACTTTGAACCTGCTTACAATAAGGTGGTATGATCGGAGGTGCTCAGTAAGGTGGGCTGCAGCACAGCTCTCTGCAGGTATTTAACTTCATTAGCTCCATTTGCTGACATGCCTACTGGATTGATTGACAGGTCCCATCTTGGATCCGACTCGTGGGAAAATAAATAAGAGCTGAAAAAAAAAAAGTCTTATGACTTTATTCTCGTAACCTTGAGACTTTATTCAACTTTAATCTCATAATACTAGGACTTTATTCTCGTAATTTTATGGCTTTTACTTTTTTTTTTCTAGCATAGCAATGAAAAATGTTTTTTCTTAGCGTGTCCCTAAAGGTCCATCGTAAATTTGAATCATGTTTTCAAACCAAAAAGAAACAGAGGAAGCTTATTCTGGGTTTTAAAATGTCACACTCTGTATAACCTTAATCTTAGCACCGTCAAACTGGTTGACCCACTGCCTTAAATGACTGAGTTTGTTGCAGCTACTCAGACTGATGAAGTCCTTTGGATGAAAGATGAAACGTTTTAACAAAAAAGGAAACCATCCGGAGGACCTGACCTACCTTTGTTGGACACTCTGTATAGCTTTGATTTTAGAAATAACGCTGTTACATAGAAAACATGTACACATGCAAAATTTACAATTAGACTAAAAAGCTACTAAAACTGAATTTGCAACCAGATTTTCATTTAAATAACTGCACTGCTAAAAAATTGCTACCTGACACAGCATCATAATATAAAAAGAGCAGAATATTCATTTTTGTTCATAAGACAAGTCATTTTCAAACTGACTGTGGAGATGGACATCGCCCGTTTCTCCAAACTAGGAATGCACCGACTGGAGGAAACTGGAAGTAGCACACAAAACGTCATTAACTCTCTAATACAACTCCAAAATTACTAAACTGTTCTCTTATTAAATTATTTAACAGTTTAAGCCAATTAAATGGTGTTTTGAATTACAACACAATATTACCCAAGACTTTCTAGCATAACAAAGCATCAGTTTAGTGAATGTTGGCCGTAATTGCAAGGTAGTCGTTTCCCCAAAACTATAATATCAAAGAGGACAGAGAAAAGAAGAAGTGTAATAAGGTCCAGTGCCAGTCTGCTTTAGTCCGGATGGCCTGAGAGCAGGGATTAAACTGTGGAATGGCAGCATCCTGCCCAGAATCGATTGATCATCATTTGACTCACTGAATGCAGGAAGCCACTGGGATTGTTGGGTTTTTTTCCCCCACTAGCTTCTTTCCAGCATCTGAAGAGGAAAAGTAATCCAATCCCACCAGGAAGCCCAACACTCACTAAATCTCAAAGACAAAGATGCATGTTGTTCAGGTTCTGACTGCATCCCAAGCACTAGTTGGGTGCAATGATTATTTGAATGGCTTTCTTGTGCAGCGCCTTCTAAAGGTGATTTAAAGCAATTTGAAAAGCAAAATATTATAAAAAATCTGCATGATAATAATCAAAATATCCAGCTGATAAGTGCAACACCTGTAAAGATCAAAGAATTGCTGACCAAGATAACTTGTAAACACAATTTATGATAAAAAAAAATTAAAATAAAATAAAAATTGTGTCGCAAAAACAAAATTTTTTAAACGGCAATATCCAGCATTATGATAGAAGTAAAATCTAACTCAGCTCAACATTCCTGTCATTGAGTAAGCTGGTCTAAAGCCCCCTACACAGTGAGAGATGGCTTACTACGTAAAATAAAGAGCTGAACATACCTTTGCAAGCTCTTCATGAGTGTACCAACAAACAGTGAACTCCCAAACAAAGGACAAACTTCGGCAGGTCAGAGACATTTTGAGCATGGACCTCCATAGCAAAGTTTTGTTGTTCATCATGGTGACAACTTTCAGAACCCTGGCTCTAGTGTGAGGGAATAAGGTGGCAGCATAACCATAATGTGAGGCCTGGCATGGTGTTTGACAATCTGAAGCAGTCTTGGCCATGTTGACCTCGTACTGCAATTAAGCTTTGATCGTAACAGGGTCATGAAAACAGAGTATGATACTCATGCCGCAGTGTCATCCCAGCGTGGTGTGACCTTCCTGTGCAGTGATTCACAACCATTTTGTCCTTAGAGCATCTCTCGTTTTGCAACAGAAAAGCTACATTCCCTCCACACACAGGTGTGCACATACAAACATCATATACAGTAATTTACAGATTTATATTAATAAGTGATACTTTTCAATATCGTGTTTGTTTCCATAAAAACTAAGCACCACTTGACAAGGCCCTGTTCAGAAAAGAAATGTCAGGATTTAGAACGGGTTGTTATACAAGATGGTGCTACAGGTAAAGCACCATCATACTGTATGATTAGAACTTTGTGTTTGGGCAGTCTGAATCAAACAGCTATTTATTTTAGTATTGTTCTCTTGGATTTGTGTTTTATTCAGCTTTAAGACGAGTTCATCACAAGCAGGGATTAAATTACTGTATTTTTCGCTGTATAAGTTGCGTTTTTTTTTTGTTTGTTTTTTTTGGCATCATTTGCGTGCCCTGCGACTTGTACTTGTATGCCGAAGTGACACGTTTATGGATTTTTTCCTCATATTTATAAACCAATTTTTGGTTGAGACTGTAGTATGCTAAGGCTAGGTTAGCTTGGTTAGCTTATAGCTCCACTACAGTCAATTTTTAATAAAGGGTTCTCACTTTTTCGAGCTACTTGACAGATATGTGACAGAGGTACTGTGTTGTCGATGGTTTAATCAGTGACATGTGAGACGTTAATTTTCTTTGACCCATCAAAATAAATGTGGTCATTTATTAACAGAATCAAAATTTAACATCAAAACATTGTACATTTGATTATTCTGATCGGCTCCGATTAATAAAACTTGGCACGTTTTACTTAATAAAAACAACAGACATTTCTGAAGATATCTGGATTAATTACTGGCAAGATAGAAGTTTAAAGATGGGAAATGAAGGAGTTTAAATGGAGAGAAAATGATGGATGAGGAAAGTGTGTTGACAAGGAATGGCACCCTTCATCCGACCCCAGCTCAGCCCCAGTACACTCGGTAGTACCTTTGCAGAAGATAGGTCAGCTCCGGTACGGAGTTCCATTTCAACGCTACCTTTCAGCGTCTCCTTAGGATGGCTGAGAATCGTCCGAAGTAGTGACGGTACTCCGTTCAACAAACACGCTCATCTCCCGGGTGAACTCACAGCGAGCTGCGAGTCTGTCAGAGGTTCCACTCAGATGTGGAAGGCTCCATAATCCCAACTAGACTCGGAAGAACTCCTAGGAACTCCAGCCGAACTCCATCAGAACCAGAAGAAGTCGCGGAACCAACCAACCAACTTTCTCACTTCAGAACTTCTGTTCTCCAGCACTCGAACTTCTCCGAACTAGAACTGACTGTTCCAGGAAGTGTCAACTTTTAAAGAGTTCTGCTCCCGGTCACTTTCAGCAAGTCCTGATTGGTTGAAGGAACCAACAGGGGTGTGGTTTTAGTGACGTCAGAGGGTCATTACAAGTCAGAAAACAACGGAGATGTTTAGGAACGGTTAGTTACAGACGAGAAAATATTTTGGAGAAATGACAGACTTACAGGTGCCAGTTTTCTTGTTTCTGTCTGAGAGGTTTAAAAACACGACAGTTCGTTCCAATAAACTTGTTTTTGACTGTCTCCGACTTTTGACCGACATCACTCTCTCATTTCAGACAGAAGATCAAAAATGCATAATTACTTTGTAAAATAGACATTTAACTTGATTTCTACTTTGAATGAGGATTAAAAAAAATCATTAATACTGTTTCACAGTTGATTTAAAATGAGTGGTTCACTTCAACATTTAAAAATGGTATGAACTAAACACACTTTTGATTATCAAGATATTGTAAAATAGTAATGATAATATAAAAAAGAGTGTTCTTTCAATTGATTAGTTCAGGATACAATTAGAAAGTCTCTGGATGAGCTAATTTGTATTTCTGGATTCAAATCAATGAAATAACAGTTCCTGTCCCATGAAGGTCTTCAGAGGCAGGTTTGACCGGAGGCCGAGTTCACTGCAAGACGTAACCGTTTTTTCATTCAGACTGAAATATTGAACACTACCATTTTTTGCCACTAGATGGCAGCAGATCAATATAGCATGCCATTGTGTCGTAATAGGCAAAAGTGGCTATTAATGACACAATCGACTTGCCATAGCCTGCCAATTTTGTTCTGCTCGCTTGGAGCAACCGTCAAAACAGCTTCGTTTCGCTGCGCAGCCCCGGCAAAATGCAGCTAAATTTGGCCATTGAAATGCATTTATTAAGTAAAGGTTCAACTGAGACACACCTTTGCTATAATGTCAAGCAAACAAATTGTTTTAGGTGCTTACCTTGTTAAATTTTCAAGAAAACAGCGTTCCTCCTTCCTGATTTCCTCCCTGTCTGCGCGCTCCCAGAGCGCTGAAGCAGCGAATACTTTTGAAATGCAGCTGATTTAACCATCAAAGTGCATTTATTAAGGAAAAGTTAGACTGACACACCTTTACTATAATTTCGAGCAAACAAATAAATTGTTTTTAAGTGTTAATCTTGTTAAATTCTTGTTAAAGTCCTACCGTGCACACTCCCACCACCGCCATTTGGCAGCCAATTTATGTTTGGCACAACACCGGCCCACATTTCCAGGTGGTCAGCGGTGTCGCATAACAAATGCAAAACATCAGCGGTGACGCACAATTGATGCAGCATATATGGCAAAGCGACATATATATGGATTTGTCCACTTTATTAGACATATTTGGACTGATGCGACTTATAGGGCGGTGCGACGTGTATGGAGGAAAATACGGTACCTTTGAAGTCAGCCAGTATTTGGCCCCCTTGAACTTTTCAACCTTTTGCCACATTTCAGGCTTCAAACATAAAGAAACAAAAAAAAAAAAATTTTTTTATGAAGAATCAACAAGTGGGACACATTGGAGAACTGGAATGAAATTTATTGGATGTGTCAAACTTTAACAAATAAACTGAAAAGTTGGGCGTGCAATTCGGCCTCTTTACTTTCAGTGCAGCTAACACTCCAGAAGTTCAGTGAGGATCTATGAATGATCCAATGTTGTCCCAAATGACTGATGATAAATAGAATCCACCTGTGTGTAATCAAGTCTCCGTATAAATGCACCTGCTCTGTGATAGTCTCAGGGTCCTGTTCAAAGCGCTGAGAGCATCATGAAGGCCAAGGAACACACCAGGCAGGTCCGAGATACTGTTGTGGAGAAGTTTAAAGCCGGATTTGGATACAAAAAGATTTCCCAAGCTTTAAACATCCCAAGGAGCACTGTGCAAGCAATCATATTGAAATGGAAGGAGTATCAGACCACTGCAAATCTACCAAGACCCGGCCGTCCCTCTAAACTTTCATCTGGAACAAGGAGAAGACTGATCAGAGATGCAGCCAAGAGGCCCATGATCGCTCTGGATGAACTGCAGAGATCTACAGCTGAGGTGGGAGATCCTGTCCATAAGACAACAATCAGTCGTACGCTGCACAAATCTGTCCTTTATAGAAGAGTGGCAAGAAGAAAGCCATTTCTCAAAGATATCCATAAAAAGTGTTGTTTAAAGTTTGTCACAAGCACCTGGGAGACACCAAACATGTGGAAGAAGGTGCTCTGGTCACATGAAACCAAAATCAAACTGTTTGGCCACAATGCAAAATGATATGTTTGGCATAAAAGCAACACAGCTCATCACTCTGAACACACCATCCCCACTGTCAAACATGGTGGTGGCAGCATCATGGTTTGGGCCTGCTTTTCATCAGCAGGGACAGGGAAGATGGTCAGAATTGATGGGAAGATGGATGGGGCCAAATACAGGACCATTCTGGAAGAAAACCTGTTTGAGTCTGCAAGAGACCTGAGACTGGGACGGAGATTTATCTTCCAACAAGACAATGATCCAAAAACATAAAGACACATCTACAATGGAATGGTTCACAAATAAACGTATCCAGGTGTTGGAATGGTCAAGTCAAAGTCCAGACCTGAATCCAATCGAGAATCTGTGGAAAGAGCTGAAAACTGCTGTTCACAAACGTTCTCCATCCAACCTCACTGAACTTGAGCTGTTTTGCAAGAAAGAATGGGCAGAATTTCAGTCTCTTCATGTGCAAAACTGATAGAGACAAACCCCGAGAGACTTGCAGCTGGAACTGCAGCAAAAGGCGGCGCTACAAAGTATTTACGCAAGAGGGCCGAATAATATTGCACGCCCCACTTTTCAGTTTTTATTTGTTAAAAAAAGTTTGACACATCCAATAAATTTCATTCCACTTCACGATTGTGTCCCACTTGTTGTCGATTCTTCACAAAAAATTAAAATTTTATATCTTTATGTTTGAAACATGAAATGTGGCAAAAGTTTGAAAAGTTCAAGGGGGCCAAATACTTTCGCAAGGCACTGTACCTTGCTATTTTTCTTGAGGTTGTGCTTTATGTCACTATTCTTCTTAATCCTGCATTGATGGTGGTCTTTACATGTGCACATCTGCTGATTAGCTTAGTTTGCTAGGAGTTGTGTCAGAGATGCTGAAAAGCTCAGTTCTTTTAGAAAGTTTTAAAATACAGACGAGGTCTGCACTTTTTCCAGGTCATTTCATTTAAACAATATTTAAGTCCCTGTAAAAAAACATCACCATATACTGTAATAAGTGGCCAGTTATGATGAGTTGAAGTTTTGAGCTTAGATTAACAGAATTGAGACACCGTGCACACAACGATGGCTAAAAACAACAGCATTGCTTGACTAAATAAATGGGAGAAAAGTAAATTAAACAAAATGAGACAAGATGTACAGATTTTAAAGTTACCAACTATTTGAAGCAATATACTTTTTTCTAAGACAGCAACGTTTGTTACTTTTCTCAGTACATGTTTGCTCACCTCTCAAATGAGAATCCCCTGCATCACTGCTCTCTACAGCAGGTAGGATACTAACTACTTTTAAGTGCTGCAAATAGACCTGCTTTAGTTTTATAATACATATCAAGTACAGTAGTCCCTCGTTTATTGAGGGGGATCCGTACCCTGAAGCCCCGCGATAAGTGAAAAACCGCAAAGTAGGATTAAGAGTACAAGTAGTAGTTTATTTTAATATTTATATACCTATAAATATTAAGGCGTTTTAAACCCTTGCTACTACTTACTAAAAGCCACGTTTAAAAGCAGACGTTTATTTTCTAAACATAACGTCTCAGTGGCTTTTAAACCCCAAAATACGTTACGGCAAAGACTGGTTCATCCCAAAGACCCAGTCCCCCGGCACAAACAGAGTAATGTTGTGTATGCTGTTCAGTGTCAGGAGGGCTGTGATCAGTCTTACATCAGGGAAACTAAACAGCCACTGGCCAAAAGGATGGCCCAGCACAGAAGATCAACATCATCAGGCCAGGACTCTGCAGTCTACACTCAACTCCAGGCCAGCGGTCACTCTTTCAGGGATGAAGATGTTCACATCCTGGACAGGGAGGAACGATGGTTTGAGAGAGGAGTAAAGGAGGCCATCTTTGTGAAAAGAAATCGTCCATCATTAAACAGGAGTGGAGGCCTCCGGGTTCAACTGTCCCCCTCTTACAATGCTGTGATTGCTAGTATCACTCAGCCCTCTGTGAATAGTAAACAGCCATCAGTGTGCTAATGATCCATTGTTAGGCTGATGGTCCTTCTTAACCATGTGATCAGCTGGTTTTGGTTGTCAGCAGCAAACTGGTTGATCCACTCTGAGAAGGTGCTATTTAAGAGACTGAGCTGAATACAGCACCTCAGACTGAGGAAGTCCTCAGGATGAGAGACAAAACTTTTCCACTTTTTTTTTTTGCTTTGTTTTGTTTTTTGTTTTTTGTTGAATGTCCAGAGGACCAGATTGAACTTTTTTGGACAGTGAGATTATGTTCATACAGTCATCCGAAAGATGGACAGAGTGCACGTTGCTGCTGCTCCTAAGAGCGCGGCCCCTTATTCTTTTAGATAGGAAAAGGGGCCATGAGGAGAGGATAGTGGTATTACAAAAAGGATCTCTTCACATCTTGTCCTCATCAGGACATGATTTAAGACATTAAAAAAAAACCTCTACCAGCAAACACATTTATAAACACATTACGTATGTGACGACATGACGGTGAGATTTGTCCATGAAGCACTTCCAGATAGCGCCACAGTCCTGATAAGATGTTGGTGTCAGTCGGTACAGCTCTGATAAGCATTCACAGAGAGAAAATTGATGTTGACCTACTTCGAAGCCAAACAGGGGAGTCAGATTCAAATAAGCCAGGCATGGGCAAACCCCAGCCAGCAGGCTGTATACGGCCCGTTGGGCATTTTAATGGGCCCGCCGAAATTGTCCAAAATTTGGACCAAACAAAAAAATATATATATTTTATATATATTTTTTTTAATATACTTTATTTTTCAGGGGTGCTGAGGTAAAATTTAGAGGTGCTTAAAGCACCCCCAAAAAGAGGTTAAAATCGCCACTGGTTCAAATTAGATTTAAAAACTGAATTTAATAGGGAAAAAAAACTGGTGTCATTTTACCTGTAGTTCCAGCATTTCCCCAGTAGAGGCGCACAACAGACACTGGCGTGTATTATGGCCTGGCCCTTTGCTCCAATTTTAGAACTCAATGTGGCTCGCGAGTCCGAAAGTTCGCCCACCCCTGAGATAAGCCATAGTTGTTGATTTTTTCAGGCAGACTTGTTATTTCTCATCAGCCTTGGTCCTGCTGGTACTTTTAATCCAAAATGGCCAGATTTGTGTGCATTTCACTGGTCCATGCTTATGAGCTCCCTCCAAGGCCGTCCCCAACATGCTGGCAGGTCCCAAAGCCATAAGTGGCCTGCGGTTCTCACAAATCACTTCCATCTTATGGTTTAGCTTGTAAATCAGCAGATTATGAGTGCTCGAAGCACAAACCAAACCTGCAGACAGGGTCGGCAGCTTTGCCATGGCCAAAACTGCTGCCGCCATCTTCTTTAATAGCCAGTAACTACGGGTGTACACCAAACTGAGGTTCTTTTGTGGCACCGACCGAACTGCGCCAGTCGGTGTATATATTGAAACGTCACTCTTCTTTCGGTGTCAAGTTTCGGTATTGGCTGTAACGTGTCACGTGGTTTCAGCCCACAGGCAGATAAAACACAGGCGTACGTGGTTACGCCCACAGACGGGGTTCACGCGTCTGTGTTGTTTTGTGAACTACTGTTGTGCTGCACGTGTCGTGTGTCCGCTAAAAAAATGCCTCCAAGATCAAAAGTGTGGCTCCATTTTCGAAAGATTGATGCCAGTAGTGCGCGTTGCAATATTTGCAAAAAAAGACATCATTGCTAAGGCTGGCAACACAACTAATTTGATGAAGCATCTTATCGTTCACGGCATCAATTTACGAGCGGAAAGTTGCTCGGTTTTTGATTGCAAGAAGACTGGGCCGCAGCTATCCTCCTCAAGTCAGCCTATGAGTGTTGGAGAGCCTGAACGGCTTGATTTAACATGCCCACCACAACCGGACTCCTCTTCCTCCGAGAACTCCGAGGACAGCTCTGTTTCTGGGATTTCAGCTGGTAAGTTTGTTAACGTTACTGCAGCTTTGTGACTGCTTAATATGAGCATTGTGCGGTGAATTAACTATCCATGTAATGCCAACTTTAAGATATCAGTGTGTAGCTGTATTTTATTTTATTAAAATACAGCTACACACTGATATTAGTGTGTAGCTAGCTGTATTTAATTTTATTAAGTTGTATTTATAAGTTGTATAAATTTATAAGTTGTGTTTTATTTTATTTTATTAACAGTTCACCTAATGTTGTTCACTGTTTGTTTTCCTCACAGGAGCCTCTGACCCTGCTGTGACAAGGACAAGACCAGTCAGCCACAGTGTGAATCCATTCACACTGGCAGAAAAAGGAAAAAATGACAAAAAAGCAAGAGGAGGCCCACAGGGCAGTCATGGGCTTTGTCGTCAAAAGTTTATTACCTTTTTCTACGGTGGAGGTACGTAACCTGGATGTTGTTGACCAGTTAAGCCTTTATCCCCAACCCTAGATAATGGTTTTTGAGCAATAACAACAACAACCATGTTATTGTTTATGTTTTGTGTTCTATGTCAACTAGGGAGCTGTTAAGAGTCCTAAACCCCAGATATCAGTCCCCCAGCAGAGACATGCTGTCAAATACACTCATACCAGCATGGTATGCAGTGGAAAAGGAAAATGTCAAGAGAGAATTGGAAGACGTCAGAGATGTGGCTGTGACCACGGATGGGTGGACCAGTGTGGCACAAGACCATTACTTGACCGTTTCAGTCCACTTTGTGAGAGAGGGCACCATGAAGGCGAAAATCCTGCATACCAGGGCAGTCTACACACCCCAGACAGGGCATGTAATAGCTGAGGAGATAGGAGATATTCTTGATGAATTCAACATAAAAGGAAAAAGTTGTTGCAATCACTGTGGACAATGCAGCTAATATGGATGTAGCAGTGAAAAAGATGAGCATTAGAAAAATTGGCTGCTTTGCCCACACTCTAAACATTGCTGCTCAAAAGCTGTACAATATACCTCTCATCTCAAAGTGGGCAGGAAGAATCCGAGCTATGGTGGTGTGGTTAAAGCGGTGCAGATTGGCTAAACCTGTCCTTAAAGACAAGCAGCGTCTTCTCGGTTAGTAGAACTCAAAGTAGACTAAACAGTGCAAAATTATATGGCTAAATACATTATTGAACTATTACTACAAATACACAACTAGTCTGACAACCACACACGTGTGTCTATCTCTAGGTCTTCCAGAACATGCTGTCATTTTAGATGTGAAGAACAGGTGGAACAGCCTCTTCCTGATGGTGGAGTGATTTCTGGAGCAGTTTCCTGCCATCCAGGCAGCGTCCATGGACCCTCGGTTAAAAAAAACAATGGAGGAGGACAGGTATTTATGGACATCGTTGATATTACCTTATTTTTTTATCAATGTGAATTCAAAAAAGTTGTAGATTTTATTAGTAAAAGAGGTTTGGCTTCTCAATTCAAAGAAATGAGAATGTGTGGGGTTCAAGCTATCAAGCTGAGCTTTAAATTATGTAGATTGCCTTATCACTAGGGCTTCGTCTGGCATCACTGTTAGTCTCAGACACACAGGAAGGAGACGAAGGAAGCAAAGCCAGTTATGTAAAAGAGAGAATCTCTCTTTTACATAACTGGCGTCGCTTCCTTCACCTCATTTTCACATCAGGAGGAATTTCAGCCATCATCACCAGTGTCTCCTGTTTGTCTGAGACCCACAAAGACCCCCAACAAACCCCTATTAGTAGTGACAAGGCAATCCACATATGATGATGTTAGCCCCACACTCCTTTCTTTGAATTGAGAAGCAAAATTCATTCAACCTTTATTTAGACAAGTAAATCCCATTGAGCCTTGTTTTCTACAAATAAAGTCCTGTTGTTTTTGGTCTAGCTAATACAACGTGTATATTTTTCTCAGACTGGAGAGACTTTCTGACGATGATTACAGAAAAGCAGAACAGTTTGTCAGAGTTATGAAGATACTCTATTCATCAACTATCTGCATCTCGGCTGAAAAGAGTCCAACTTTGGGCCAGATTCTGCCCATCTTGGAAAAACTCCAGCAACCACTTCACAGTTACTGGTGAGGACTCCTCTTTCACACAGACCATCAAGGAGAAGATTTGGGGTGACCTCTCAAAAAGATACCATGTATATAGCATAATAATCCTGTAGATTAATGTTGTTTTCATTAGACATACTGACTACTATATTGCTTTTGTCTTGCAGGATGAGAGCATCAGGCAGTTCTTGGAGGAGGGCACAGCCTTAGACCCAAGATTCAAGACAAAAGTGGCCGATGAAGTGTGGACCAGACAAGAAGAGGAGCTGATTAGTAGGATGTCACAGCAGGTGTGTGTTTATTGTTATTGATAATATTTTATTCCTCTTCCATTGTAGATCAGTTTATGACTCCCATAATCTATTGAATACAGAATAAAGGTGTAATGATCCAGGCCCAGCAGATGGAGCAGGAGCTGGAAGGGACAGCTGGCGATCATGACTCATCTGATGAAGATTCTACAGCTGCAGCTTCATTACTGGTAAAATAAAAGTAGACACCCTGCTCTGAAACCTCCCCCACCTCCATTTCATTTTCAGAACAAAATTACCTTGTTGGCATCTACTCTGTCTTTATTTTTCCTCCTCCTTCTGTTTCCAGAAGAAGCCAAAGCTCTCTGGCATCGAAGAGCTATTTGCCGAAGAGGACATGGCAATTGAAACAAGAGAAGAAAACACTTGTAGCACCACATAGAAGATTCAGGAGGAAATGAAGCAGTGCAGAAGTTTGCCAACAACCCGAAGCTCTGTGAATCCAGTGACCTGGTGGTGAAATGTGAGGGACAAAATGCCATTGTTATCAGACTTGGCAACCAGGTATCTCTGTGTGCAAGCATCATCCACACCGTCAGAGCGAACATTTTCCACTGCTGGAGACACCATCAGCCAGGAGCGGGCCTGTTTGTGTCCAGAGAAGGCAGACATGCTGATTTTTCTGAAGAAAAACTGTTAAATGAAAAAGGTCCTCCTCAGTGTGTAGCAGTGAGCATTACACACCGACATGTCTGGTTTGCAATAGTTCTTTGACCTGGAAATTATTTGTTTATTTTTTTGTAAGAAAACTACTTGAAATAGAAAAATACCAAAAAATACAACTCGAGATTTGTACTGTAATCTGCAACATAATTTTATTCATGTTAGAATTGATGTTATTCATAAAATTGGTACCGAAAAAAGAACTGTTCAGGAACTGACACCGAAGGTACAGATACCAATTTTTTTGGAAAGGTACCCAGCCCTACCAATAACATAGCTATCTGCCGGTGCCCAAAAGCAGAAACCCTGCATCATGATTCCAATATCTTCAGTGTCCTCCTGAGACAATAAGGAAAGGCACATCAGATCCATGACATATCCTGCCACATGCATTTCAGTGGGGCATGAGGGCTCTCCAGGACCCTGTCGCTTAGTTGGAAAAACTATCGATTGCATTGAAAGTCCAGTTGATCAGATCCACAACCAGCGTTTCCCCTACCATTATACAAGCAGGGTGCCCCACCCCATCAACAGAACTGAGCACCCCGCCTACTAAACCAAACTTGTCCCCCCCACCCAGCACCGACATAGCACTAAGCTAGCAGACCATAATACAGACTCTACCTTAAAAGCTAAAGGCGCCTCTTCCTTCATGCTGAACACCCCCCGCCTCCGCTCAAAAACTGTTGGTACAAGCTGCGCTCAGACATGTCTCCGTCCCCCACCCCATCAACAAAAATCATGGATGAGATGAACACCCCGCCATGGCAAGTTAACAAGGGGAAACACCGATGACCGTAGTTTACGTTTCAGAAGATTTATAAATAGAAGCTCTGATACACAGACAGAGAGAGCAGGAGGACGACGGGAGAGGGAAGAAATGCGTCCGTCTTGCATGAGAGCGAGTGAAGAAAAAAAAAGCCAAAAAAGCAGAGATTTGACACGCTGCAGGAAGAAGCTTCTCCTGCAGCTGTGAGATGCACACAGGTGCAGCAAGTGCAAAATAAGTTAAAATATTAACTTTAAATAAAAATTTCATGCTGACCGTGCGTCTCATCCATCAATCAGCCAATTGTGTGTCATGTCCAATCTTACTTTGAAAAACCGTGACAGAGTCTGCGAAAAACGAACCGTGAAGTAGTGAGGGACTACTGTATATTATATGGAACCACTATTACACCAATATATTGCTGTACAATTAAACTCCCTGCTGGGAGTTCGTGGTTTATACTCAGAACTAAGAAAACACTATCTCAGAGATGCTGCCTCCCAGTTTTCTTTGATAATTTTACTAGTTTGGCTCAGGCCTAAACTCCTGAAAATTTCTATCAAATTTAACATGTTTACTAAAATATTCTACCTATTACCCCATCTTGGTGTATTGAAGACCTTGACTATTGTTAAAAATTAAAACCTGCCTCACTTGACCTTGGACTTGTGAGATCATAATGTTGCTGCTCAAAACTATAACCCATGTCCACATGCTTAATGTGAAAAATATATTTAAACCAGTTTAACCACAACATTAAAACAAATGTAAAAAAAAGAAACAACAGTCAGCACAGAAAAATGTTAATGGTTTGTAAAACTAAATTGTCTACTTTTATGTTTTGGATTCAGACATTTAGTAGTAAAACTGCACCGTAAAAGTAGCAAAATCCCCAAAATACAGAATTTATTTTAGGAAGTCCCCATGAAGAGGTTTCCTAAATCTCATGTACAGTATCATTTATTATTTAGGAGCAATGTGGTTTGGTGGTGTAAAACCTAATAATAGTTTTGAGGAATTCAACAGAAGAAAGAATCACAAGCCAAACCAACAAGTCTCTAAAGGCACCTCCTCAAATCATCTTGAGGCAACGCATCAATCAGAACCTCCACAGTCGGTGGCAAATACACTCAGCAGCCATAAAACTCACCAGATCAAGCAGCAAACTGGGTCAAAACCAGAAATGCTTTCCTTAGTAAACCCAAGCCTTTGTCATTGTCTCATAAAACGTTAAAGTTTGAGTAAACCTTTGAAGGAATGCATACTGCTCACCACTAGGCAAGAGCCAATAACCTGTTTCAAGGTATATAAAGGTGTTAAAAAAAGTGTCAGAATATTCCATCACTATATCATGATTATGATTTAAATTACCTGAAATGAGACAACAGTTTTTGCATTTCTTTCTACCCTTCTATGAAAGTTTCTTATAGCCTTCATTCATTTGTGTAAGGGGGAACTCCCCAAAACTGTTATTCTATGCTTTTCTATTCTAATGAAAGAAATTATATATATATATATATATACATATATATATATACATATATACATATATATATATATATATACATATATACATATATACATATATATATATATATATACATAT
>NC_056502.1:35311502-35313055 GCF_014905685.2 Nematolebias whitei
TATATATAAACCATTCATACAGCACTCTACTATATACTATACAAAGACTAATCAGAGCTTTGACACATTCATAAACTGATGAGACACACAGGAGGCAACGAGGGGTTCAGTGTTTTGCCCAGGGACACCTACGCATGTGACAGCTGGTGGAATCGAACCCCCAACTCTTGCATTGGAGGACGACTGCTCTAACCACTCAGCCAAAGCCGCCCTAATATACATAAGCAGTTTCTGTTTGTCCAAGGCAACCAGTTTTAGTCTGACAACCAGAATTTGCCTCGAGGTTGTCTGGTGGACAACCAAGTGAAACAGACATGGATTAAAGTTCTCTGGTACTACGACAAATTTCTGTCATCTTTAAAACTGAAAGGGGAAGTAATAGTGCGGTGGCCTTGTTAAAGCCATCCAATCTAATAATACATAGATTATTGGTTGAAAGCAGTATAAGTTTAAAGAACCAGAGCCACAGTTTGAGCCAATCAGCACAGAGAAGGACGGGTCCTGCAGTCTGATACATGGAGGGTGATGGAGGTGTTCCTCACTCAGAGACAGACTGCAGGTGAGAGCACCGATCAGTGTCACCTGGACTATTGTACAAGGACACACTGCTGCCCTAACTGAAGGTGATGATGTAATAAATTACTAAATTCACTGCAGCCAAGAGAAATACCAGAACTGATACACCATCACCCCCACCCTATCCTGCCACACTGCACCCCAACCTCCTTTTGACTTTTGTATATAAATTCTAACTTTATATTAAATGTTAATGTGTTCGGATCATCATCAGACAGACATGTACAACTTGTGCATGTGACTAAACTTCTGCTCCTTAACGGAGACAGCGCTTCGCAGGAGCACGCTCAGCCTGTTTGTGTCTCACAGTGAGGGAGGAGGCTGCTTTACTTCTTATAATTAAACAATATTAAACACCAAAAGACTAATATTTATACACCCCAGATTATCACAAAGAAGTGTATCGGTTTATTTTTTTTATTTTTTACCATAAACTTATAAAGTTCTCTCAGAGTCAGCTTCAGGTGTTTATAGTTTATCTTTTAAAAAATCGTTTTAAAAAAAATAATCTGCATATTTAAATTCCACATCATGCTTTAACAATAATAAGATGTAATTATCAAAAATGAAAAATAGTATTAAATGACCAAATGAACCAAAATCCTGTAAATACAATCCCTTTGAATGAAATAGTCATTTTGGGGGATAAATCTGAGGTGTGCAGCGCTGTGTTTATACAAACAGTTTTACAGGGGAGGTGGGAGTGTGGGACAGAGACACAGCCGTGCGGTGTTTGCACCATCAGTTTTACAGGGGAGGTGGGAGTGTGGGACAGAGACACAGCCGTGCGGTGTTTGCACCATCAGTTTTACAGGGGAGGTGGGGAGAGGAGAGAGGCAGACAAATATCAGCCGCACACGGTCAGTACCAACAATTTGGGTGGGCAGGGGAAGGGGGAGACAGAGGCACATCTGAGCCATGCGCTGTCTGTACAAACACTTTGAGTATGTGTGTGTGTGTGGGGGGGGGGGGGGGGG
>NC_056502.1:35313155-35367624 GCF_014905685.2 Nematolebias whitei
GGGGGGGGGGGGGTTCAGTAGACGGGGCGCTCTGTTCAGTAGACGGGGCGCCCCGCTTGTATAATGGTAGGGGAAACACTGCAGAAGGAGGATCATGGAGATGTGGTTGCCTGCCTGGGAGGGGTTGACGAGGGAGAGGACAGCCCCCAGAAACCATCTTGGCTCCAGCAAACTGGTTGGTCCACTTAAGGAGTTTACCGCTTAGTGGGGAAACAATTTTCTGGAACTCCTCAGGCTGATGAACACCTCCGGATAGAAGGTGAAATGTCTCTATAAAAAAGAAACTGTCCAGATGACCCGACTGAGAATTATTGGATTTGGTACCTGGATGATTATGAACTTTGTTATCATGGAGACGGCCGCCATGACAGGCTGGAGTCTGAAAGGGGGCCAGGAACTGAACCACAGCAGCAACACACAAAACTCCAGAAGTGCACACACAGTCATGCTCATAGTGTGGGTGTACAATGCAGGCGCAAAAAACAACAACAAAACAAACACAACACGAACAAAAAAGGAGCGAGTCCAAGTGGAGCTTCCGTCAGTGCGGCCATACAGCGGCGCAGGACGCCATGTGTTTTGTCCACATTTTAGGCGTGGTTAGAACAAAACTTATTTTTTTAATGCCATTTTGTTTAATTGCTTTTTTTAATATAAATGGTGTTCATCCTGATGCTACATTTGTCTCTCTCTCCCGAGATACTTGAACTCCTCCACTTGTGTCAGCATCTCATGCCCAACCCAGCCTCCCTTTTCCGACTGAGGACAATAGCCTCAATTTGGAGGTGCTGATCCTCATCCAGCCACTTCACACTGCTGGAACCACTACACTGAGATCTCAAGATCACGGTGCAATGACGCCAACAGGATCACATCATCCGCAAATAGCAGAGACAAAGTCCCGAGGTCACCAAACCAAATTCCTTCCACCTTCTGGCTGCACAAAGAAATTTTGTCCATAAAAAAAGTTAGACTGAAAAAAGACAATTTTAAAAAAAAAAGAAAAAATTTAAAAAATGAAAATTTACTTTTCTGATAACCTCTTTCAAAACATTTCCATGATGCAAATAATATAATGGATAAACATCTTGTACCTAGCATTGCTGCATAAGTAGAAGTTTTAAGTGATAAAAGCTAAACCTGTTATCCCCATCACCCATCTCCATGCAACAAAGCGTACCAAGAATTCAACTTGTTCATTAAAATCAAATCAATATGGAAATAGAATTATTCACAGCTAAAACAAACAAGAAAGCCAAGAAACATTAATTTAAAAAAACTGAAACAAGTAATAAGTGTGTAGATTTTAAAGACAGCTGCCAAACATCTTATAAAACCACTAATATTTACATTTGTTTGCAAATGACTTCCAGTTTCTTTTTTAATTCAAGGCTAAAACGTGTAGAACTTTTTTCATTAGCATACTTTCTCAACTACAATACTTATTAAAGCTTATTTTAAGCAATTACATTGTCAGCAGGAGTTGTAATCTCCAACGGCTGCTAAACACCCACATCTCCAAAATTTGCTGGAAACTATAATTGTGAGCTGTTCTTGGTGCTTTGCAGATGGGCCTTTTGGGGCAATCTGAATATCCCTAATATTACCCAGTTCCTCTCAAGGGGAAACGTGAACATTATAAAAAAGGTCCAAATAATTCCGGTCAAATTACGCAGTTCTTAATGAACTTCAAAAGATGTGCGGATGTTTTTACAGGCCAGTGCTCAGGCCTTAACTGTAATTATGAAAACAAACCATATTAATGATATCATTTATCATTTCCACACTTTGGCCGTGAGAGGCCTGCCACAAGGTTCTTGTCTATACTGGACAAAAGGAAAACTCGTGATCTACTAAACAAAATGTAAGCTTTTCCATACACAAATCAGATTTTTCCTGTTCTTTTTAAAACCCCTTTGGGCCATCACACAAATTACATGAGAGGTTCAGGGTGAAAAGTCATAGCCCATCTGTTGCATGAATCTATGCCAGACTTGGTCTATGCAGTCAGAATACGATTAAAATTGTATGCATATCAATATAATAACTGCCAAAGAGGTATATATTTTCTACCAGATTAAAGGTTAATAAACATTATTAATGATTATTAGATATAGATTTACACCTAGAAGATTATTGGGAGAAAGGGCTTCATTTCCTTGGCTTTAGAACACAGTAGTCAGCCTTCTGTCTCCCATATTGGAGAGAAGTGTGGTGATTCATTTAAATACCACATGTTAGACTTCTCCTGTAAGTCTGGCTTTACTCCAAATTATGTCTCCTGGGTTTACATACCACTGAATAATTTGTTCAAATGTCATTTGCAATTGCCCCAAAACGTTCTCTTCACGAGAAGCCTTTTAGAAAACATCTGTAACAAATAGTTGTTTTGAGACTACATCAGTGCTGGTACTGGTATATGACCTTAAGCTGTGTATAAAGCACACAAAACAAGTTTAAATATCCACTGAACTAGAAACCTGATCCCATGAGCAGTAGCCACCTGGATGGTATGATATTTACCATTAGTTCTGGGCAGCTCGAGCTCATGTGTTCCAAATCTTTTTGCTGCAGTCTATATAATTAGCTGTAATTGACTTCCCTTGAAATGTGTTTCTTCTGGGACATCTGGCCTTGAAACTTCAGCCTTCCCTTATAAGGCCCAGCGTGGAATTACACTTTCTAATTTTGCTAACTGCATGGGTGGCAATCACAGCACTAGGTAAATATGCAAATTGTAACACCTAGGTAGTAAAAAAAAATATTTTTAAAAGACTTTTCTGACAATTTTCAAAACAAATTTTCTGCATATTATTTGATGCATAAACGGTGACACATTTGTAACTGAACTACATTTAAATCACTGCCCTTTTTACAATTCAAACATGAGGAAATGGCTGCTCAGTTATGATAAAAATCATAATCACAATCGTTTTTGTCAATAATGTACCGTATTTTCCTCCGTACACGTTGCACCGCCGTATAAGTCGCATCAGTCCAAATATACCATATTGCCAAAAGAATTCGCTCACCTGCCTTGACTCACATGAGCTTAAGTAACATCCCATTCCTAATCCATAGGGTTCAATATGACGTTGATCCGCCGTTTGCAGCTAGAACAGCTTCAACTCTTCTGGGAAGGTGTCCATAAGGTTCAGGAGTGTGTTTATGGGGATTTTTGACCATTCTTCCAGAAGTGCATTTGTGAGGTCACATACTGATGTTGGATGAGAAGGCCTGGCTCTCAGTCTCCGCTCTAATTCATCCCAAATATGTTCCATCAGGTTCAGGTCAGGACTCTGTGCAGGCCAGTCAAGTTCATCCACACCAGACTCTGCCATCCATCTCTTTATGGACGTTGCTTTGTGCACTGGTGCACAGTCATGTTGGAAGAGGAAGGGGCCAGATCCAAACTGTTCCCACAAAGTTGGGAACATGGAATTGTCCAAAATGTCTTGGTATGCTGGAACAGTCAAGAGTTCCTTTCACTGGAACTAAGGGGCCAAGCCCAGCTCCTGAAGAACAACCCCACACCTTAATCCCCCCTCCACCAAACTTTACACTTGGCACAATGCAGTCAGACAAGTTCCGTTCTCCTGGCAACCACCAAACCTAGACTCATCCATCAGACTGCCAGATGGAGAAGCACGATTCGTCACTACAGAGAACGCGCCTCCACTGCTCTAGAGTCCAGTGGCGGCGTGCTTTACACCACTTCATCTGACACTTTGCATTGCACTTGGTGTTGTATGGCTTGGATGCAGCTGCTCGACCATGGAAACCCAGTCCATGAAGCTCTCTGCGCACTGTTCTTGAGCTAATCTGAAGGCCACATGAAGTTTGTAGGTCTGTAGTGATTGACTCTGCAGAAAGTTGGCAACCTCTTTGCACTATGCGCTTCAGCATCCCCTGACCCCGCTCCGTCAGTTTACGTGGCCTACAACTTGGTGGCTGAGTTGCTGTCATTCCCAAACACTTCCATTTTCTTATAACACAGCTGACAGTTGACTGGAACATTTAGGAGCGAGGACATTTCACGACTGGATTTGTTGCATAGGTGCATCCTATCAGTTCCACGCTGGAATTCACTGAGCTCCCGAGAGCGACCCATTCTTTCACAAATGTTTGTAAAAACAGTCTGCATGCCAAGGTGCTTCATTTTATACACCTGTGGCCATGGAAGTGACTGGAACACCTGATTCCAATAATTTGGATGGGTGAGCAAATACTTTTGGCAATATAATGTATGTCTAATAAAGTGGAAGAAAAAACATGTCACTTTGCCGTATACATCGCATCTATTATGCGTCATCACTGACGCGTTGCGTTTGTTATGATTCACTGCTGACAACCTGGAAACGTGGGCCGGTGTTGAGCCAAATATCGATTGGCTGCCAAATGGCGGCCGTGGGAGTGTGCACAGGAGGACTTTAACAAGAATTTAACAAGACTAACACAAACAATTTGTTTGCTTGACATTATAGCAAAGGTGTGTCTCAGTTGAACTTTTACTTAATAAATGCACTTCAGTGGTCAAATTAGCAGCATTTCACCAGGGCGGCGCAGCAAAATGAAGCTGATTTGATGGTTGCTCAAGGCATGATCCCAGAGCTGGACAAAAGTGGCAGGCTATGGCAAGCCGATTGTGTCATTGATAGCCACTTTTACCTATTACATGATACAACAGCATGCCATACTATTCGAATGCCATTTAGTGGCTGAAAATGGTAGTGTTCAATATTTTCAATGTCATAATGAATGAAAACGGTAATATCTCAGCCAAAAATTGGCTTATAAATATGGGAAAAATTAATATACATCGCTTCGGTTTATAAGTCACAGGGCATGTAAATTATGCAAAAACTGCAACTTATAGGCCAGCTAATATGGTCATCGCATATTTTTAAAACTTTATTCATCTATAATTCAATTGTTGGGAGACTGACAAAATGAAGATTCAATGCAATCTGCTGGCTTCCGTAGATAGACAACTTTATTACTTTTTATGAATGTTTCATTTCAGTGCCCTGAGACAACTTCTGTTGTGACTTGGTGTTATATAAACTGAATTTAAATGTTGCTTTCATTGCACCTCAAAAAATGAACCGTCTTAAAAAGGTTTTTAAAAATCTCTTTACACTGAAAATGCCAAACTGAATGTATTCATTCAAATGTAGACTACTTCCAAAATAATTGGGAAAAAAAAGTGTTTTTCTGTATTAGTCACTAAAATATATTTCTCCTTAGATTTAATTTATTTTAAATTTCATGTTAGGATGTTGACATTTTTTTCATATCATCCATCCATCATCTTCGCCCACTTCTTCCTTTTCGGGTCATGGGCGTCACTGATGCCCATATTCAGCAATCACTGTGCGAGAGGCGGGGGACACCCTGGACAAGTCTCCAGTCCATCACAGGGACACAGAGACAAAAAAACCATTCATTTTCTCACTCACACCTAGGGACAGGTTAGAGTTACCAATCAGACCAACATGCATGTTTTTGGTCTGTGGGAGGAAACTGGAGTACCCAGAGAAAACCCCACGCATGCACGGAGATGGGGCTGGGCAATATGGACCAAAATAAAATATCTCAATATTTAAGATAAATCGTAGTATACGATATACATCTTAATATTTTTTCTTTCCATAAAGTATTAACAAAAATATATTTCTGAGTCGACACTTTGACCCAGTTGTCACACAGGCACATTTATTAACTGTTGTGAATGTACAAAATAAATGTCTAAAGAATAAAGTATTTATTTGCTAATTTTAAAAATTGTTTTGTGTTTAAATTTATTTACATATATAAAAGTACAAGTTGTGCTTGTGCTAACAAAAATATATTTCTGAGTCAAAGCTTTAAGCCAGTTGTCACACAGGAACCTTTAGTAAACAGCTGTAATTGTACAAAATAAAATATCTAAAAAATAAATTTACATATATTAAATAGTTTATTTTTTAGATATTTATTTACATACATTAAATAATCCTCTTCAGCTGGGGGCAGCTGTGGCTGAGACTAGAGCAGTCGACCTCCACTACAAGAGTTGGGGGTTCGATTCCACCAGCAGTCACATGCCGAAGTGCCCCTGGGCAAGAGAATGAACCCCTCAATGCCTCTGATGTGCGTCCCATCAGTGTATGAATGTGATAAAGCTCTGATTGTTCTTTTGTGGATGAGGACACAGATTGTGTTGTAAAGAGCTTTGTGTGTCTTGATCAGTTAAAGGTGATACAAGTACAGTCCATTCAGCTGTGCCACCTTCACGTCATTCGTAAGCGTGCGAACTGCAGCTGCAGGTCCGACAGACTTCAGCCTGTGCGCCCGTGCGTGCATGTGTGTTTGTGGAGGCGGGGCACAGTAACAAACGCAGGAGCTTCAAGAGACAAAATATTGCTTTAAACAAACATATGATGTGTAAAAACTAAAGTTTTTTGAAAAAATTCATTAAGCATGAGTGACAGAAGAGTGGTTCGCATGAGTGACAGAAGAGTGGTTCACACTCGTGTGAACTTTTACATTTTTGCAGCATTATGTCAGAGATATCACTAGTTAAAAACACTCGTCACAATGTGATCTGAAAAAAAAAAAAACATTCAGTATTATAATGGAGAAACAGGAGTGATCTGGTTGCACTCTCCCATCTGAGTAGTTGCATTCGGGCCTAAAAAAAAAAAAAAAAAAAAAACAGTCTCGGACCGGCCCAAACCCGTATCATTTTTTCCGAGCCCGACCCGATCAATTAACTGATTACAGGCCCGAACCCAATAAAACAAAATACTTTTTTAAATGAAGCCTTTACTGCTTTGTAAGCAAATCAGTTTGACATGATTTAAAAATGTATTTCAGAGAAAGGAAGGCATAAGACTTCTTGTTTATTAACAAGTCAGAGGATTATTATATATTATATAGATATTATACAGTAGTTATTAATAGTCGGCGGACGCGTGCGGCTGATGATCCAAATTGGGTCATCAGCCGCGCGCGTCCACCGACCCAGCGGCTGAGTAAGCTTCAGGTGGGTCGCTGGCAGTCATCCATCGGGATGGTTTTTTAACCTCTTTCAAACCAGCAGCGAATGTCTGCTGACGCAGCGGCTGAGTCTAGTTGGACTTGGATGGATCACTGGCAGTGGTCCAGCTGAAGCTCAACTGAGCTTTGTTTACCTCTTTCAACTGGCCTTATAATTACAATCAAACCAGAATAATATAAAGGGACTTCAGTCATTGCCAAGTTCATAACAAAATATTTGTAACATATTTGTATTATTCTAATACTTTGATCAAATAAAATTAAAAAGCTAGGATACTTCAAAACCTCAAATATGTGAAAACTTTCTTACAGTAACAAATTATAAACCTTTCTGGGATCAAATTTTAAAATGCCTTTTAAAAAAAATATGCAAAAACTTGGTATGAATATACAGTGGCAAAATAAAAAAAGAACATTTAAACAACATAAAAATAATTTCATGTTAATCTAAAAGAGCCTTCTTCTGGTCCAACACCAACCTGGGATCCATCTCTTAGCTTAAAGATGCACTCCATTGTGTTGATGGTGATCACAACAGGCTCGGAGCCCAGCTTGGTCCAGGGTACATGGATTCGTAGCTCATGAATATGACCACTCATGAATGTGAAGGGCAGCTTCAACTCCTGTACAATGACAATAAGGATGGAAAAAATTTTGATTAAAACTGGACCTGGAAGAAATTACATCTGCAGTGTAAACCGCGTCGAACGTGATCATCCAACCATTTCTGTTTTTCCTGTACTTTCAAGAGTGTTCTGAAGGTTCAGGTTTCCTCTATCAATGAACTTTCTAATTCTAACTTTATGGTAAGCTGGAATGTAAGGATTAATTACTAATGAACAAAATTTAAATTGGCAACTTCTCAAGGAAGTTCTATCAAAAAAAGCCACAGTATTGATGACAAAATGTGATTATTATGATCAAGAACTAAAATTATATAAAACTTGACCCCCGTGACCCAAAATGGAAGAAGTGGGTCAAAGATAATGGATGGATAGATGAAATGAAACTTAAGTAGGTTTAAAAACAAATTATAAATCATAGGAAATGCTCAGATGGCAGGGAGCAGAGGCAACTAAACACCCCATATTTAAATAGTCTACATTAAATACTAAAAACAAACTCACTGTAATTTATCCATAGTCATTTAAAAGGTTTCCAATGAGAATGTTCATCAAGAACCTGTTACAATGGTTTTGAATCACTCTGAAAACTAGTATTTAAACCATGAACTGCTCTGTGCATGGACAGTAAATGGTATATGGACTGTACTTATATTAGCACTTTTCTATCTTATGAAGACACTCAAAGCTCTTTACAGCAAAATCTGTGCCTCATTTACCCATCATGCACCACTCTACTAGATCTATACAAAGAATAATCAGAGCTTTAGAACATTCATACACTGATGGGACACACATCAGAGGCAATGAAGGGTTCAGTGTCTTGCCCAGGGACACTTCAGCATGTGACTGCTGGTGGAATCGAACCCCCAACTCTTGTATTGGAGGACGGCTGCTCTAACCACTCAGCCGCCTCAACGTAGAACCAAAAATACAACCATCTGCCCGACAGCCGACGCTTGGCTCAGACTAGGCCATGCCTGAGGAGAATGATACCTAAAGTGCAGTGGTTCTCAAAATAAAATATACACCAAAATGCAGGAAATCCCATCTACTTTATTCAACATTTTCTGGGGGAGGACCCCAGAGACAGTGATTTACAGTGATTTCAGAGATGTATAAACACTCACAGTCAACAAACACTCAAAGATGTCACATCGGTGAATCAGTCGTTTTAAAAGTTTTAAATAAATAAATAAAATATTCATTTATTTATTTTTATACATTGTATATTTTAATTATGTTTGTTAGAATATTGTGTAATGTGGCATGTGATAATACTCATCCCAGTTTTTTCACCTGAAAAGCCTTTATTTAAAAAAATATTTTTTAGTTTTTCAAACGGTGTACTATTACTGTAGTACAGCAACAAACATATTAGTACATTCAAGTACTAAGAACAATATGTCTGCATGTGTGATTTAAGCCATAATGGTAAGCAGATGCATGTGACTGATAATATTTGTAGTAGTAAAAAGCTTTAACAGTAGTAAAAAGTACTCATTATTCCTATGTCTTCCTCCTAACAGAACAGGATAAAACATGAACATGCCAGAACTGAAACATGTCTCTTAATACCCGCTACCATGTCTTGGTTTAATCTAAAAGAATGATTCAGCAAAACAGACATTTAACATTCAGTACCTGTTCCAGTACATCCAGCTTCAGGTCCAGCTTGCTGAGCACGACATCCCCTCCCCATAGAGAAAGCTGCAGGTCTGATGGCTTCAGGTTCTTAATGTATTTGTTCACGTAGCTCATCAAGAGCGGTGTGACATACGACTCCAACATCTTCTCTCTGTTGTAAACACAAGTCAGACATTGAACAACACACTACAATGTCAATTCATGATGTGCATTTCGTACAATATCGTTTTGAAGCCCATGGTAAAGAGGAGACATTTGTCACAAAAGAAAGTCTAACTTGACAAGTTAAACAACAGAAGCTGAAGCGTAATTAAGGCTATGCTCTATCCAGGTGTGTAACTTCTACATCAGTAGTCTGTGACAGCTCACAGCTTTCTGGGAGTGATAATTAAAGACATTGAAAACACCTTATACATCTCTCTCAATCACATACTGTCAAAAATATCAATGAATTTAGTCAGGTATTGTTTTCTCATGAAATTATCATACTACACTCTCATTCTCTGTCAGTGTCAACTAATTACCCTACTAGATCATTTTATTTCTAAAATAACAAGTGCATTTAATGACATTGTTAAAGTTCGGATAAAAACAGTTTCTGGAAAATGGAAGGCACTGTGGAGGAGTGGCCCACAGGTCATACTACTGAACAAAAATATAAAAACACTTTGGTTTTTGCTCCCATTTTTCATGAGCTGAACTCAAATAACTGAGACCTTTTATAAAAGGCCTTTTTCTCTCAAATATTATGTGTTAGGAAGCATTTCTCCATTGCTGAAATGATCCATCCACCTCCCAGGTGTGGACTATCAAGATGCTGATTAGACAACATGATTGTTGCACAGATGTGCCTTAGGCTGGCCACATGCAAACTGTTCACTACTGTGGATAAACTCACGAATACCTGTACACAAATATCAACCCCACCCCCATGAATTTAATTCTACTAAACCATGTAATGATTTTGTTCTCTTTCTTAGTGAAAAAATCAAAAGGATCAGGCATGCTATCATTCCTCCAACGCCCCAGCTGAAGGTTTCTCAATTATTATTCAGAACTAGTTTGACAAAGAAAACCCTTTTTTAACCTATAAACCGATTTGATCTCAAAGAAATGGTTTCATCTCTTAAGTTTTTCAACTAACAAAAGTTTTTAACAGTTAATACCTTGACATCTTTCAGTCTGGATTTAGGCCATTTCACTGTCCAGAGACTGCCCTCATGATGGTTTTGAATGACATCAATCTTATGAATCTGGATGTATCTTATCAATGTTATTACAAACTGCCCAGACCTCTCAGATCAGCAAAACACAGGATTATTAGTTGTTTCACAAATCAGAATCAACCGTGGTGAAACTTTTAGTTTTTATGCCCCTCACATATGAAACAACCTGTCTGAAGAGCTCAGGCTTGAGTCTGATCTGATCACATTTCAATCTAAATTAAACATTGTTTTCTATTGCTTTTAACTAATTGATTTTAACTGTTTAGTACTGCTTTAAAAAAAATATTATTGTAGATTTCTGAACGTTGTATCCTGGTGTGTGTGTATAGATAGTTTTGTCTTTTTCCTGTGAACTTGTTTTTATTCTGTAAAGCACCTTGAGTCCTGGTGTGAAATGTGCTATACAAATAAAGTTGCCTTAGTGTTTACACACTATGACCACTGAGGTATTTAGGCCAAATTTAAGAAATTAATGACCTCGATTAATGTTTTATACTAGTCCCAAGAATGTGTTTTTAGAAACAAACCAAATCATACGATTGATGGGAATGTACGCTTATTTACATTATGTTTATACTCGAAAGAAGAACACATTTTGCTCTCAGGTTTTCGGTGAATAAGTTCATTAGCAGTTGTTAGTGCTTAGCTTTAGTTAGCCTGCTAGCTAATGTGGCTTCACTTTTAAAGAAGGGCACGTGTTAACGGGTAAATAACTGCGTTAAATAAATCGGTGGGAGTGTAAAGAAAACTGTAGTTCTGCGTAATAAATTTCACAAACTCAAGAACGCTTAGCGAGAGAGGCTAACTCGAGTGACTGTCAATAAGCAAGCCCAGTAGCCTAGCAAAGAAGCTAAACTAGAGCTAGGAAGTCCCGCAAAATCAAGTGCATAGATCGTTAATGAAACAAAGCTTTTCTTACTTGATTCTCGCTATTATCCAGCGTCTGTTTATTTAATTTGACGTTTAATGAAACGTCTTTATCTTGTTAGCGACATCTCTGTACAACGTCATCTGTAAACACCAACGCGGCTTCCGTAAGAATACTGTTGCCTTCGCGGCTGTAGGAAAAATGGCTTTCGCAACTCAGATCGCAGACGGACTCAACGGAGCCAAGCAAAACTGTGGAAATCTTTGCGTAGATGATTTGTTTAGCCCCAGATTATGCAATGCTTTTCAAAGGGTTTAATGGGTGATTCATCCTTTTGTTTTTTTCGTTTTGTTTTGTTTTTATAAAGATAAGTACTTGGAAATGTTAGTATTCTTGAGCATGAAAAAGGTAGAAAGCACAGTTTGGGACTTTTGTCTTACGCGTTTTGTGGCCGTTGAAGCGTTCCAATTGCATCACGTTAGAAATTTCCTCTAAACAACAACAAAACAACAACAAACAAAAACAGTTTCATCGCAACTAATGTTTTGTTTTTGTTTTTTTTCCTGTAATGCCAGAATTACTGCGAATGTCATTGAAAGAGTATGGTCAAATTTACTTTGCATTTAGATTAAGGTGATTTTTAATATAATAATAAAACGTGCAAAATTAGGGGCTGTCTGAAAAGTTCCAATTAACATCAAAAGGGACAATGATACTGAGCTAAACCGTCCTTTTGAATAAGAGTCACGTGCCATAAACACATACTTTAATTTAATATCCGTCATTATATTTAGGCACTGCATGAGGCTACCGGATATTTTAGTAAACAGTTTTAGGCTGCGTTTAAGCCTGTGACAAAATATCCACTTGGATGAGTCATGTCAAATGTTTTCCTCAATATTAATTTCCTGTAATTGGAAAGAAAAATGTTGCTTGACTTGTTTTTGAGGATAATATAATACTAGACTGAATTCATGCTGAAGTGAAAATTAAATCAAAGAAGATTAGAAAAAAAAAACATCTTAAATCATAAAGGTGATATTTATTTATTTACCAAAGTTTTCCTTCCTTCCTTCCTTCCTTTCTTCCTTTCTTTTTCTTTCTTTCTTTCTTCCTTCCTTTCTTTCTTTCTTTTTAATCAAGTGAACACGCAGATTTGTCAGTGTCAGGTCATGCACAAGAAGTGAAGGTGCAGAGCAGAGGAGCCCACTGTCCAACCTGTCCCTGTCCAAAATGTCCCTGTCCAACCTGTCCCTGTCCAACCTGTCCCTGTCCTGCTGTGAACATATTCACTGCTGTTAGACTTCCAGATTGTTTTAGCTTAACCAGTTCAGGACATGCATTTATTATTACAGCAGAGTCTGAGTTTTACTCACAAATAATAATAATAATTATTAATATTATTATACTGATGATGATGATGATGATGATTCCACACAATATTAGTTTTTTAAAGCCAGCTATAAACATTATTTTCTGTTGTTCTTGGGAATATTTTTTTCATGTTCCTGAACAAAGATTTGCAGCTGAAAACATGCACTGTTCTGAGAAAAGAAAAAAGAAAAACCTCATTTTATTTAAAATTATTATTAGTTGCAACATATCATTCATTAATTCAAGTAATTGCAAATTAACTTCTTCACTCATTTTTATTTAGTTATTTAGGCTATTTTATTTAATGGATACATTTATCAAATCACTGTCACAAACAGGTTTTAAACAACTCCATCCCAATGTAACATTGTCAGAGTATTATTATTATTATTTTATTATTGTTGTTGTTGGTGTTGTGGATGTTGTTGTAAATCTTTATCAATAATGCTGTTTCCGTTTACTGAAAATTGTTTGCATTCAAAAATTTTGTTTGTATTAAAAAAAAAATTTTTTATTATAGTGTGTTTTTTAATATAATTTTTCAGTATCACAGTTGTGTCTGAAATTCTGCATGTTAGGGTGTTTATGTTATTTTATTTTATGTTGTCTTCCCATGTGGAAATAAGAGACTCATCCTCAGCAGCATCAAGCCTTTTCTCACACCTCCTCTTCAACACCATGTATTTTCTGTCAAACTGTGATGTTTGCAAGCTTTTTCAAAAATATATATTAGCTACCAGTTTAATGTAAATTTTATAATCAGGTAAAAAAAAAATAATAATAAAGATTGGTGCATTAAAGATTTTGCTGCTGAAACAAAACAACAACGGGCCTGAAGGCCACGAAACACAAAACCACAGAACTTATTTTTAAAGAACTTGGTATCCTCAGCTCTTCCTGTTCCAGCCCGCAGCTCCGATGGTCAAAGTTTAGTTGGAGGAAATCCACACTTGCATGTAAAACATCACCTGAAGCCTTCAGCAGTTCCTCTTAAACCCACATTATCATTTCAAATTAACATCTCCACGAGAAATAATGTCCAACAGTTCAAACGGTCTATGTGTAATAAAGTTAGCGACAGAGAAACTGTCTTCATTAGAGTCAGTGAGGCCCAGATGTGACAGAACATCTGTTCATTTCTATTAAAATGCTTCAGAGCAGGTGGCTCCTTCTGCTCTGAGTCAATAATCAGAGGTGCACCGGGCAGATAAAGGTGCTGCGAATATCATCAGCCTCTGATGTGGAAGAGAGTAACTTATAACAAATTTAGTCTTAATTATTTCTGCTCATATTCACAATCTGAAGTGCTCAAACAGCTAAAACCTCCTTTAAGAGCTTCAGCTGATCTTCGGATGGTGCACAGACAAGAACTTGTTGGATGCAAACGTTGGTTCTAGGCCCAAACACATCAAATAAAAACAGCACAAGAGCGCGTGCGTCCTGGAAATATTTATTTCTACAATACAATTTAACATACTTTAAACATAACTTTTTTTCTCACAACTTTAACATTTCAAAATCAGGAAAACAACAATAAAAACAACATTTTGTACATTTTATTTACATGTGGATAGGAAGCTGCTGCCAGTAAACGTGTGCTCGTGTGAAAAGTGTCTCTGACGGACAACAAGTCGTTGCTTTGTCTTTCTGGGATTTGTCCGTTTTTTTCTTTCTTTCATTCATTATTATTATTATTATTATTATTCTGTCAGTCTGTCCAGGCTAGTAGTCCTGATGCGGGCTGTGCGTCAAACTGTGCCGTCGCAAGTCACAGTTGCGCCGAAACACCTTTCCGCAGCGGCCACAGCTGTAGGGCTTGATGTCTGTATGGGTGAGAAGGTGAGTTTTCAGGTTACTTCTTTGATTAAAGGTTCTTCCGCATGTGGGGCATTTGTGGGGAGACTCCTGTTTAGATTTAAAGCAAGCACAGGATTATTCCCTTTAATTGTATAGAAGAATACCTGCTCTCAGCTCTAATTCACTGACTTCCACAGTAGCTTCTCTAATATTTCTGGGGTTTGGCCTTTTTATTTTAACTGGTGTGTCCCCATGCATGCAGCAGCCACATCACATGATCAGTTTCCGTTATTTATCTGGAGCTTACCTGCATGTGTAAGGTTTTATGGACAGCCAGAGTTCGAGACTGACAGAATCCCTTCCCACATTCTTGGCATTTGAAAGGCTTTTCCTTGGAGTGGATGTATCTGGGAAACAGAAACCACACGTCATCAGCACGGATTTACTCACAGGTGTCTCATGCCTCACACTTAACTCTCCTAAAGTTTAAACAGTCCACAAGATTTATTTAAACATCTTTAGCGCCCTCACAGCTTTAGGAGCAGGTCTGTGCATCTGCTAAATAAAGTAGATTTAGGAGCTAAGAGCTCATTCAGGAGACATGTTTCAAAAGGGAACACGTGTTTTTATCTGAAAACACGGCGCAAAGTGCGCGCGGCTCGGGTTTACCTGTGGTCTCTGAGGTGGTCCTGTCTTCTGAAGGCCTTGTGGCAAATGTCACAGGTGTAAGGCCGCTCGTCCGTGTGGGTCCTCTCGTGAATGAGGAGGTTGTAAGACTTGGTGAAGTGTCTGCCGCAGAACTTGCAAATAAATTCCTTTTTCGTCTTGGACGGCAGTCTGCCGCGCGTGGGCTTCCGCTCGGGCGACAGCTTGCTCAGCTCGGAGATGCTCCCCCCAAGTCCCGAGGCCAACTTGGCCAGATGGGCAGCTTTCGGAGGGTCCTCCTGTGTGGCGGCGAGGGCCAGGTTGGCAAAGTCAAACCTGGGTCTGTCCTTGTGCAGCGCGGGGACGCCGTGCGTCACGGCGGCCTGCTTCGGGTGGAAGAGCTGCGCCGCGGCCGTGAAGGGCAACGCCGGGAAGGGGATTCTGGGGTCCACCAGGCCCTGGGCGGCCGCCGTGATCGTCGACCTCAGTCCCTGCATGTGCGGATAGCCAAGAGTCCAGTGGTTCATGTGCATGGTTTGCACCGCGCTGAGGCCGTACAGCCCCTGCAGCTGGTCCGCGGGGAACGTGTTGAGGGCCTGCAGGAAGGAGTAGTTGGTGAGCTGCAGGGCTGGGTGCAGGGGGATCGGAGCGTGCAGGGCTTTGCTCCCCATGTCGGCTCAGACTTCTGCTGGAGAACACAGAAAGTGTGAGACAAGAAGAGTTACAAGCAAGTTTACAGCAATTCTGCGGTAAATGTGGCCTGCAGGAAAACCGCATGCGCTCACATATTTAATTAAACCACCAGGACACAAGTTAGAACAATAGTTTAATTTAAAACTAATAATTAAGACAAATTAGTGTTAATTTATTGTTTGAGCAATGAGCCTGTCAGTAAACTGAGCAGCCTGTAATGTGTGGCCTTCATGCGTAAAACCGTGTTTGGAACAAATATTTGAAATCCAAAGTGTGGCTCGGTGAAACGCGCCTCGGCGCAACATTTCAGTGAAGAAATTAGTCGTGCAAATTATAATTCCATTAGGTGGGTGCAAGAAGGGCTCATCTGGCACGGATTAACGCTGCGTGAGATTGTGCTTTGAAATCCCACGGACCGAACCTCAGACAGGATCACGGTTCTGATTTAAAACAAGAGCCTCCAAACAAGCGTCAAATCTTTATTAACTCAGAATATAAACCGGATTTAAAAACACCAATTCTGTGATGATGATCACAAAAACCAAGCCTTAATAATGTTTGCAACTATATTTATTGCAGCTGATGTTTTGCTGTGAGGGTCATTTTTGGATTTGTTTAAATTTAGCCCCCAGTTTGTGAACATTTCCAGTGAAACTCTGAGCGGACAGTGCGGCTGGATCATGCGGGACACGAGGAGAGCTGCGGGGGCTGGCACGACTCGGTTGTTGCGGCTTTTACCACTTATGTTCTCCCACTTTCAAAAGTCCAAGTTTAGTCTCGACCTGACCCTTAGATAAATAAATTTAATTTTAAAATAATACCAGGAAAAAAAAAAGGCTTTTAGTTCTTATCAGTGGCTGTTATCTGATAAATATTATTATAAGAAGTGTTTTGAAAAGCTGGGGGGGGGGGGGGGGGGGGGAGATCAAAGTTTTGCGCACACTTGGAGAGGGTTCGGAACATGTTGGAGCTGGTTCCTGTCAGCCCACTGGTTTTCCTGGACCTCAGATCCACTGGACTTTGCCTTCCCTGTCACATGCGATGGGGTTAAATATAATTTCGCGCAGGTGCAGCATAAATCACCGCGAGGGCACTTGCTGTTCTTTGCCATCCTCCAGCTTGTTCTTCCCTCACCTTTGGACTTCATTTCCATTTTTGCAGCCCCCCCTCCCTCCCCCCAGTGTCTTTTTTTAAATCCTTTCCTTTCTGGGGAGGTGCAGATGGTTTAAAATGTTCCCGAGCTGTGTATGTCTTGACAAAACACAACATTTATCATGTATGATGTCCCACCATGAGTCTGGTTGTCATTAAAAAAAAAAAATCTTGACTTGTGCGCTTTTTTTTTTTTTCTGCTTTAACTTTAATTTGTTTGTAAAACAACAAAAGTTGAGCTTTTAGGTTAAAAAAAAAAAAGTTGAAAGAGGTGAGTCTGCCCCCCCGCAGAGGACTGACATGCGCCCTGCCAAACAATCTTACCCCAGTAAGACGCTGCCAAGGCTCCTGGTGCGTCAGTAATCCACAGTAACTACACGCGCGACGAGCTCCAACACAGCGTCGCTAAAAGCTTCCCAACATCCAGTCCGTGGAGGTCTCATGTAGCCATGCAGCCGCTCTGTGCGCGCGCAGATGTGACGGGCACGGGAAAAGTTGCGGCGAGAGGCGCGGAGCTTTGGAGGAGAGCGTGCAGCGCGAGGAGCAGAGTGGGAGTCCCGTCCGGAGCTGGGGCTGCAAGTGTGCGGCTCTTCACTTTTTAGGGCTCACGGAGTGTGGAGCTTCAGCCCGCCCCCTCCGGCACGCCTCCACCCCCCCACCCCTCCTGCTCCATCATTAACTCCACTGTTCCTCTCTGTTTATTTGTGTTTGGATAGCAACTGAGGCTGCAGAGCTCGGTGCAGAGGAGCGTTCAGCTCAACCTGCGCGCGTCCCTCACGACACCCCCGCAGCGGCCGGCCAGCAGCACGCGCACCTTCAGCTGGAAGCGCGCGGCGGGGGAAACCCTGAGCGGGGGGTTTTCCTCCAACTCCACGCTTTTCAAAACCTACTTTAGGATTCTTGAACAGCAGACAAGATTTTTCTTCAACCCCCCCACACAACCCCCGCACACACACACACACACACACACACACACACACACACACACACACACTTCTTGAAACCATAGAGCCCAAATGGAAGGGATCCTTAAATCTAATGTGCTGAGGGGAAAACAAGGAAAATCTGAGTTTATGATTTAAAAAATAAAACTTTATTCCCCTCTCTGCTGTTCTCTGCACTTTTATAAAAATGATACAATTTTAATAACTTGTGTGAAACACCTGCAGAAGGATGAGCAGCACATTTATTGCATATTTACATATTTACATATACATTTACAGCATATTGTTCATTTTTGTTCGTTTTCTTTATTTTGTTTTTGACAATTATTAATAAACCAGACTGTGTAAAGAGCACAGAAACACGTGAAAGGACTTGTAGACATATTCATAAAGAAACTAAATAAAAAGTAGTCTCTGGAAATTAATTTATTTGCTAAAACGATTACTCTTTTTTTTTTTTTCACAGATCGTTAAAATTATGTTTGTATTTTTGTTTGTGTTACTTTGTGACTCAAATGACCTTGGGGCCACTAAAACAACATTTTTTTCTTGCAGAAAGTCATGAAAAGCACGCGCAGACCTTTTTACAAAGCGTGTAAATAACAAAACACCCCGCTTTAATCAAAATCAGCATGTCTGAAATAAAAAACTACAATTCTAATTTTTCGGATGAAAGTGGTGTGAGTTCAGAGAGTTCTTTGATCTGAAACATGTTGCGCGTCTCTGATGCAGCGCGAGCGGCAGGTTGCTGCAGCTTTTCACAATAAGAGCCTGCAGCGCCGCCTATCGGTGGAGAACTGAACTGCGTCATCTCCAGCCGCTCCACCGCCTGAGCAGCTCTGACGTCTCATAAAAACAAAAACTCACCCAAATTAACCAGCGTCAATGGTTTTGATGCATTTTTTTTTTTTTTTCAAAAATAAAAACTCGTGCAATTTGGATCAACGCTGGTGTGATTTAAATAAATCTTGCACTGCTGTGTGGACACCCTGATAAAAAGAGCAAAAAGGACATATATTATTAGTTCATAAATTGAGTTATATCCAGTATTGCCATATATTATATCCTTTAGTTCGTGTAGCCTAATTTTGGTTTTCTTTCAGCTGCAGAACATCGTCTGCACACATCATGCTTGTGGTTTTGGTTCGGTTTCATATCACCCCGGCCTTCATCTTCACTGTCAAAACACTCAACAACCAGAGACAGATTTAAAAAAAAAAGAAAAGACAACCCTGAACTAATCCTTTTCACTTCACAAATGCAAAACAATTTAAATCAGACTTATTTTCTTTTAAAAACTGTTAAGTGATGGTTAAATATCTAGAAGTCATGGGAGATGTAAATACTCACCAATAATTATGGTTTTAATTCGAGATTGGAACATTAAAATGTCACTAAACAGGCAAAACATTTTTTGTATGCATTTTTTATTTATTTATTTATATATTTTATCTAATTGGTTATTCATTTTACACTCTAAAACATGTGTTTTAAGCTCTGAGGTACAGTTTTCAGTGAGTGAAGGCCATGGTTGGTTTTATTGACAGAATTAATTTTACTACATGCCCTTTATGGTGATCTATCCTTAGATAAATAACTTTCTACTGAATACCATTTCCTAATGTACTCTCTGTGACTGCAGTGTGTTATAATTGGATTCATTTGACTTTATTTAGACTTGAATCTGTTTTGAGCTGAATGTGGATTTGACATTTTTATTGCCCGGGAACGATTATGTTGTGAACGAGGCTTTATTAAAAATAACTGAATTAAATATTAAGATGTAGGTGGATTTACCAAATATTTTTTGTGTGTGACACTGTTATTAAAATGGGACTTACTGAGCTCACAGACCCAAGAAGACCGTGACATTTTCTCTCTAATCCTCCTGACCGGCCCTGTTTTATAGTTTTCATTTGACTCTTTTTACACAGACCTGAGCTTAAGGGTTAGTTTGGATCATGTCAGAGTTAGAGCGCGAGTTAATGTCGTGGCCTTTGGCCCCAGCCTGCAGTCCCTGAGCAGCCGCCATCATCCTGTATGATAATACGACTCCCCCTGAGTGTGAGAGCTGCAGCTCGAGCAGCTGCCAGGCCTGTAATGGCTGACACTCCTCTTCCAATAACACACAGTGACAGAAGAGAAGAATAACAGGATCATTCAGAGCGCGCAGAGGTTTGAGGAAGAGCTTCAGATTAAAACGAGACCCGGTCTCTGACAGTAGAAGAAGAAAGTCTCCTAGAACTCTTTTTAGAACCACTTTTCTTTATAGTTTTAAATTACAATGAGGGAATTCATTTTCTTCACAGCATACAGGTGTTTTAGTCCTAAAAGAAACTGAACTGGAATCAGTTCACTTCCTCTGATCTATAAAATAACGTCACAACCTTCTCCTGTCAGACCACGCTTCAGTTAAACGTTCAGTTTCCCAAGTTTAGGTGTTCTCCTCTCGCTCACATCTTGTCACTGTCGGTGTATTTTCAGACCCTTACTTGTGTTCAGGAGCAGATTCCTCGTCAGAAGAGCCGGAGCTGTCCTCTGGAGTGTGTGAGTCTTTGTGCTGCAGTGTTTCTGTGTGTGTTTGTAGACAGGATGTCAGGTCCATATAGGAGCAGGGGGAGGTAAACCTGTCATTGTTGCCTACCTGCTGTGGTTTCGAAGCCCCCACTTCCTCACCTACACTCTCCCACAGCAGCAGCAGCAGCAGCAGCTCTCAGGATGGCTGCTTTTCATTCAAAGACCCCCCGAGTCACATTTTCCTCCACATCACACTCCATTTACCTGAAAACGTGCATTTCTAGAAAAAAAGGGGGGTTATGCATGAGCTGTGGGGTTTGAGGGTAAACTGAAGCCATCTCTTTGTGTTTGTCAAATGTTTTGTTTTAGTTTTAAATTATCGTGTGATGCATTATGTTAGCTTTCATTATCAATAGTAATGTTTGTGGTAAGAACATTATTTGATTTGTTATTAATAATTTATACCCCTACAGATTTGGATGGTTTGATCTATTTTTTTCAGTCTTTTTGTATTTTTTTTAGGAAAAGAAAGTAACAAAGTGACATAAAAAAACACTTCATAATAAAAATCCATTTATAAATGATTAACTAATGCATTATAGATGACTTGTTCATTCATTTTTAAAGACTCTAAAGTATTAACAGTCATTTATAAAACTGTTACTGTTCATACAATGTAAGTGATACTGGCATAGTATCAAATTATGTAAAAATGCCCCCACTTTTACACACACACACACACACACACTTACAGTATTCTTTAATTAATAATAATAATAATAAATAAACAGGATTTAAAACCTTTAATGACAAAACGACCCTCTCGTCAGGTTTAATAACAGCTTTACTTTGAGAGTTTGTTTGGATCAGCTAAAGCTGTATTGAAATGGATTTAATAAATAAAAACACTGTTTATTTAATAAAATAAAAAAAACAAATAGTTTATACATTTTGCAACGATCCTTAAGTGGAAACATGGAGCACTGCATGCTCTCAAGCTAGTTTTATAAAACATAATGACATTCTCAAAAAACAAAAAACAGAAGCCACTCGTTCTCACACCACAAGTTTCTGCTGAGAGCAACATGATGTCCTCTTTCTTGTACAAGCCTGCCCCCTATTGGAGGACTTTTGAATTACCGTCTCACAACCTAAAAGATGTTTATTCATTAATGAGGACATAATTAAAACAAAAGTAGTTGCAAGGGAACATGCACACATTTTTACATTTTAAATTTTGCACATTTTTGTTTTCATATTTTGTTTTTCAGAGAAATGTCATCCTCCACTCAAACTCTTGTATGTGTTTTAAACTACAGCACAACTGATCAAACGTTCATGAGAGGAGGCCCAGTGCTCTGAACGCGGATTCGCTCACATTCTTCTGCAGGATCTTTTCTCCATCTGCTGTCCAGTGCCACTCTCTTCACTGGTCCCCTGCCTCTGTTTAACAGCACCTCTGCGTGACCAAATTCCTCCTGCTCTTTGCAACGTTATCCATTCTGCCAGAGAGGCATGGCGAAGAAAACCGCCGTGATATTGTGCTCCTTCAGCCAATAAAACCCACCAGTAAATGCTGCTGAAGCCCAGCACCAAATCCCATTTGTCAGCAAATAGCTTCCTCTGAGTGTCTGTGCCGGCCAGGCGCTTCTGTGGAGCTCCCTGCCATGGAAATGACATTTTTACTCATTTGTTGTCTGCTCTGATGGCAGGATGACAAAGTGAAGAGAAGATTAAAGGAAGGCATCTGTTCATAATCAGAAAAGTTCTTTTGAAAGTGCCAGATCAGATATCTGTTTTCTGTCGAACTTATCAGGGTGAAAAAACAATGTTTTTTTTTTTTTTTTTTAAACTAAAAAGAAACATGGTGTTGGGGTTTCTTAGGCTCAGCTCAGTAAAGTCGTTTTAATACTTTTCTGTCAGGACATGATCTTAACTCGTGAAGAACTCTGAGTTCAAGACATGAAACTTTATTTTTAGGTCTTCAGAAAGGGCAGCACTGTGGCGCAACGAGCAGAGCTGCTGCTTCTCTGCAAGCAGGTCCCTGGTTCAAATCCCAGTCTTTCTGGGTGGAGTTTGCATGTTCTCTCCATGCAGGTGTGGGTTTTCTCCGGGTACTCTGGTTTCCTCCCACAGACCAAAAACATGCATGTTAGGCTGACTGGTGACTCCAAATTGTCTCTAGGTGTGAGTGAGAGAGTGAATGGTTGTTTGTCTCCATGTGTCCCTGTGATGGACTGGAGACCTGTCCAGGGTGTCCCCTGCCCCTTGCACAGTGATGGCTGGACATCTGGGCACCAGTGACCCGAAAAGGAAGAAGCAGGTAAAGATAATGGATGGATGGATGGAAGGTCTTAAGAAAGTCAATTCTTTAGGTCAATGAAAAACAGCAATAATCTGGATGTTTGCACTCTGCTCTTGGGTAAGATTTGAAAGAAAACTCTAAATCCATCAATAGTGAAACTCACCCTGCATGAAAGAAGACATGCTTGTCCTCATTTGACTGTATAAACTGTATTAAGTGCACATAAAGTGGAAAGAATGTGGACACAAGAACAGTTTGTTTGCAAAAATATTGAAAAGAAGCTAAAATGACAAAAGTGAAGTCATCTGTATCAAAGTGGAATCTGAAACAAACAGAGCAAAAGGAGGGGTCATACGAATCAGGTGCATGAATACATGAGCAGTGGCTGAAGGCGGAAGCCTTGGAGCTCTGACCCTGGCTTACCAAAGCTGGCTCTTGGGACATGGAACGTGACCTCTCTGGAGGGGAAGGAGCCTGAGCTTGTGCGTGAGGTTGAGAGGTACCGATTAATATAGTTGTACTCACCTTAACACACAGCATGGGCTCTGGAACTGATCTCCTTGAGAGGGGCTGGACCTTATTCCACTCTGGAGTTGCCCGCAGTGAGAGGTGCTGAGCTGATGTGGGTCTACTCTTAGCCCACTGATTTGGTGTCTGTGTGTTGGAGTTTTCCCCGGCAGATGAGAGGGTAGCTTCCCTGCACCTTCGGGTGGGGGGACGGGCTTTGATGTTGTTAATGTGTACGTGTCTAATGGAAATTCAGAGTGTCTGCCTTCTTGGGGTCTTTAGCTGGGGTGCTGGATGGCGCACCAGCTGGGGACACCTTTATTCTGCTGGGGGACTGCAATGCCCACATGGGTAATGACAGTGTGACCTGGAGGGGCATGAATAGGAGGAACGGCCTTTGTAATTTGAAGACGAACAGTGTTCTGTTGTTGGACTTCTGTGCTAGTCATAGTTTGTCCATCACAAACACCATGTTCAAATACAATGGAGTCCATAAGTGCACTTGGCCCCAGGATGCCATAGGTCCTAGATCAATTATTGACTTTGCAGTCATGTCGTCTGATTTGTGGCTGTTTCTTTTAGACACTCGGGTGAAGAGCGGAGCTGAGTTGCAAGATGCCACACCCGGTAGACCCAAATGTGTAGTGAGGGTTTGCTAGGAACGCCTGGCAGAAGAACACCTAGAAAAATCTTTAACTCACACCTCTGGGAGAGCTTTAACTGCATCACAGCTGAGGCAGGGGGCATTGAGTCAGAGTGGGCCAAGTTCAGCGCCTCAGTTGTTGAGGTAGCGGCCTTGAACTTTGGCTGCAAGGTTGTCAGTGCTTCTCACATGGCCTTCCTCAAACTCGGTGGTGGACACCCCGGGTTAGGGAGGCTGTTAAGCTGAAAAAGGAGTCCTATAGGGCCTTGTTGACTGGTGGAACTCCGGAGGCAGCTGAGGAGTACCTGAGATCCAAGCAGTCCGCAGCCTTGGCTGTTGCTAAGGCAAAAGCTCATATGTGGGCGGAGTTCAGTGAGGCCTTGGATAAAGACTCTGTTGGCTCCGAGGAGATTCTGGCAAACCATCAGGCAGCTGAGGAGGGGAAAGCAGCTCTTTACTAACACGGTGTTCAGTGAAAGTGGGGTGATGTTGACCTCAACCAGTGATGTTGTTGGGAGGTGGAAGGAATACTTATCTGACCTCTTAATCTCACTGACATGTCTTCCATGAAGAAAGATGAGTTTGGGGACTTCGGTTTGGTCTGTCCATAACCGTAGCTGAGGTCACCGAGGTAGTTAAAAAGCTCCATGGTAGCAGGGCTCCAGGACTGGACAAGATTCACCCTGATTTCCTTAAGGCTCTGGATGTTGTGGGGCTGTCTTGGTTGACACACCTTTGCAACATGGCATGGACATCAGGAGCAGTGCTACTGGATTGGCAGACTGGGGTGGTGGTTCCCCTCTTCAAAAAGGGACCAAAGCGTGTGCTCCATTTATAGAGGCATCACCCTCTTTAACCTCCCTGGTAAGGTCTATTCAGTGGTACTGGAGAAGTGAGTCCGATTGTTGGTCGAACCTCAGATCCAGGAGGAACAATGTGGGTTCCATTCTGGCTATGAAACACAGTACCAGCTCTTTACCCTCACTAGGGTCCTCAAGGGGTCATGGGAGTTTGCCCATCCAGTCTACTTGTGTTTTGTAGATTTGGAGAAGGTGTTTGACTGTGTTCCTTGGGGAACACTGTGGGGGGTGCTCCACAATTATGGGATTGGAGGCCCATTGTTATGGGCTGTTCAGTCCCTTTACAAGAGGTGCAAGAGTTTAGTTCGGATTGCCGGTAGTAAGTCAGACCCCTTCAGTGTGGGAGTTGGACTATGCCGTTGTCACAGATTCTGTTCATAACTTTTATGGACAGAAATTCTTGGTGCAGCCAGGGGGTGGCGGAAGTCCGGTTTGGTGGCCTCAGGATTCCATCTCTGCTCTTTGCAGATGATGTGGTCCTATTGGCGTCATTGTGCTGTGAACTTAAGCTCTCATTGGAGCAGTTCACAGCTGAGTGTGAAGTGACTGGGATGAGAATCAGCACCTGCAAATCTGAGGCCATGGTCCTCATCCGGAAAAGGGTGGATTGCTCTCTTCAAAATGAGGGTGAGGTTCTGCTTCAAGTGGAAGAGTTCAAGTACCTTGGGGTTTTGTTCACGAGTGGGGGAAGAATGTAGAGTGAGATTGACAGATGGATTGGTGCAGCATCTGCAGTATTGTGGACTCTGTGCTGGCCCACTGTGGTGAAGAGGGCGCATAGCTGTAAGGCGATGCTCTCTGTTTACCAGTCCGTCTATGTTCCTACCCTCACCTATGGCCACAGACTCTGGATAGTGATCTAAAGACTGAGATAATGAATATAGGAAGTTGAAAGGTAGCTGAACTCGCCCTTAGAGATAGGGTGAGAAGTTCAGTTGTTCTTGAGAGACTCAGAGTAGAACTGCTGCTCCTCCACATCGAGAGGAGACCCTGGGGAAGACCCAGGACACACTGGAGAGACTACATCTCTCAGTTGGCCTGAGAACACCTTGGAGTCCACCCAAAAAAGCTGGAAGTGGTGGCTGTAGAAAGAGATGTCAGGGCCTCCCTGCTCAAGCTGCTGCCCCCAAGACCCAACTTCGGAACAAGCAGAAGATGGGTGAATGGATGGATGGATGGCAGCAAACAATTACAAATGAAAACTTAGGGAGCACACAAGGAACAATCGGCTTTACAGAGACCACTGGAGACCATAGGAAGAGAAAAAAGTGAGAAAACAAAATGAATGAAAAATGAATGGCTGTAAGGGGTGAACCAGAATATACTGGGAGGAGTGATTACTGCGTGACTGCAGCTGGGCTGATTAGCAGATGCAGCACAGGTGAGTAATGAGCAGAGGTCAAGCATAACTGAGGGCAACAATGATCTGTGACAAAGAGAAAACAAAGTAAAGTGAAACATCCTGAACTCTGAAAAGTATTTAAACCTTTACGTACTGGTATGACTAATAAACACAGACAAACTCAAAACCACCCCAGTATCATGACAGAAGAAAGTTTCAGCTATGGAGAGCCAAATAGGGCTGGGTTTTCTAACCAATTTCCCATTGTTTATAAAGAATTTTTTTGCATTTCTTTTGCCAGTTTTGTCCAAGCCATATGATATACTGCTACTGAAAGTCACAGCCCTCCATTCCTAATTGAGCTTCACATGTTCTATGTGTTGATTTAAAGCAGCTGGAGGAGTAGTGAGTTGAAAACTGTGTTGAAATGGACGATTAATGACCAAATAGTAGTATAGGTGCTACATTGCTTACACACTGGCACCCTTTATAAGGAAATGTTGAAGAATGTAAAGTGAGAAAGGCTGTGGACTCCACTTCCTCCTCTGTAAAGTTGTGGGCAGAGAGGGTCAAACGAAAGCCCTGGAGCATGTTCTCCCTGCTGTAAGGTCATACGTAAATTGTTTACCCAGAGCAGGTTCTGAAGTTCTTCATGGCTCAGCTGTGACAGGCATGACGTTCTTGTTTGCCGGGTGTGGATTCTCTGGATTCAGCTGCTGTGCTAGTGTGAGGGCTGTGGTGCTATTTGAAAGACGCCTCACGCCTTGCTGCCCACCACACATTGCATCATGGTTCACACTGCGTCCTGTCTCACTGGCAGCTCAGCTTTCAGGCTCACATCCATTACAAATGAATACAAATCTAATTTCTACCCAGGATCGTTCATTGTGATGGTAAAGGCCTGTGTGTTTCTTGTTTTTTAAATGTGCGCTGACCTAAAATACAGTTCAGTTTTTTCACCACCAGATCTAAAAAAAAAAAAAAAAAAAATACAGTGTACCCTTAAATGGTTATCAGACAGAAAATGAACAAGTTTTTGGCCTGTCTGTGTGCTTGTGTTTATCTGTAGCATTAGTAAAATATCACAAGATTCAACTTTTTCTTCTTCATTTAAACTCACAGAAAGCAATCACTGGATGAACGTCTACAACTGTATAACTTTTGCTGCTAAGAGACCTTCGCAATCACAAAAAATTGCTTCAACTCAGTCGGTTTAACGTCTATTGTGCTTAATTTGGTGTGGTAATAAATGAGACTCATCCAAAACACATTTCTCTCACAACTCAAACTTTAGCTGTACTTTCAGCTCGTCTTCACTCACTGTTTCTCCTCTTTTGTGGTTCCAAACCATCAAATCCCATGATGTAGTTACGCTCGCACTGGCCTCTGCTGGTTAGCAGGTGATGGGCAGTAATTCTCTCCCAGCACCTGTTTCCTGGCAACACTGGAGCGTTGCTAATGCACTGGTGAGAGATATTAACAAAGTTACTTCAGCACACTGGATGGATAAATCAATAGAGCAGGGCAGTGTCCAATCCAGGAGTGACGTTTTAAAGGTCCGTGAATGCTCCGTCAGTCCAGTACCTGAGCTGGGATGGAAAGTCAGAAACAGAGCAGGGACTGAGGGATTAAAGCATGGAGAGATTTAACAGAGCTTGAGTGGATCCATTAACAAAGGACTAATGGATAGAAAGATGAAGGCATGGAGGAACAGGAGGAGTGGATGTTTCAAGGAGCAGAGGGAGAGATGGGCTGGAGAAAAGGGTGTAATGGAGAAATGGAAGAAAGTTTGTAAAAAGCTGCTCATACAGACCCTTGCTCATAATGTTGGTGAAATCAGGCCTCAGTGAGAACAGCTTGATGTTGTTGGAAGAAGAATGAATAATGCAGCAGACACAGTCATTTTCCTACATCAACAGTAACAACAATAACATTCGACTGGTGTGATTTTATATAATTTCTTTATTCCCCTGCCCCTTTTTCTCCCTTTGTGACGTGCCAGACGTATGAGCATTACAAAAAGAGGCAGGAAATGGCTTTCCACTTGAAAACAAACAAAACAAGAGCAGATCTTGACACTGTTACAAGTTGAACCTTTGGCAGGGAGGGACCCTTGAGACAGGCATTTCTTGAAGAATCTCATCAGAACATGAGCTTTTCTGATTAAATTTACCCACAAGGAGCAATCCTTCTGCTGTGCTGTCATTAGTTTGCATTTGAGTCAGTCAGACAGTGCTACCACATAGAAAACATGATTGTTTCCCCCAGAGCTTTAAAGAAAAAAAAACTGGTTTGAGTCCAACTGTGTTACGTCCCTACTCTTTGCTCCCACTCTTTGAACTAAAACAACATCATTTTTTAATGCACTCGTGTGTTATTGATGGATTTCTGCTCCACTGTGGTTTGCATTAATAGCTCAGATGTCTGTATGGTTGCATTTAGTGAGTGGATACACATGGATACACACGATCACACACAAAAAAAAAAAACGCTTTTGGGCATTATTACACCGGCACCCACTCATGCTTACTCACACACACTTTGAATAAATGTTAATGTACACAGGTGCAGTCTTTAGGGAGGTTGCTTTTGCTCTCTCATCACTCACTCGTAATCACTTCCCTTCCAGTCCAGTAAATCATCGTCTTTTACCCATGCATTTATAGGATGCATGTTCACAACTCGTAGCCAAGGAAAAGTTTGACCACCACCAGGAATACATTATAAGCTTCTGCATCCATACAGCCCACAGTCAACACGGTCACAGTCAACTCACAGACAGGAAATATTGTTTTATAAATGTCTACTTGGTTTCTGAAACGTATTTGTGCTTTTTAATAGGGTTTTAAGCTGTTTACGACATACGGGTGAGAGTGGAGTTATTGGTCACATGGGGGGAGCGGGGGGGGGGGGGGGGGGGGGGGGGCGTTTCCGCGGGGGGGGGTGGGGGGGGGGGGGGGGGGGGGGAGTGCTCCTGCTCCACTGTGGATATTGGCAGGTTGCACAACTCCACCAAACAGATCCTGGGGAGGTCCCAATGACCTGTTTTACACCAACACTGGTGCCTTGTCGTAAAAGCAAGAGGAAGCCGAGTCACAACTTGAGTATTTGTTTGAAGCTGTTGGAAAAAGGCCTTCTGTGGCAGGACCATGTGAGCGCTCTGTGCTGCCATGTCTGGCCCGAGTGCAAGTGTGCAGAAAAAAACAGGCAACTGTGTCTTTATATAGGCTTGAGATTAGTGCCTAGGTTCTGGTAAAAAAAAGAGCTTCTAATACCACCGAGAACCACATTCTCCTCTTACTCCGTTGGATGGAAATAATTTTTTGTCACTCGTGTTCGAATGCTTTAATTGGACGTTAAGGGGCTTGCAGAGAAAGGTGTGATGTAGCGTTAAAGCTGCTCACAAATCACATACTTCTCACGTCTGCAGAAGTTCACGTTTTGTTCGCCCGTGCATGCCTCTTGCTGCTGCATTTAAATTCACCCGACTGTCCTGAATTAGAGAAGAGGAATCAACTATCAGATCAAAATGGCATTTCTGTAGATGTGTTTGCTAAAACCTTGAATTTTTACGTGTTGCATCGAACGTGACGTTGCTCGTGCAGAATGTGTCAGAGTGATGGATGGTGTGAGCGTGCTCCAGGATTATGTTTTATGAAAGTTAAAGGGCCCTGGGGTTGGTCTGTGGAGCACATAATCCCAGTCAAAGTGCTGGTCTGGATGAACCAAGACTTTTTATTATTAAACACCTACAGAGGACCTAAAGCTGCTGCAGAACCCCGAACGTCCAACTTAACACTCTGAGTGCTCTCATCACACGTCCTTGCCATCTGAGCATGAAATCAAAATGTTTTTTCAAGAATTCATTCACTACCAAAAGCATGAAATGGGAACTACATGATTATGTGCAGATTGATTTGAATTAGTAATCTTTGACACATTTTATTTGATCTTCAAGGGATCTTCTCTTATCACTTTTGCTTTACAAGGTTTTATTTTATATTTAAAAAGAGAATTGTAAAATAACCCAAAGGTAACATTTTTGGCAATAGGTTTCAGCTTTGATGGCACAAGTGAGTACTGGCTATAAATGAGGTGGTTTTCATTGCACATGTGGAGTTGGACTACCAAGGCTCAAAAAGCAGAGCAGGAAGAGAAACGTACAGCCTGGGATGTTCATGGAGGCCTCACTTGATGCTTCAGGGGCCCAAAACTTGGTTCTACAGCTCTGGGAGCTGTTAAAAAAACAATAAAAAAAAGTTCCACATTGACGATTATTCTAACTTTTTGGATTTATACATCTTGGTTAATGCTCGTGGTGGATGCATTACTGATTTAAACATGGAAATGTGTTTCTTCCCTCCAGATAATAGCTCACCTGATAAAAAAAAAGGACAATCCCAAAATGGCAATAGATTTTCAGTTTTTTATTATTATTATTCAGTCAGGCGTAGTAAGCACGGGGTGACTTGTACATCTCGGTTTAAACATGTTGAGGTGTTCCTTTTGACCGGAATGACAGAATTTTATATTTTCGAGCAGGTTTTTGTCAGTCTTCTAGAGTTGCATTCAGGCCAAAAAAATCAGACCCGACCCCAGCCTGTAGCCATCATTTCCGAACAGTAATTACAGGTCTGAACCTGAACACCCCCCCCCCCCCGACATTTTTAATTAAGCTTTAACTGCTTATATAGTTATTAACAGACGCACGTAGCTGAGGAGGCAGAAGATCGGAGCTGAGGGGGTGTTAAATCCCTGCTTCTGCCTGCATTCTGCATTATTCAGACACGGACCCTGCTCTGACATGTCGGATATTTTGTGCTCTTACCTGTTTGGGTTGTCAGCTGCTCACATCTGCTGAGTGCAGCAGCTGAATGAACGTCCATTTGGGCTGATAGATTGCTGGCAGTAGTCCATCTGAAGCTTAAATGAACTTTTTACCTCTTTCACGGCCGGTCAGCGCGCGGTCAAATGACCGTTTGAGACTGGTGATCATATGGAAAGCTATGTTGCCATATAATTGGATTGTCAGCCGCGCACGTCCACTGACGCAATCAAAAGCCCGACACCAACCGGGCCTGCATATTAAGCACATTATTATGGCCCGGCCCAGCCCTAATCCAGGTCGGGCGGGGCCCAACTCCAGGTTCAGGTTAGAAATGACAGCTCTACAGTGTTCCCAATACATGGTATGGTATGGTATAAAGTTTATTCATTTTAAAAAAGTACAAAACAATTCCATAACAATATTAAAAAAGATACAAAAGATTTAAAATGAACAGCAGCAGAAAGAAGAAAAAATCTCATTATATCTGCCCCTTTTTTCAAACAATTATTTCAATCATAATAATTTTCAAGTAACAGAACAAAATGAATAACTCTTTCTAATTTTTCTAATTCTAATACAAAACACACACTAAGCTACTTCATATATTTTTTTTAACAATTCAGCTTTGATCTTTTTCTTAAATGTACACATTGATTTGGCATTTTTCACATCACTCTCTAGACCATTCCACAATCCAACTCCTTGGATTGAGGTAGACCTTCCCTTCAGATTATTTCTGAATTGTGGTTTGACAAATATTTCTATCCCCTTAAGATTATAACAACTTTGTCTTTTAACAAAATTTCTTTGGATATTTAATGGTAATGTGTTATTTTGAGCCCTATACATAACTGATAAAATACTATAATCTACCAAATCATGGAACTTCAATAACTTCAGTTGATGAAATAATGTGCTTGATGGGTGACTGTAATGCTTTCTGGTGATAATTCTTACAGCTCTTTTCTGTAAAATAAAAATACATAAAGTTCTATATGTGAGTTGAGGTGAACAAACAGCTTTGACAACCTTTGAATTAATCTTTGTGTTTGAATACTTTCACAGGAACATGTTCAGTCTGTGGTGTAGATGAACATATGCTGATATATATTCATAGATAAAACGGATTCTTTCATTTTTCTGGACTGTATAATAACGTGCATCTGAATTTAATAAAATGTGGACGTGAGACGTTAATTATCTTTGACTCACCAACGACAGTGGGTCATTTATTAACATAATCAAGTTTAACACATCACACATTTACATTAATTGGCAAAAATTGAAAATAACGACAGCTTATTAATCAGTTTTACAGGAAGTAAACAATACAGCGATTGTTTTCTCACTTCCAGCAGAACAGCAGACATTAACCACACGGCGGTGATTGAAAACTTTGCTTTAGACATTTCTAAAAATATCTGTAATGATTTTTAGCAGATAGAAGAATTTTACAGATGGGAAATGAAGTTTATCTTGAGAGAGATGTGTGAGGGAATTTGTCTGTTTTAACCAGAACATGCACGCTCCTTTGGACCAGCTTGTCCCAACGGTACACTTTGGTTGAAGATCGACTTTTTACCTTTCTGAAGATATGTCAGTTCCGGCGTAAAGTTCCACTTCGAGCCACTTTTCAGCGTCTCCGTAAGAACAGCTAAACCTCGGGAGTCGTGAGATCATCCATAACAGACTTTCATAATTCCCAGATCTTCTCTGGTTCAGCTTGATTTTCTTTCTCTCATCAGCATCCTGAATTCCAGCCTTCATGAACTCTGGAACTGCTGTAACTAGGAAGTGCTGCACCTTTTAAGAAGGGTCACTTACGGTTCATTTGAGGACTCTCTGATTGGTCGAATGGACCAAACAGAGGTGTGTTTTGTGATGTAAGGTGTTATGAAAAGTCAAGGAAAAAGATTAAGATTGTTTAAGAACAGACAAAAGATTGTTATGAAGAATTCAGACTTCGTGGAGTCACTTCTCCAGTATCTTGCTGTAAAAGTTAAACATGACATTTCTTTTTCAGTAAACTTGCAGTTGACCGAAACTTGAACTTTGAACAACTTACACACTTGCTCACTGAAGACAGAAAATCAGACAATGCATCATTAACCTGATTTCTTCTTTGAATGAGGATTAAGAATCATTATTACTGTTTCACAGTTAATAAAAATGAGTAGTTCACTTCAACATGTAAACATTGTTTGAACTAACACAATTTGATTATCAAACATTTGTAAAATAGTAATGATAATAGAGAATAGTGTTCTTTCACTTGATTAATTCAAGAAAGAAAGTCTCAGGATGGGTCAACCTGTATTTCTGGATGCAAATCAATGAAATGACAAGTTCTGTCCCATATGGTCCTTAAGGTCAAGGTTTTGACATCAGGCCTAGTTCACTACAGTGGGAATCTGTAGTTTTATTCAGTTATTTCTTTAGATCCTTGTGTTTTCCTGCACACCCCAGTGTTTTTCTTCCACGTTGTCAGCTCCTGTCTCACCTGTCTCAAAGTCTAATCACCCCAGGTGTTTGTCATTCCTGTCATTAGTCTCCATATAAATTCAGCGTCTCTATGTTTCCTCCTTTGTCTGTGCATTGTGCTTCCAAGCCTGTCATGTTCTGTTCCTTCGTTGTCTCCCTCCTTCATGTAAGTTTTGCTGCCCCATCAGCTTTTTTTGGGGGGTGGGGGGTGGGGTGTTAAATAAATACTCCTTGTTTTTCACCTCAAAGTCACCTGTTGTCTGCCTGCACGTGGGTTCAACATTAAATCTCTGAACATGTCACAATGAACTGCAGCATGTAGCTTTAAACTTGTTCTGTACTAACGTACTCGGCACTGAACTGAGAGAGCTGCACATTTAACAGCACGTAAGGACACAAACATTTCTGTCTGCAGCTTGGTCAGGAAAAAAAGCAGCGTTTTTATTGGACCCAGAAATTCCAATCTTTATTAATTTTAATCAGAATTTAAAGGATGTGAGTTCTGTGATTAGATCTAAATAAATAAAAAATAGCAGATGTGACGTCATTGTTTCTTGAATAATGACAATTGACTTCATGTTTTGTGCCACCCGCTGTAATCGGTGGGTGCTATGGAGGAAAGGGAACCCAGTTTAGGCCTACTGTAATTTTGTCTTGGTAAAGCAGAGGTTGGGGAGTAGGTCTGTGCTATTTAGTGAAAGCTCAGGTCATGAATTTTAGTCAAACTCCAGCTGGTCTGGACTTAAAAGCTGGAAAGGTTTACTGTGCTCCTCCTGGCTAATTTGTCTGTTTTTCTGTAGCTGGTTTTTATCTGGGACTTTCGATTGGGAGTGGGGGGTGTGGTATGGAATAAGGAGGGGCACAGCACCAGTCAACAGATGCTGTCAAATAGTGACTGCAGAGAGGAAACAGAGACAAATGTTCTTCATTACAGCAGTGACTGCAGAGACTCAGTAACGAGCAGAAACTAGTTTAATGTCAAAGCCTGAACAGCTGAAGGTCAGCTGACTCTCCATGTCCACTGTCAGTGGGTTTGCTCATTACCTGGTCACATTGTTTGTCTGGGACACAAAGCAAGATAGTGAAAAGTAAACACTATCACAAGGAATAAACAATTTACATTTTCTGACTTTATGTGTGTAACTAGAGATTTTTTGTAACTTTTTTTGGAACTCAAATATGTTACCTGAAACTCAGACAGCTGACATGAATGATATCCATCAATTCAGTAAATCTAAGAAGTTGATTTAGCAAGAACCTGATGATCAATCATACAATTGATTGCATTGTTTTGATGTGGAGTTCTACATGTAAGACATAGTAACCCTTATTTTACCTGCAGTAGAAAGACATTTAAAATATATCCTAAATGGATATACTTACTCATTTCCTAATGGATAGCTTTCTGTCAGGATCAAGGTAGTCTAAGAGCTCCCTCTCCTTTTCCTCTCTCTCTGTCTCTTACCCTCGTCATCTATTTGCAGGGATCAATGTACATTCTTTGCCAGATCATTATGATCACTACAGGAATGACTGGCTCTCCTGTTTTTCTTGCAGATTTTGATAACATCCATGCAGAGATGCTAAAGTCTAATCTAGACACTTCAACAATCCATCCATCCATCCATCCATCCATCCATCCATCCATCCATCCATCCATCATTCCATCCATCCATCCATCCATCCATCCATCCATCCATCCATCCATCCATCCATCCATTATCTTTACTCGCTTTTTCCTTAGTGAACATGAAAACTCCACCCAGAAAGGCCCCGGGTCGAGATTTGAACCAATGATCTTCTCACTGAGAGGCAACAGCTCTACCAACTGTGCCACCGTGCCGCCCACATACTAATTTCCTAATGGATATTTTCCCTTCAGAATCAAGGTAGTCTAGAGCTCCCTATTCTTTTCCTCTTTATCTTTTACCCTCTTTAGCTACATGGACTGATGGACATTCTTTGTCAGATCATTATGACCACCACAGTGAATTACTGACTCGCCTGTTTTTCTTGAAGGTTCCTAGTTATTCCTTCAAGGTACTATTACCATGGCTTCTCTTTGTAGTTCCTGCTGGTTTCCACAACATCTGAAAAACTCCATTGCACTTAAATTCATTCAGATATTCTAGCCTCTTCATGACTGTGGGATCCCGTGTTGACTGGCCTGCTCTCAACAACTCACACACCTCATCAGCAGTGTGCGAGTTGTTGAGAGGATTAACAGGAGTATCTGCCTGTCTGCACTCCACTGATCCTTTCCATTCTGTTTCCTCCTCATTAGTCCCAGACGGCTTTCATCCCTCAGCCCGTAACAAAGAAAATCAAGTAAAGGTCATTTCATACTCCATCCGAAGCAAAGGAATTGGCTCTCATTGACAAAGTTACGTGACAAAAAAGTAATTTTTTTCTGATAGTAGCGTTATGGCCCCTTATCAACACGAGGGAGGAGCCAAACTGTTTCTCACAGGTGTATGTGCAATGTGTTTTGTGATTGGTCAGAAGAAGGAGTGATCATTTGAAAAGCATTCAGAAAGTAATATTGTCATTTCCCTTCAACAGCTCCACTTCCAGAAGCTGGCTGATGTGCATGAAACCAACATGGACAGGTTTAAAGAGCAGTTGGCTGAGGCAGTCAAAATATGTACCACTCTTTGTTATATACTTATACTAATAGTTAAATGACCAAAACCTCCTGGATGGAGTTTGTACAGACGTTGTGCATGGAGGAGTCCATCTAACGAAAAGTGTGGTGCTCTCTTTGTGCCAGATTTGCGGCCAAACAGTGGATGCAGGGACGGAGTGGAGACCCTGCCAGAGAGAAACCTGTGCAGTGATGTGTTCTGCAGCGATAGCATCTTCCCTGGAGCTTTGCACTGCACTGTACGTCTTGTGGACTATGAAAGGTGTTTGTAAACTATCACCCCACAACGTGTCCACAAGCTGATTGTTCGTTGTATGAAATGACCTTAAGAAACAGTTGAAACAATATAATAATCTATGAAAGACTGAAACTGATTGAGGCTGTCATTAATATTTAGCTTTTCTGACATAAGTCTGATGTTCTTCCTGTGCAAAAGCTGTACCCAAGTACCACTTGTAAAAAAACCCATTTATAACTCATTAGTCTCTGTTAATTCTAGTTCTAGAATTGTGCCGCTCAAGGTGGCTGCATGTTGGAGCAGTTCTGTTACTTTCATTCTAAGATTTTGCTTTTGGAAACTTTAATTCCTCTTTTTCTGGATGTAAATCACATTTTTTGGATGATTGTTTCCTCTGGTATCAGATGCTGTGCAGCTGGAAGGATTTTTACTGAAACTTTTTTAGTTTTGGACATTTGTTATGATGCTTAACCATGGCAACAAGGCAGTTTTCTACAACAACAGCAGCTGAATAACATCTCAAAAGCTCAAATAATATCTCAGCTACAGCCCCAAATCTCAAATGAGTTGAAAATGATGTTCTGTGGACGCATTCTCATCAACTTGCCAGCTGTGCTCGAGTACCTGACCACTGAGATCCTGGAACTAGCAGGAAACACGGCTCATGACAGTGAAAGGACAGGATCGTCCCTCGGCACCTACAGTTGGCTGTCCGAAGCGATGAGGAGCTCAGCAGACTGCTGGGAGGAGTGGTCATCGCTCTGGGAGGAGTTCTGCCTAGCATTCGGGCGTTCCTACAGCCCGGGGGAACTGAGAGGCCAGCTGAGTCTGGGTGGATGGATCAGACGGCATCTGCAGCCAGTTTCTTAGGATCCACTTTGGGATAGACCTTTACAAGAGATCCTTCCTGTCTACAGCCATCAGCATCTATAACATCTCTTAATGAAATGAGGATAACGAGTTACAACAACAAATAATTTCCCTTTGGGATTAATAAAGTATTTTTGAATTGAATTGAATTAAAAGTATGTTGGAGTCGCCTATCTTGTATTATCATGGCAGTGATATCTTCAAACACTTCACAAAACAGTTTCTTAAAAGACTTTTACACCATAGCCAGTATTCCATTAGACAGATTTTTGTCATGTGTGATGATTTAATTATTATTTTTTTTTTCAACTTTTCACTAAGCAAACAAAAACCTCAGTTTAGATTTTTTTTCTTTTAGCTGCTCCCTTCTTCAGGGGTCGCCACAGAGAACTAACTCGCATGAAGCCTTGCAATTGTTTTTACGCTGGATGCCCTTCCTGACACAACCACAGACACTGAGCTACCACAACCCTCTGTGTGGAGCAGAGCTGCTATGGTGTCCAGCGGAGCAGCTGGTGGGGGTTAAAGGCCTTGCTCAAGGACCCAGAGTGGGGAAATGAGAGTGGAGGCTGGTGTTGGTGTTTCACCTTTCCAACCCACATTTTGATGTTGGCATTCCAGTGCGTTGAACCAGCGACCTTCCGATCACAGGCCCACCTTCTCTAACCTCTGCGCCACCACTCCCCCAAAATTTAGATATTCTTAATTATTATGTATTTTTGTGATGTGGTTAAGTTCTTGTATGACATTTGCCATTAGATGTTCTCTGTAGTAACTTTTATCAGCTTTTTACGTACCATGTGTCCTCCATTAATAATCAGCACACTTGTTGATCAGTCTGATTTTGCTGTTTAAATACCCCTTAATTTTTCACAATCTTTGTCAGATCATCTCTTTCCAGTTGTTCATACAATGTACAGTGTAAATCATGACATATGTATGTAACAAACTGTCTCATGCAAAGGTGATAGAGGTGTGAAGTGTTAATAAGTAGAGTTCACATGAATTGTTTTAAACATTTTGGGATTGGAGGTGTTTTAGGACATCAAAATCTGCTTTGGACTTGACCCTACTCTGCCTCATCACAAGCTTGTCTCTCTCAGGAAAACTTCTGTCTAAAATTTTAAACAGAAAAATGCTTTGACTTCTGTCTACGGCAAGTAAGATCCTAACTTTTTATTTAAAACTTCCAGAACTATCCTTTAAAGGCCTTAAATGTTTGTTAAAATAATCTTTTGTTTTTCTGTATTCATGCAGGACCCTTTTTTGTTGTTGTTGCAAAGTGAATATGTTATTTATATTTTCAGTACATCCATTAGCTTTTTCCTTCCCGGTTACCGGAAGACCACGTGCCAAAATCTTTTCTGTCACAGGATAAATTCTGAAAAAAAAAAACATATTTCCATCTCCTCACTGACTGAATAATAGAACAGTGCTGGAGTGTCCATTGGGTTGATTTCATTGGACTGTGAAACCAATGTGAGCAATGTTCCTGACCTCAAGAGTCAGACACCAGTAAGGGAGTCGCCAGGGGCTGCACAGAGCCCCTTTGGCAGGGACAGGCAGGGAAATGTAAACCTTGAAGACCAGGAGCTCTAGCTTTCTGTGTTTGTCCCGCTACTTTTACAAGTGATGTCATCACATTGTAAAAAGATACTGTTCTCAATGGCCTCATCCTTTTGTTACTATTTAAAAGAATAAACACAGGATAAGTGCATGAAGAGACATGGAAGCGGAGGACTCTCTGGCTGGAGCAGAGGAGAAAATCAGACTCCTGTGAAGTATGGTGTGTCGAAGAAACTGAAGAGACTGTGGGGATCTGTAACTGTCCAGGTGCTGCAAGCTCAGACCCAACCTCTGGTGAAGAGGGAGATCCTGCCTATAATTATTTAGGCCTCCTGTCTTTTTTGTGAACAAGACCTGACCAGTGACAAAACACCAATTGTTATTGATCCCTCTGGACCTCTCAATGCAAATCATAGCGTGTCTTCGCTGGGATAGAGGATACAAATTCTCCACCTAACTGGTAGAAAGCAGCTTTTGCAAACACTTTTCATTTCAGCTCTTTAGGATTTCCATAAATATTCAGTCCCCACTTCATATTCCTGCTGTATTTCTTTTATTCTTTATGATTTTCACTCGCGCTGCAGGTCTTAGTGGTATTGCATCAGAAACTCTCCTAACATAAGTCAGAGTACCAGTGTGGAGTGTAAGTGCAGCCATATGCGAAAAGGCAGTGAAAAAAGCTTGTGTTTTATGTGCGTTCTCTTGGGTCAGACAGATGGGTGGCTGCTGGGGCTAAGCTAACCTACATGCATGGGTCCTGAAGTGCATTGTAAAGATGTATGTCAGTCTAGAAAACCCCAAACAAGCTACAAAACCACAACTAACTACATTTTGATTTTTAGACACTGTTGAGATTAACTCATAGGTCAATCCAATCGACATATTTCTGCAAGCAAAGTTGAGGAAATGTTGCTTCTGGTACACATCTCTCAAAACTGTCAACTCTGTTGATTCTGATGAATGATGTCACATATAACAAATTTAAACCTTGGAATAACTCAGCCCAATTTAATGCCTCTTTGTTCATGTTGATGAGACCTGTGTTGTCCTGCTGCCTCACTCCATTTCTTGGTTCTAATGTATCAGAATGGTTCCCTGGCTTGTACTTTTATGAGCTTTTCCCGAGCCTCAAGGAACTTGGCCTGGCCCTGTTCTCTCCTGCACTTTCCCCACTAATGAAGTGCACATTCTGCCGGTGTGCTTGGCTGAGCCCAGTTCCTTGGCCATCTTTTAATGGGAATTTCCCTTTCTTCCATGCATCTCTGCCTGTCTCGCTCTGTGCCACTGCCACTCTGGTGTGAGTGACTCATGTCCTCAGCTGCCAGCCGTCAGCCGGGGAAGATGTTGGATTCATAAACCTTCTCACACTTGTTTGCCACTGTTGGACTGGTTGACTTGTTCTCTGGTCAACTGGCTGTCTGGTTTGTTAAAGGGCTGACTTACTGCAGACCTGGGTGGCTCTAAATGGACTTACACGCTGGAGACCCTCCAGCCAGGAGCCAGCCAGGTTTCCTCCCCTCAGGGGGTGAGGAATCAAATGCTGTTACCTTAAACTGAACATAAAACATAAGGACACATTGAATAGCATAACTGAATAGTTTGTATCTAAAGCTGCTATTCTTTAAAATGTTGAAGATACCCCAGATGTTAACATGCTTCGACAATGAATCTACATGTTTTAAAGCCTCTAGAATGGAAACAAACGACCAGTAATTGCACCTGTTCCTCCATAACTGCAAAACTCATCAATTCACATCAACTGCATGTCATTCCACAAGGAGCTTCTTGATCACTGGAAAAAAGCAATCTTGTGTATGTTTTTGCTGCAGAGTTCAGTGAGGATGACATAGTCTGCCTCCACAAACCAACCTTGAAGAGCTTGTGCTATCTGCGTTTTATGAGGAAAATCCACCGGGAGATGAAAGCTGGAAATATTCTCTGTGACAGGAAAGGTCATGCGAAACTGGCAGATGGTGGCCTGGATGAACATTTGACGGTGAGCTTTGATTCCACTGGGCCTTCTACTTTCTAAAAGTCAACATAATAAAATCAGGTCTCCCTTGGAGAGTATGGAATAAGATAATCATTTCTGGCCACGGTGGTTTTGCCGCAGTCAAATGAACCTTTGTGATGCAAAACAAAAGCATAAGAACCACAAAGAATTTAGAGGTTTTTCTTTTCGTGCAGTGTTTGCTTTCACAAAAGACCGTTGTTAAGCAGACAAGTCTCACAAACCTTTAACAGCCCTTCAAGAGTGTTTATCTTCTTTATATATTGGGTTACCTTCAGGATGCACTCCAGCGCTTCCAATAGGACAGCATGCTAAAGACAAACTGCAGAACTGCTCAAGCTGTGCAGCAGGGGGCAAGGCTTCAACTTGCTGCTTTTCAAAGACATTTTCTTTCCCCCCACATTTCCCCCTCCATATTTTCACTGCACAGATATTCTTTGTCTCGTCTCTTCACATTGACTGGTTCGTGTTCCTCAGAGGAGAGCGCAAGTCTCAGCTCCCAGAAAAAAAGTCAGAAAAATGATTATTGGGCAACTTACCGTGCTACATAGAAGACCATGCACTTGAAAGATATACACAACTATTGTCGAATTTGATTAAAATAGGAGGGAAAAATCTAGTAAAAAACATGTGCAAACCATGTAAAATACTGAACAATAAGTTAAAGCACAGGCACAGACATGCACTGTCAGAAGGTGTCCTGTAGTCCAAGTGAGCTCCGTGTTACTCAGAGGTCATCAACACACTTTTTCTAAGCTAACATTGGCAAGCTTTCACCCTTCTTAAGTGCCCTTGAGGAAATCACTGAAACAAGCTCATGGGCAGCAACTCTGTGACTGATCAACACCGTTGGCCTGCACATGAAATGGACCTGGTTGTGAGGAAATTTATTAATATCAGAAAAAAGGCAAATTATTGTTCTCTGAAGATGGATGGATGGATGGATAGTTGCTTGCTAGGTGGTCTGTGGTCTATAGAGTTCAAGCCTCATCAGTTACTATCTGGTTACAATGTGTTACTTTTTTAGACAGCCTTTTGTGTTAAGCACTTGTTGATTTTATATACTATACTTAAATATACTGTATATAGTAGTGCACTAAACTATTTTAAGCTTCAAGTTGATCAGTTGTTACACTGAAATAATTCAGAAAAAATGGAGTGAGAGGTGAGGTGAAATCATATTTTTTCCATTTACAACCAACAAATCTGCAAAGTTCATCATGTGTTTCTTCGTCAAGGCTGTGATGGAGTAGGACTGGATAATAGCGTGTAATGATGATACATTTTACAGAGTCATCTTTGTCCTTGTCCAGGCTCCACTGGTATATTTAAAGTTTTCTTTCCATCCAACACTCAGTCATGTTTGATCTTGTGTCCTGTCACTACTGTGATGCCATGGCTTCTTATACTAATGCCCCCCCCCCCCAAAAAAAAAAAATAAATAAATAAATAAAATAAATAAAAGCTAAGCTGTGGCAGCTACACGTTTTCTGGCCACAGTTACAGATAGTTCATGGGAATCCCCCACCATTAGGTCTCAATTAACTATTCTCTGGTGTTATGATCGGTTGCCAAATGGCAAAGGAGGACAATCGTGTTGTTTCCATGTCTGTGTGATGGTTCTGTCTATTAATGAAATATCTTCTGAAACACTGGACACATTTTAATGAAACTTGTGGAAAGTAACCATTGGATGTCCATCCATCCTGTTGCAGCTGTGGCTGAGTGGTTAGAGCAGTCGTCCTCCAATGCAAGAGTTGGGGGTTTGAATCCACCAGCAGTCACATGCTGAAGTGTCCCTGGGCAAGACACTGAACCCCTCATAGCCTCTGATGTGTGTCCCATCGGTGTATGAATGTGATCTAAAGCACTGATTAGTCTCATTAGAATTATTTGCTCAATTAGCTTTGTAGAGATCTAGTAGAGTGCTGTATGAATGGGTAAACGAGGACACAGATTGTAGTGTAAAGAGCTTTGAGTATCTTGAAATAAGATAGAAAGGTGCTATATAAGTACAGTCCATTTACCATCCATCCGTCCATCTGTCCATCTGTCCACTTTACCTGCTTCTGCTACCAGCCTGATCAAGAAAGCTCATCAGAGACTCTACTGCCTCAGGTGGCTGAGACGAGCTGGTCTGGGAAGCTCAGCCCTCACCTCCTTCTACAGGTGTGCAGTGGAGAGCATCCTGTGCTCCAGCATCAACGTGTGGCATGGAGGCTGCACAGCTGCAGAAAGAAAAGCTTTGCAGAGAGTGGTGAAGGCTGCACAGAAGTCTGTCGGAGTCAGTCTCCCCACCATCACAGACATCTACACCTCTAGATGAAGGAAGAGGACCACCTGCATCATGAAGGACCCCACTCACCCAGCACACACACTTTTTTGCCCCACTCCCCTCAGGAAGGAGGATGAGGAGCATTAAGTGTAGAACCACTAGACTGAGGAACAGCCTCTACCCAGAAGCTCATAAATCCTTAAACAACAAAATCACTGTGATGCCACTTTAGTTGGAGATTTGGCACTTTATCCACGCTGCTGATTTCTTAGCCATAAGCTGCCATATTCATACCCATCTGCTAACAACAAACTCATGTTCAGGCTGCTGTTTAATACACCTTATTTCATATTTTTAGTGTTTAATGTATATCTTAGACCATTGTATACTGTTTTTTCCCCGACTTTTTAAAATAATTTATATTTTTGCTATTTTTAGGTGTAACTGGGTCCTTGAGTGCACATTTTCATTCCACCTCTTGCACCACATGTGATGAGAATGACAATAAAGTCACCTTGAACCTTCCTTTCTGAAGCACTGGGATGGGTGGTGTCCATGTCCAGCAGTCACTGGGTGAGAGGCGGGGTACACCATGGCCAGGTCTCCAGTCCATCACAGGACACATACGGACAAACGAGACAACCACTGAGACACTCTTTCACACCTAGGGACAATTTATGATGTACATCTACAACCGATTGTTGTTGAAAAAAAAAACAAAATTCAAGAAATGACCTTTAAAACACAAAAAATGTCTATAACTCAGTCAATTTACAGATATTGAGTTAATATTTATTGTGGCATCAGCTGAGCATCAACATCTCACAAATTATCTGTCATTATTTTCAAGGTTTGGCCTAAAGGGCTACAAGTCCAAATGATAATTCTGTACATTTCATAAATTAGTTGATGCAAAGGATGACTAGGTGTCGGGTGGAGGAGAATGCAATTCGAAAAACCGTAAGGCTGTCTTTCACAATGTCTCCTTTCCAGCTGAAGCCACATCACAGCCACATGAAACCTGTGGTAAGCATAAAGAAAGGTTTTGCCAGTGGCAGACCTTCAAAAGAATATGACATTTTTTCTGTAATTAATGGTTGCATTTGTGTAAATTTAGCTGTGATAAATGGTCTGCGAGGATATGACCTACAGCTTTTATAAGCTTTGTTATCTTTTAAGAATGCTGCAGTAAAGCATGAGCAATCACATTCCCATCAGCCGAGCCAGCTTGAGAAAGAACTGCCCACATAAATAAGCTGGAGTGATAAACAAATGAAGGTGATTAGTTTAAATGTGGCTCTTCTTCATGTGGTCTGGGTGGCTGTGCTGAGGGTCTACTCCTCTCTTACGTCCTTTTGCAATCACTGAAACGCTCTCAGCAGGAGCTTTTTTATTAGAGCACGTAAAGTAAACAGTCACGGGGAGTGTTTTTGATAAATGCAATTTGTTGCTACGCTCCTTTCCAGGCTGCATCTTGTGTTCAGCCTGTTGTAAGTTAATTTAGCAGATCAACTGAAAAAACAGAGAAATCTAATGGAAAACATTGCCCTGGCATCTAAACTGCATACCAGTGGTTGACTTAAGCATGAGAGCTCTTTAATGTGGTGATTGCATGGTTTCAGTTTGAACGCTGGTTTCCGTAAAGAGAACTCACTTTTCCGTTGTGCTTTTTTCTCTCTCCTGATTTTATACCTGCTTCCTTTCATTTGTTGCTTACATTATCAGCTTTGGGTTTTTGATACTTCTACCAAAAAAAAGTCATACCATAAATTACACGAACTCTTACTAAACCCGTCTATTATGAGAATAGAAACTGGCTGCATTTAATTTCACTACATCAGGGTTTCTTTGTGTATTCGTATTTTAGATGAATGTTCCTTTTTTGTTAAAGGCCTGTTGAGATACCTGACCTTGCATAAACTTTTAATGATTAGAGGAGAGGGATTTTTGATATTCTGGGCAAAAGTAAGCAGTCCTGGAAAAATCAAAGGTGTATGGCACCATAGGGAGGTGTACTTCCAGCCATACATTTCATTTATTGTTAGGAACAGCTGGTTAGAAACCAGGTTTGACTGCTGCACCACCGACATACTTCCCGGTGCTTTTTCTCCCCCCTGGGTTCTGGAAATTTAGAACGGCCTGCTTGTTTCCCACTATGAGATGTTTGGTTTCAAACCAACCATTATGCTCTGAATGGTTTCTCACCTTTCTTTTCTTTAAGAAATTTCAGTTGGTTAATTACCGTGCACACCAGAGGCCTGTGATGGTTGCAGTTTTGGCTGCTGATTAGCTGTAAGCCTGCTTCTCTGGAACATATTTCTTCAGTATGTCCTGCATCGAAGCTACACAGACAGGCAGAAACCAGGCAAACAGGAATGTAGGCCTTACAAAAGCAATTAAAAACTAAAAGAAATCAAGAGTTAAACTGATGGATGATTGCTGTATAGAACAGAAAAGTTGTATTGACCCTAAACCTTGTGCACGTTTGCAAAAATGCGCAAACTGCTACGTTCAATCTACACTGAGATGCACCAAAATGTAACCGCCAAGTGCCCCTAATGATCATTAAACCAAAACCACCAGCTGTCACTATGAAGCAGCTTGATGGATCTGCTGAATGTCCAACTTGGTCTGTGAGACGAAATGAAACAAATCCTGTTATTATATTGTCTTGGCCTAATGTTAAAATACACACTTCCGTTCACACGGACTCACACACCTCAGTGCACACAAACAAACGTTACTTTTCACACTTTTCACCACCACTGTTCCAACTGATGTGGACGCAGAGAGCAGTCTCCTCTGTTTTCTCTGGAGCAGGCTGAAGGCTTGCGGTGCACGCTCTAAATGTGGGTTATTGTTATGTGAGAGTACGTTGTGGATTATTGAGCGTATCGATTGCCTTTCGCCTCAGGTCCTCTTGGCCGGGGCTCAGAAGCTTCTTGGCTGCATGCTGCCGGTAGGACCATTTCTGCAACACTTATTTTTAATACAAGTATTACATGACTTTGCTTTGTCAAGGTTTCAGAGGGGAGGAAATAGCAGATCAAATGTAAACAAGATTAACTTTTCTCCCGTGCAGCACAGTTGCTGCCTCCCTGCTCGGCTGTAAATCTGCTGTGTTTAACGCAGCGTGGAGCTTTGTGCTGGAAGGAGCACTGTCAGCTCTGGTACTGTCACTCAGACGAGATGGTAGCATTAGCCTTCGATGGCAAAATGAATGACAGAGCTGCAGTCCAAACACAATCTTGGAGTTTTCACAATAAAAGTGCTCTTTTGTGTAACGTTGCGATTCAGTTTTACAATAATTTTCTCCCGGCACTTGGGCGGCATCGCTCCAAGCATGTGGTTTGTATCTCCTGCATCACGGCTGTCAAGCCGTACTTTGTCCCTCCCTCCTTCGGTGCAGGAGTCGCGGTGCAGACCTCGGTTCTCTTTGCACCTCAGCCATCAAAAACTAAATATAGCAGACTTGTTGCTCCTTCAGAATACAGTCCACCTGCCAAAATACACAGGTTCTGCTTTCTTAACCTCGCACACTGATCTGTGTGTTTGGAGTGGAAATGCAGTGGAAGGAAAGGCCGCGGCACTCAACGTGGCGAGGTAATGACACTGTCTGCTCGTGTTTTTGGAAGCTGTGAAACCACAGCATGGAGATCACCATAACTGCCTCCCTGTAATTCCATGTTATTACTCAGGGAGATATTGATATTGATTGCTGCTGGAGTCCCCTGCCTATGTCTTACACGTTACTTACATCATGCTGGCTGCGCGCTCACGCTGTTGTGTCTCTCTCATGATTGAACCTTCTGGCTTTGCTCAATTGAAGAAGGAATTACAGGAAAAATATTTAGTTTAAAAAATATAACATCAGTAACACTGGAGCGGTACAGCTCATTTAGCTCGCTGCCATTTTTCTTTACACGTTTCTTTGTATAACGATTCCATTTATCATTTATTGAACGATGAAGTCATGTGACTAAAGGATAAAAGTTCATTTTATTTTTTTTTTTCAATTTGAGAATAAAGGCAGAAATCTTGCTAAATGAAAATTGTTCTTAGATAAACAATTACTGGTAAATTCTCCTGCGATAGCTTGATGGTAATCTTGTGCCATTCCAACTGCTGCACAGCTCAGTTAGATCCCTGAACTCTTCGGAGGCAGCTGTTTGTGTCTCAAGTCTTGCATTCACTCCCTCACAACATAATCTAGCTCTGAGTAATGCAGTGCATGATTTCAGACGTCTCTTGCTTGGATCAGGCTGCAAACAAAAGAAAATGCAAAACAAGATCACACCGATATTTTGAAAGAAAGGACTGTGCCACTCCTTTCCAGATGCAGGAACTTAAAAAAAAAACTGTAATCAGCCATTGGAGTGTCTGTGCTCTGTTTCATTACAACATCTGAGCAGGCTTGTGGGCTTCATCAGTCGAGGAATGTGCCTGACTTCACAAGACTCTGTGAAAGTAAAAGTTTTCTGTTTCAGCAGTCCTGAAAACACATAAAGTCACCAAGGCATCTGCTGTTAATTCTTTCCCTGTCAGCCTGTGCTGTGTTTGTCTTCAAATATTCTTATGGAGTAAAAAGGATATACAGTTGTGTTAAAATCATTCATCACTTGTAATTTACAGCTGAAATTATTGAGTCAGGATCATTTTTGGAAGCCTATTTAAATTCAGGTTGCTTCATTTTAACAGCGCAGTCACCAGAGTAAAATGGGGTCCGTGTCAATGTTCTGTCACTCTGTGACACTCGTTTTGATTTGTCCAAGAAAATGTTGGCTGTATTCCTATGATTTGATGGAGACAGTGAAAATTTCAGTTTGCTGTGCATACGCAAACCCATCATAACTAGACTTTCTCTACCCTACCCAACCCTATCCCACTATACACACAAACGTGAACAAGCCAAATCACATATGTGGAAACGTTATGGAGTTCTGTGGAAACATTGGGTGCCAGCGACCCTGGCACCTCAAACTTCCACAGCACCCAACACCGAACACCTCAGGCAACAGGGCCAAAAGACCTCCAGATCTACAAAACACACGTAAGCTGGAGAGTCAAAACCATGACCCTCATTTATCATGTTGCAAGGGCAAAGATCTAGTCCAACCAGGATGCAGGTCACACTGCTCCTCCTGAATCTAGGGTTTGACAATCAGTATGAGCCTCCCTTGCAACAACCTGGAGTAAAGTTTCCTGTGGAGGAAGTGGGATCCCTTCATAGCTGGAGCACATTCTCCAGTCCCCCCTTTTTAAAATGGGTACCACCTAGGGCTGGACGATATGGCCAAAACTTTTATCACAATATATTTCTTAATTTTGGTCGATAACGATATAATTCCGATATCGATATAAACAATATAAAAGCCTCAGAAAAACTGTACAAACTGTACAAATAAATTAACGTTCACCTTTTAAACGTTGGTACATGTTGGCTCAAACTTTATTGTGCTTCCTCTTGTGACTCTCAGCGTATTTTATAGAGTGGGACAAGTTAGATGTGTTCCCACTGCTAGTTAGAACGACTCTCCATCATATTTTGCAGCACACTGACTGAAACTTGCAGTTTATCGGATCTTAAAAAGCCGAACCACTTCCAAACCAGCAAATTAGTCTTTCCTCTCTTATCAGTTATGTCATCTGCTTTCTCTTCACTTGTTAAAGTTTGTTCAGTCACATTCTGACAGACATGGGAACTCATTTCGAAGCGAAAACTTAACATGCATTGGAGATTAGCCTAGCCTAGCCTGCTGCCGCTAACGCCTTCTGGACTCGAGCTCTGCGTAACATCTACGTCACCACGCACTTATGTAGTTGTGTGTCACGGCTTTTTGTGTTTTGGGTTGTAACTGAAGCAGCCGCTTCAACCCGAAAAGAAAAAGAAATGCGTCAGTGTAATCATATTGAACTATTGAAAATGTGCTTAAAACTCATATCACCGTTATTGAATAAAAGTATATTGTGACATATATCAATATTGAATTATTGTCCAGCCCTAGTACCACGACTTCACTTCCACTCCCCAGGTATTGTCCCTATCCTCCATGTGGCACCAAAGAGAAGTGTCAGTTATGACAACCGGACAACAAAAAAGTTGAAATCACCTGGACCAGATGGTCCAGATGCAATGTGGACCGTTTACAATGTGGATCGTTATCTACCTGGATGATTGCGACTACAAACCCTTTTTCTGAACAGCCCCACAACTTTCGAAGCCTTCAGTCTCTCAAGGAATACTCCCTGCCACCGAGAAGTTTTTTTCAACTTCCTCAATGACCTGGTCTATCTCTGAGTCATCAAACTCTGCCTCCTTAGAGTTGGAAATTGTTAAGATTCTCAAAGCGTTCCATTTACAATCCAACAATGGCCACAGTCCAGGTCAGCAGTTCCCCACCCAAACTAAGAGCCTGACACAAGCCTGCCTTCCTGGCCTGAGATGTTGAACGGTTTGCCAGAGCCTCCTTGAGCCAACCTATAGTCCTTTTTCATGGTTTCTCCAAATACCTATGATACTTTCTTTTTATTACCCTTTTATTTAACCAGGCAAATCCCATTGAGATCACAGATCTCTTTTGCAAGGGAGGCCTGGGACTGAGGGCAGACTAACATGCATGTTTTTGTTCTGTTGGAGAAAACCGGAGTACCTGGAGAAAACACACGCAAGCACGAGAAGAACATGCAAACTCCACACAGAAAGACCCCAGGTCCAACCAGGGATTGAGCCCAGGACCTTCTTGCTGTGAGGCAACAGTGCTAACCACTGCATCATCATGCTGTCAACTAGATGTTTTTGATTCCACAACAATTGAAGCTTTCATCCTTCTCTGTACTTGGTGCTTCAGGAGTCCTGAAGAGACCTGTTTCTTTAGCTTGACAGCCTTCATGAGTGCTGGTATCCACCAGCGTGTCCTCCTGGAGAATGTCAACAGTTTGCATGTGTTGGCATTTTATTTCCGTACATTTCAAATCGCCTGCATGACTCTGAAAATATACAAGCATGCATTACAACTCTACATGATGTCAGAGCTCTTATAAAAATGCATACTACTATTTAAAGCACATTAGCAGCATGAAGTTTTGTTTCTGAGTTGTAGTCTCTGGGTTTAAATGTTTTACCGCTTCAGATAATATTAAGCTGTAAATTGCACATGGCAGAACTGAAATCTGACATACATGCAGCATGACTTCATGCACAATAAATATAAACATCTCCAGTTGCAAACTTTTGGAGAGCAGAATGAAAACCTTTCTGACAACATGTGCCACCATATGACACATAGGGCTGAGAGGAGGCTGGTTTTTATTCTGACCAGCTGATTTTGATGATGACTCTTTCTTCTCTCTTCTTCTCTAATCAGGGAAATCCACTGATAAAGCCCATGCCTGGACTGAAACTCCACATGACAATCTCCATGGCACATCATCGCCTCTCGTTCTTAGTACTATAAAGGCATACGGTTTCACTTATTTTTAGATTATTATTTTTTTTATATATTTTAGATTAGACGGGTGAGTTAGACATGAAAGAAGAAAGCTGTCAGAGGGATGAGCTGGCTATAATATGAGTCTATCTTGGCTTCTAGTTGATATAAATATGTTGTGCATCTACATGACATCATAGTTTTAATTAAAAGCCTAGCATTTCTTCAAGGAATTTGAATTGCCTGCTGTCTTTCATTCCAGAGTTTTAGACTAAGATTATCTTTTGCTGAAAAGGGATGGAACTGTAGCTGTTTTGGTCCAGCCTTGTAAATGATGTTATGCACACGCTCATGCGATGCAACGAGATCTTGTGAGGTGTTAGTGCTGAAAGATTTTCATGATTATGACTATCAGACACAGAAAACTTTAATAAAATCTGTAAAACTGACTGAGCTATAACTGTGTTTATGTTGGCACACGTTGTAAGTGTAAAATCCCAAACCCAAATAAAAGTTGGAACATTTTGTAAAATGTAAATAAAAAAACAGAATGCAATGATTTTCAAATCTAATAACACCACATTTTATTCACAATGGAACATAGTAAACATATCAACACAACATATAATTAAAAAAAAACTTATCGAATGTTTCAACTGAAGCTGTACAAAAAATATAGAAGTTAATTTTGAATTTATGGCAGCAGCACATTAAAACAGTTGGGACAGGATCATGTTTACTGCTGTAAAGCATTGGATCAATCATCTTTTGGAGGGAATTGTTGCAGTAATGTCTGATGTAAGATTCTAGCTGTTCTGCAGTTCTTGGGTGTCTATGCTAGGTTATTTGTTTCATGATGCATCCATTGTTTTCAGTTGGTAAGAACTCTGGACTGCAGGCAGGTCAGTTCAGCACCTGGACTCTTCTACTATGAAGCCATGTTGTTGTGAAGGATGCAGCAAACAGTTCAACGTTGTTTATCTAAATAATGCACGGCTTTCTATGACAAAGGCGTTATCTGGATGGGAGTTTATGTTGTAAAATCTGTATGTGTTTCTGCATTGATGATGTCTTTCCAGATGTGGATGCTGCTTATGCCAGAGGCACTAATGCACCCACATACCATCAGAGAAGCAGGCTGTTGAACTGTGTGCTGATAACAATTTTAATGGTTCTTCACCTCTTTAGTGGAAAAGAAGGCAGCTCTGTTTCTGGACGGTGTTCAAATATGGTTTCTTCTTTGCATGATAGAGCTTTAACCATGTCTTGACAAACTGTTAACAGACAATGATTTGCTGAAGTGTTCCTGAGCTCATGTAGCTTCTGTCCAGAACAGAATCAAACCTGTTTAAGCTGTTTATCCATCCATCCATTCTCTTTATCTGCTTCTTCTTTTTGGGTTGTAGAGGTCACTGGTGTCAATATCCAGCAGTCACTGTGTAAGAGGCGGGGTACACCCTGGACAGATCTCCAGTCCATCACAGTGATACATGGGGGCCGAAATGGGGTAGAGGCAGGACAGCCGACTCGGGACCTGAAAATCCTTCGATCCCCAGTTACTGCACAGCTCGTGGTGTCTCTGAGCAGGACACCCTATCCCCAATTTGCTTCCCGGGCACCTTCAATAGCTGCTCTCTGCTCCACCCAGGGGTGGATGAGTTAAATGCAGAGAGCCAATTTTACCATTGTATGGGAACATACAACGATGACAACACATAACACATTATTATTATTATTATTACATAGAGACAAACAACCATTCACTCTCTCTCTCTCTCTCTCTCTCTCTCTCTCTCTCTCTCTCTCTCTCACACACACTCACACCTAGGGACAATTTAGAGTTACCAATCAGTCTAACATGCATGTTTTTAGTTTATGGGAGGAAACCAGAGTACCTGGAGAAAACCCACGCATGCACAGAGAGAACATGCAAACTCTACCCAGCAAGGTCCCAGGCCAGGATTTGAACCAGCAACCTGCTCGCTGAGAGGCAACAGCTCTACCAGCTGCACCACTGTGTTGCCCTACTCTGTTTATCAAACTCAAAATTATTATTATTTTTTAATGTGGTACAGTTCCCTAATTTCTGAGCCTCTTTAAGTTTATTTATTTATTTATTTAATTCAAGAGGCGTCGACAGTATAAGCTTCTTACCTCCTGTCTACTCTCAAGTCTCTCCCTCGAGTCACCCTCTTTCATTCCCAGGGTCTGAATATTGGTGCCCCTCTGGGAATTCAAGTAGCACACTGGGTCAGCCACTCGGTACCCTCTGTTTAAAAGGATTCATTGCAGACTAATTGGGATAACATGGCTGGAAATGTTGACCTTGGTATTTCTAAACAAGGTTTCAATTAACTCATAATAAGGCCAAGCAGGCCGAGCCTGAGTGAATCTTCCATCAGCAGGAGGAAATGTGAAACATGCCCCAGTTGATGGTTGGCTTTTCTTAACTTTGATTAATCACTGGAAGAGTAAGCAACTGGGACTGGTAAAATAATTAGAAGGAGAAACACTCTGTTCTTTCTGCAGTAGCATTTAGGACTAATATTGAGTTACTGGAAGATCTGTTAAAAAGTCAAGCTTCTCCCCACTATAAATCCAAGAGAGCACTTTTTTGTACTTTGTGAATGAAAACCTATACCTCTGTATCAAAAGACTTTTAAAGACTTCAAAGGCTTCAGTTTAATTTTATTAGCGCCCACCGCCAAGAGGCAAAAGAGGACAATAATGTTTTGTGCATGTCTTTCTTCTTATCTGTGTTCGTGTGTGTTTATTCTTCTGTATTTATAGCAAAATGCATCATGAATATCAGGTGTCATCAGTTTAGGTGATGTGCCAGTCTGTTTAAAACATGCAGTTATCCAGCTTTTGTTGAAGAAACCTAACCTTGACTCATGATCGTTCCTTTTAAATGTTTAATTTAAACCTCCCTTTTTATCTGCATGTTTTGAAAAGCACAGTATTTTTGCAGCTGCAGTCCTTTTTAAATGTGCAATATCCTTGAAACGTTTCAGTCTGGTTTTAAAGCCCTTCAGAGCACAGAAACTTCACTTTTAAAAGTTTTTAATGATCTTTTATTAGCTACAGTTTCAGGAGGCTGAGCTGTTCTGTTGCTGCCTTTGACACAGCTGACCACAGCGTTATGATCGCTAAGCTGGACCAAAATGTGGCATCAATGACTCTACGTCAGACTTGTTCAGATCTTACCTGTCTGGCAGGAGTTTCTCCTTGGAACCTTGGATGGTCTGTTTCCTCCTCAGCTCCCCCCACATGCGGAGTTCCCCAGGTATCTATTCTTGGAACCATTTAATTTTCATCTACAAGCTCCCCTTAGGCCCCATTTTTGGAAAAGTTAACATCTCATTTCATTCCTATGCAGATGACACCCAGATCTACCTGAGTTGACATACAATCATTCTTTTACACTTTGACTGCCTGACTGAGGTAAAAACTTGTTTGGCTTGAAACGTAATAAAAAGTTATATACAGCCCCAGTGGAAACCACAGCACTTCTGCAAATCTGAGCAGCTTGGAGTCGTTTGTAAAATCTTGTGTAAAACAAATTGAGGGTGATATGTGATTCAAATTTAATTAATTCTGGAGTAAAATGAGTGCACCTGCACCTGACTGACCTTCTACAACCTTATGATCCAAGAACTCTAATCTAAAGATAATTTGCTTTTACTTGTCCCATGGTGCAGGCTTGTCCACAGAGACGATCAGGTCTTTTCAGTCGTTGACCCTAAGTTGTCCATCCATCCATCCATCCATCCATCCATCCATCCATCCATCCATCCATCCATCCATCCATCCATCCATCCATCCATCCATCCATCCATCCATCCATCCATCCATCCATCCATCCATCCATCCATCCATCCATCCATCCATCCATCCATCCATCCATCCATCCATCCATCCATCCATCCATCCATCCATCCATCC
>NC_056502.1:35367724-35371547 GCF_014905685.2 Nematolebias whitei
CATCCATCCATCCATCCATTCATCCATACACTCATCTGATGTAAGCCTTCAACAACACACCAAAACATCCATCCATCCATCCATCCATCCATCCATCCATCCATCCATCCTTTATCTTTACCCTCTTCTTCCTTTTTGGGTCGCGAGGTCACTGGTGCCCATGTATAACAGTCACTGTGTAAGAGGCGAGGGACACCCTGGACAGGTCTCCAGTCCATCACAGGGACACATAGAGACAAATGAGACAAACAACCGTTCACCTCACACCTAGAAACAATTTGGAGTTACCCGTCAGTCTAACATGCATGTTTTTGATCTGTGGGAGGAAACTGGAGTACCTGGGGAAAACCCACGCATGCACAGAGAGAACATGCGAACTCCAGGGTAAGCTGCTCGCTGAGAGAGGCAGCAGCTGTACCAACTGCACCACCGTGCTGCATTCTGTGGAACCAGCTACCACTTTTTTTTTTTTTTATCAAACAGGCTTCAACTCTTGGTATTTTGAATCCTTGTTTTAAATCACATTTGCACTCACTGACTCGTCTAATGGAATTAGATATGTATATAAATAATAACAACATAATATCTTATGAACCATAGATTTTAATGAACATTTCAGGAAACAATTATTAGATACACACTGGGAACAGATTTATCATCAAAGTTAACCCATCCATCCATCCATCCATTTTCTTTACCCGCTTGTTCCATTTTGGGTCACGGGGGTCGCTGGTGCCCATGTCCAGCTATCACTGTGCGAGGGGCGGGGTACACCCTGGACGAGTCGCAAGTCCATCACAGGGACACATAGAGACAAACGAGACAAACAACCATTCACGTTCTCACTCACACCTAGGGACAATTTAGAGTTACCAATCAGCCTAACATGCATGTTTTTGGTCTGTGGGAGGAAACCGGAGTACCCAGAGAAAACCCACGCATGCACGGAGAGAACATGCAAACTCCACCCAGAAAGGCCCCTGGACCGGGGTTTGAACCAGGGACCTGCTCGCTGAGAGGCAGCAGCTCTACCAGTTGTGCCACCGTGCTGCCCAAAGTTAACCCAGTTCAATATTTATTAACTTTTATTTAACCAGGCAAATCCCATTGAAATCACAGATCTCTTTTGCAAGGAAGGCCTGGGCCTGAAGGCAGCCTAACATGCATGTTTTTGGTCTGTGAGAGGAAACCGGAGTACCTGGAGAAATCCCATGCAAGCATGAGAAGAACATGCAAACTCCACCCAGAAAGACCCCAGGTCCAACCAGGGATTGAACCCAGGACCTTCTTGCTGTGAGGCAACAGTGCTAACCACTGAGCCGTCATGCGGCCAATATGAATGCCACAGCTACATTAGCTAACACAAAATTATGTCTATAAATGTGAATTTACAGGTATTGACCTAACATTTGGCATGGTAGTAGCTGAAAGTCATTCCCAACACATACTCTGACACACACACTCCACTACAACTCTAATTTTCCAACATAAGATCAAATTAGTTTAAAACGGTGGCATGAAAGTTGTCAGGTGATATGCACTACTTTAGAAAATGCTAGGCCTTAATGTTTTTTATTTGTTTGTTTTATAAGCTGTAGATGTGAAGTGGGGAATTCTACGTCTTATTTATTTTGTTGAAGATTATTCCTTCTTTAAGACCATTTTGCGTAACAGAATGAGATGTTTCTTTTTGTTCAGTGAAGTCAGAGTAAACACAGCTGGTGCCCTTTGTTGTCCAAGGTGTTACTGTAACCGAGTACAGCTCAGACACATAGAACTGCAGATATGTTTGATCTGCTTTCAATAATGACGTGTCCCTAACAATCTGCCATTAATTTTTTTTTTAGACAAAAGCCTCCTTAGACCACATGCAAAACTGGCTTTGACTTTCAGAACTGATTCTTTGAGGAAGTTTATTATTTCACATTTTATTGTGTACAGGCTCTTAGATCTCAGTGCCAGTACAGCCCTTATCCAGCGGGGCCTAAAGACACACTGCCGGAGCTTTAGATTTGGTGCAGGAACTGAGCTGAGCCACCTGATGAGAGACAGAACGAGGCTCTGGCTGAGTCAGCACGTCGACTCTGCATCGGGTCATTTGGATTCCTGGGACACCAGCTGACCTGTGTTCAATTATCGTTAATTTAAAAGGCAGCGGCGTATCTGTGGGCTGCTCCGCTGACAGGAAGACATGAGCACGATGGAATGAAAGATTTGAACTCTGCAGATTAAACCAAAACTTTGTGAAATTCCTCCTCCCTTTCATGTTGCTGTGGTATCATCAGGTTGACAGTTTTGTGTGCTTGGCCTCCTTCTTGTTCTCCTCTTTTGCCTTACTCCTCCTCAACTTCCTCCCTAATTCTTGTTTCCCTTTATTTCCAATGATCATGATTCCAAAGAATGTCTTTCTGCAAGTGTTTAACACACAAGTCTTTGAAGCAGAGTCCAAATGGCTGCATTTGTCTGTGCTTTGTTGTTTAAAATGCTAGCTGTATTAAATCACCTCCCGGTTCCCGGCCTGTGTTCTTCATCGCCAAAACTCCATTTACAATCTCCAGGAGGAAGGCCTGTTGAGCACTTCTGAGGATGTTAAGGGACTTGGCATATTTACACACGTTCTTAATGGAGTTCTATTAGAAGCGTGACACTTTCAGTACTGATTTCTGTTGCTTTTGGAGCGTTCTCTCCTCTGCGTATATCATTGCAGCGGAGACGGGAGCTGACTGAAGGAGAGCGGTTTGCTTTTTTGTCGCTTCCAATAACTGGTAATGTAATTCCTGAGCCATTTCTTCTGTTTAATCTAAGTCTAAACATATGTTTCCAAGTTGGAAATGACAAGAAAGAGCTTTAGATGACTTGTTTAAAGACAACATAAATGTACACCTTGAGTTATAGCTTTATAAATTAAAAGCTTAGCATTCTTTGCAGGAATGTTAATTCTTTGCTGTCTCTTTATGCCAGACTTTTAGACTAAAACCATCTTATGTTGAGGAATAACAAAGTTGTAGTCATGTTGCTCAAACCTTAAAAATTACATTATGTGCTGTCTTATATGGGGTGCCATTTGTAAAGTTACACAGTCAAAAATTAACAGCAATATTTTGGTTTAGCCTTTCATAAGAAAAAAAAGTTTTTTTTTTTCTCAAAGCCATATTTTCACCATGTTTTCAAAGTTATAAATGTCATAGTTCCAAACTAAATATTTAATTTACAAGCTAAATATTTAGTTTACAAACTAAACACTTAATTTCCAAACTAAATAATAATTATCCAAGCTTAATATTTAATTTCCAAACTAAACATTTAATTTTTGAACTAAATATTTAATGTGCTAATAGCTCATACCTAAATATTTATTTTCCAAGCTAAACATTTAATTTCCAAAATTAATTTGCTAACTAAATATTTATCTCGGACCTAATATTTAACTTGTAAGTTAAATGTTTAGCTTAGAAATTAAAGGTTTAGTTTGTAAATTAAATATTTAGCTTGGACAATAAATATTTTGTTTGAAAATTAAATGTTTACTTTTGAAAATAAATATTTAGCATATAAATTAAATATTTAATTTACACCTAAACATTTAGTTTACTAACTAAATATTTAACTTACAAGTTAAGTATTTAGTTTGTAAACAAAATATTTAGCATGTAAATTAAATATTTAGTTTGGAACTATGATGATACATTATAAATGTATGAATAATATGGTGAAAATATGACTTTGAGAAAAAAACAAACTTTTTTTCTTATGAAAGGCTAAATATACCAAAATATTGCTGTTAATTTTTGACTGTGTAACTTTACAAATGGCACCCCATAGT
>NC_056502.1:35376547-35395107 GCF_014905685.2 Nematolebias whitei
CAGGAGGTTGTCTTGAAACACAGCAGTGAAGGCTACCTATGGGACAGATCTGGTTGGCAGGCCATAGACTGATGAAGTCCTCTGGATGGGGGGACAAAACCTTTCTCACTTTTAAAAAAATGGTCCAGATGACACGAATTAACCTTTTTTGTTGAGTAAAATATACATTTTTATGTTATGTTTTGGGTGTTTGTGTCAATGTTCTTAGACAAGATTTACTTGAATGAATAAATATGATTAGTTATAAAAATGTTGAGCTAGTGAATAAAAAACAACTTATAAACTTATGTTGTGTAAAATAAATAAATAAATAAATGCTCTCCAGCTCTAAGGCTGACAGTTACCAGACTGTGTCCATACAGACAGCTCTTCTTCTTCTGCTGTCGTTATAAGCAGCAGTCAGTTTTCACACAGAGACACCGCCACAGCTCTAAACCCGTCTAATTACATTTTAAGCAGCACTGCCTGGTTGAAATACCTCCAGTAATTAGTTTTGTTTTTCCACTCTTCCCATAATCTTCTCCTTTTGTGAGCGGGTTTTGACCACGAGTTGAGAAGTGAAACACAGAGTTGGTAGCGTGGAATGAATTAAATGAAATCTGACGTAGCTGCATGTAAGAATAGATCGACTCCGTCTACAATTCTTTCCATCCACCCACACGTGCATTCTCCCAGACCACCTGAAATGTGTTTTGGCGGTTGTTTCCTTTGATTAGGAGTGTTATGGGAGTGTTGTACAAACAGAAAAGCTGTCCAGACTGTTTTACTGTGTTTATTTGTGGTACCACCTGTGTTTCCATACAGAAGAATGAGCTTGTGATGAGGAACACAGAGCGTAAAGGAAGTATAATTTGTGTTTGCCGAGAGTTTGACTGGTCAGCCGTGAGCAGAAAACATGCCTCTGACAGTGCATCTTAATCTGGTTCTCGTTTAAAGAGACCTGCACATACTCAGCTTTGTATGGTGTTTAATTTATTCGAAATGTCCAAGGCCAGTCTATCACAGGACGTTCAGAGGACATCCCCCCACACACACACATCCCAGTGCGCCTGCCTGTCCTCTTCTCATCTCTTCCCTCTTTGTCAAATATTTATGGCTGATGGCAGATAAGATTATTTCAGTGTTGGACCTCTCAGTACCAGCTGCTTCAGACCTTTGCTCACAATAAAGTCCATGATGCGTTCCAAGCAGAGGGAAGTTGTTTACTTGGAGCTCATCCGAATAACTTTTGTTGTAAGGGTCCCCAAGTGGTCCGGACCAAACATTTGAGTATAGAGCACCCATGGCTTATGGAAAAACAGCAAATTTTGGATGTGGTCATAAAAGAACTATAAATGCTTATACGTATAGTTTATTCCCTAAATATTCTTCAAAACATGTTTTATTTAGTATGCATTATTGTTTTCTTAAGTATAAGCAGGGTAAATACAGTAATAATCTTTTTAAAATAAAACAATTGTAAGGATTTACTTTGTTTTAATAAAAAATACTGTAAAAAAATATATGGGTACTCACCAGTAGTAAACTGATTTGAAAAGAAGTTGATGATGAATTAGTTCAGCAGTACCATGATGTATGTAATAAAGCCTTTACAGCAAAGTAGAGGCAGACTTTAGTCTAACCAAATTCCTTTTTCTTAAGGTCATTACTATTTTGGCACTATCTCAGAAACTTTCTGAAACTGTACTCTCAATTGCTTCCTGATTTTTCTTTTTTGCAACAAACAGTGCTTTTGCTGATGCCACAATAGATAGCCACTAGGAAATAACAAATCCAAAAGTAAATCAAGTATTTCAACCATCTGCTGGAGTGCCTTAGATTTCTTCTGGCACATTGGTTAACTGCAGAAGACTTCGAAGGTGCAGGGCATTTGGACAGCTTTAAAGGGATCCCCTACTACTTGCACATGTTGGCCGTAAAACATTGTTCTTTCTCTACCATACTAAAAGTTGTTGTTTGTGGCACATAAAAACTCCTCATTACTTACTGTATGTGTTTATTACATTTTTCAATGAAGGACATTGCCATTATTTTATTGGTGCAATGCATTCTGGGGCGATGAAGTAAATAGGTTTCAGCTGAGACTAAAACACAAGGAGTCAAGACTAACATGTTATAATGCTTGGCAATAAAGTTATATTTTGTGTTAGTCCTTGTGCTTTTACGCATGACATGGGTCGAAACAATCAAATATGATCACCTTGTGATGTTTGGTATACAGCAGTCCCTCGATTATTGCGAGGGTTACGTTCCAGACTAGAGCTGTCATTTCTAATCAGAGCCTGAAGCCCATAATAATGTGCTTAATGTGCAGACCCGCCAGATCTTGGGCTTTGATGTGGTTTTACGAATCATACAGCACAAAGAAAACTAAATTAGAAAGCACAATAAAAAAAAATTGTGTTAATCTACTTGTAGAGGAAAGAGGAGGCAGGTCTGACCGGCCAGTTGAAAGAGGTAAAAAAAAAGTCCAGTTAAGCTCAGACGGATCAGCTGATCAGCCGCCGCACACGTCTCCTCACCTGCTGTCATCTGCAGTGAAGGAAGTAGCAGCATCTACAAAAGCCGACGCGAGCAGCGCGTTCAATTAAAATAGCCTTGTTGTGTATTTTTTCAAATAATTTTGCTCTAAAAATATTTTTGTTCATTTGTTTGTCTATCTTTCGAGTTGATTTTTAGGCTATTCATTTTGTTTGTTAATATCCATTTGGTGAAACAAGAAATCTTATATCTTCCTTTATTTGAAACACATTTTTGAAATATTATGTCAAACTGATTTGCTTACAAAAGCATTAAAAGCTTAATTAAAAAAAAGTATATATTTGTTTGGGGTTCGGGCCTATAATTACAGTTAGTCTGTTTGTTTCAGGTTGGGCTTGGAAAAAATTATACGGGTTTGGGCTGGGCCGGATTTTTTTAGGCCTGAATGCAACTCCATTCCAGACACAATCGTGATAGGTGAAAAACCGCAAAGTAAGAACACTATATTTATTTTAGTATGTATATATGTTTTAAGGTTTTATAAACCTTCCCACAGTCTTCCAATGTTCTACATTCTTAAACCTATGTAATTTAAACAACATGCGTATATGTACTGTACAGTACTGCAAAATGTTACTCACCAGCTCTGCAGAACAGCAGCTCGGTTCCAGTTGATCTCGGTTCCAGTTCGGCAGATCTACCCTGCAGCAACGAAGCCCGCCACCCCATCCAGGTTGATGTGCATGTGGATAACTGAGCTTCAGGAAGATTCAGGATTATTTGCGACTTTCCTGTCAGTTCTGTCAGTTCAATAAATAGATTGTTACTTCTAACTTTGCGTTGCAAAACTTTCCTCCATTTCAGCAGAAAGCAGAGGCCGGAAGCACTGTTGGCTTCTGGGTGGTGTAGTTCTTATGACTGGCGTTACAGTATAGGCTTAGAAAACTACAAAATGGCAGCACCTGTCCGAAGTATTTTTTCGTTAACTTTTTATCCTGTGCTGTCCAAATCACATGAGTAATATTAAAGTTGATAATCGTAGCAAAATCGCAAAACAGCAAGTCCGCCCAAGTCGAACCGCGAAGTAGTGAGGGACTACTGTACCGGTATTAGCTCCTTACCCAATACTAACAGCTCTGGAGCTAAAGCCATCTAAATGGCGCTCTCCACTCATGCTGATTTTAGAACGCTGGTCATGTGACTACGATTGCACAACACCTACACTAGTAACACTCATAGCAGCTCGTATAGTTTTAAATGGCAGCATGTGTTTTATCTGGGTTAAAGCATGAAGAAAATCAAAAATGAACATTTTAAATTGAATTATAACAGGAGGACTACGAAAAAAAATGTATGTATAGTACGTGTAACAGTGATTCAAGATACAGCTATCTTACTCACATGAAAGGGGTATTTTTGTCACTTTCCCAACCCAAAGATGCAGCTAGTGAAGTCTGATCGCTGGATTAGAGCAATGGGATGAGTTGGATTTGGCCAGACACTGACATGAGTCAGTCACACTTGGTATATTGTACCAAAATCTCCACCTTTTTATCAATTCCACATGCTTTCCAGTCCATATATTAACATGTAAGCTAAAAGGCTAAAGTGAGGCCCTTCCACAGATCAGCAAGGCTGTCCTCCATCTGCAGGGCAGGTCCAGACTGCTGTCAAGCATACTGTATGTACTCTCAGTGATTAATGCGTGGTTGTGTGCTAAGTGTTGTCATGTATTGCTCTGTGGTTCAAGCATAATGAAATTTAGCTTTACATCGGCCCACAACCCAAATTAATACAAGTGGCAGATAATGGATGGACGTGGAAAGTGACAAATGTATTTAAAAATCTACAACGTGTGAGACACTATTGTAATATACATGAGAACATGGTTTGATCCTGATGCTCACTGCAAACAGCTTGTGACTGAACATGAAGCTGTTTGTAGTACGTATATCTAATAGGGCTTTACCAGACTACTCAAGTAATCTACACATTGACTCCTAAGACATCTATCGAGTTTTTAAATTTCACATCAAGTATTTGTGGTGACGTCATTACGTCGCCGTTACGTCATTGCGTCACGTGTCAGGTGATCCACACCAGGCGCGGGCTACAAAATGGATTCCTCCAAGCAGACAGATGGAGCAGAGCAGGTTCAGTCTTGGCAAACAGGTAGAAATGCATCAGTAGTCTGGAAATATTTCACTAAAGATGAATCTTCCGGTTCAACTACTGTAAGGAAACAGAAAATGAATCAACTTCCTGACTGTTTGGAGCTTGTTGAGAACCGGTGTTACACCATATTCTGTGACCACCGTATATTGTGACTATAGGTGTTGCATGCACTGTTGCAGGTCACAGAATATGGTGTAAGACCGGGTCCAATGACGGAACCAGATTCAGCTTCCTCTGACCTTGTTTCACAAACAAAAAGCAAAAAATATTAATCTCTAAACCTATTAAAAAAACCTATAAACATATTCTGGTGAAGATTCTCAGTCATCCAGGACATGATGAATTCAAAAAGCGTTCAATACAAAAACAACTGGACTTTATTTGTAACAGAAGACGTTTCGCTCCTCATCCGAGGAGCTTTCTCAATTCAAAGAGCACTCTCTGCTCTTTGAGTTGAGAAAGCTCCTCGGATGAGGAGCGAAACGTCTTCTGTTACAAATAAAGTCCAGTTGTTTTTGTATTGAACGCTTTTTGAATTCTATAAACATATTGATCCCTAAAACTAAACCTAATGCGCACCACAGCTGGCGGTGGTCGTCCTCCCCACTGTTTTAGTTTCGTTTTTTACGTGCCGCACGTTTATTTCACTTTTGCAGTTTAATGTTAATAACTAATAGTTTTGGTTTTCCTGTGACTTATTTGCAGTATGATAAATGGTAGGAGTATAATATACTCACCCGATGTTTTGTTGGTCTTTTTTTTGTAAATAATAAATTACATTTTTTTTGCAGTTTTATTTATTTATTTATTTATTTTTGCATCTTGAGATCCTATGAAGTCATCAACTATTCGAGTTCTACTTGAGTTTTATTATGTTAATGTCGAGTTTTAAAATTATCTAGTCGTTCAACCCCTAATATCTAACAAAGCTAAGTCAGGTCCTCTGGACGGAGAATTCGTCCAGAGGACCTGACTTAGCTTTTACATTTTTCTACCTGAATATTATTGGTCACTGGTGCCCATATCGAGCAGTCACTATGTGAGAGGCGGGGGACAACCTGGACAGGTCTCCAGTCCATCACAGGGACACATAGAGACAAACAACCATTCACCCTCTCTCCCTCACACCTAGCAACAATTTAGATTTACCAATCAGCCTAACATGGATGTTTTTGTTCTGTTGGAGGAAACTGGAGTACTCGGAGAAAACCCAGACATGCACGAAGAGAACATGCACACTCCACTCAGAAAGGCTCCCAGCCAGGATTTGAACCGGGACGACCTGCTTGCTGATAAGCAGCAGCTCTGCCAACTGCGCCACCGTGCTGCCTCCTTGTGAAAATTTTTTTAAATTTATGAACACAGCCAACAGTATTGTTATATTCTTGTTTTTATAGCTGAAGCAAGTCTGTTGTTCCAACTAGTGGGGGAAGAATGAGAACACTGCGAAACACACATTATAGCTACATGCGACACAGTAAACTGTAATGATGCAGAGATGCTGGCCTGCATCTGCTGGAGAGCAAAGGACATGCATTAAGATATTTTATTTTACATGAATATTTCGTAAAATTTTATAAATTTAACTAAATTTTCATGTAAAATAAAACATTTTACAAAATGCCAAATAAGTGATGTGATTTATTTTGTTCTTAATAATTTAGTGTAAATGAAAAACGCATGAGAAAATGCATAAAAACTTGCAGATTACCCCCCCCCCCCCAATAAAAATAGCAGAATAACAATTTTCTCAAAATTTCAAGAGTTTCCGTGAACAACTATGAGTTAGGTTCTAAGGGAAAATCCCTGAATGACTGAGGCCACGAACTCTGAACTGCGACTTTGTGGGGGTTCACTGAAAGACCACTGCTCTAATGATTAGCAATCTTAAAGTTGCAGAACTCACAGCACTTCTGACTATCTTGTCTCTGAGGATTACCAACCAGCCTTATCTGTAAATGCTGTGACATTTTTTTCTTTTCAAGGTTCTTACGTTTGGACCACAACATGCTGTGGCAGGGACAGCGCACTTTGACCCTGAGCTGATCCACAACACTTATGTGTTAGTTTACATGCTGTCGATCCTCGAAGTGTGTGTGCAGTGACAGAAATTTAAAGCAGCATTTTGTTATTCTATCATTTTTTTTTTAATGAATTGGAAGGGGTGCACAGCATTCTGCTTTGAGGACTGTGTTTATAGGTTAAACATTAATAAAACAGAAATGATTGAGCACACAATCACCAACTTCTCTGTAAAGTGACATGCTGCTTGTGTCTCATCTCATTAAATAAAAACTGGATAGTAAAAAGTAAAACATGCCCTGCATTTTCTCTATTGCCAGAGACTTAGTGATCACAGGTCGTTAATGATGGTTTGAAAAAGACTGAACATTTAATAGTACAAGTTATTTAGCATAGCTGTAAACATCATTAAGCATGCAGACATTTCCAACAATGTTCAGTCAGGTCATCTGGATGGTTTCTTTTTTCAATTCAATTCAATTCAAAGTTTATTTATATAGCACATTTCAAAACAACCACACTGACCAAAGTGCTTCAGAAGAATACAACACCGTAGATAAAATATGATAAAATATAATAAAATATAATAAACTTTTTGCTGAGACATTTCGTCCTTCATCCAAAGGACTTCCTCAGTCAGGTACAGATGACCTGACTGAACATTGTTGGATTATATACCTGGATTATTGAGCATGAACTTTGGTACACGCAGACATTTATTTGTCTATAGCTTCATATAACGGGAAACATCGTTGTGGCTTTGAACCCAAAGCCGAACATGTAATATTTCTGTTTTGTACTTGTACATGAATCAGTGTGTTAATTTGCCTTTATTTAGGATGGTGTGACGAAATGTCAGGGCTCATCCAGCCGAGCACACTGCAACCTGTCATCATCGGACAAAGACCTCCTCACTGGAGTGGAAAATTAATCTGCTTTAACAGGATAGAAGACCATCTGGGCTTTGTGGCCAAAATTGTTACAATATGTGAAAAAGTCTTCTTAAAACAGCTTTATTTACCTGAAATAAACCTGGAATTTCTGAGGCTCCATAAACAGTTTGAAAGCACATACTACAACAGATGGAAAGGAAAGCAAACAATGGGGGGATATTATAAAGATGGGTTTCAACTGCAGACAAATCCTATAAAACCCCTGCAAGAAAAAAAAGGGCACGATTCAAGGGTGTGCAGCATCGTCAGCATAGTAGTTCCTAATCATATCTTCCAGTTTTATCCAGCAGCTCGTCTAATTGTCCTCAAGCAGAGTTCATATGATAACAACTGTATGCATCTGCATGTTCAGAAGCAAGATGAGGCAATAAGAATTGCTAGTCTTATCAGCTGTGCACAGGATTGTCTTTCTAGTGGAAAATATGTGCCCAAAGATATGGTGCTCTTTGTTGTGCCAGCAGAAGGATATTCACTACTGATGGTCTGGACTTTATTCTTTATATTCAAAATTATCTTGTGAATCTTAACAGTTTAACAACACCAGTGGTGCCCTCTTATGGTGAGCAGGCCAAAAAAGAAATAATCATGAGGTACTGAGTCGTTATCAGGGCTACTGTCTGCTGATTTCTTGAAGTGACTTTGAACCTCTTTACCACTTGAGTTTCCTATTTAATAATCTCTTGCACCATGCGTATCTGTAAAATAAAGACTACCTAAGTTGTTATCAGTGTCATTAGAGCAGGAAAAGGAAGAATTGTTGTAAGATTCCAAGAAAAATCAGCAGCATTTCATTGTGACACTGAACAGAGCTTTGTGTGGTTCAGTTTAATGCTACTAAAGGAAAAGTTCAAGCGTATCACTATCAAACAGGGTCATAAATATAGTTAATAGTTTAACTAGAGTTTTCAGATCAAAAGAATATTTACATATTTATTAAACAGTCTTCCTAGAGATAGTTTGTGTTTGTCTCTGTCCCTTTCTTGTCCTATCAAACCCCATTCAAAGCAGATGGCTTCCCATCCTGAGCCCGGTTCTGCTCGAGGTTTGGACTGTCTCAGGGGTATCTTTGCACAGTCTGCATGTTCGGTCTTGTCTTGTTTGGTAGTAGACCCAGCCTCTACAGCTGTTGTGCTGAGGGCCTGCTCTTGTGTTGCCATGACTAGTGCCTCTGTGCTGTCCTTCAGTCCAACCCTTTTAGCCACTGGTAGGATTGACCTATTATTTATTTTTCAGTCACTTCCTCAAGCTGCCGATGATCCATGCCGTGTAGCAGCTTATCGTTCCTTTGTTCCACCTCTTCCACATTGGGTTTCTGCTACTGCCTGAGACTTTCACTCATCTGTTCTTCAATGGGGTCTTTCCTCCTGATGCACTCCAGGATTTTCGTTGTTTCATCTTGTATATTGGTTCAGATACTCATTAGTCCTTTGTCTCCCTCCTTTCTTTTAATGTACAGACATAGTCTCAGCGTGTTGACTTTGGGTGAAACCCTCCATGCACTGTGAGGAGCTTTTGGGTCTTGATGTCAGTATCATACCAGCTGGGTCTGGTGACTAGTCCTGCACACATGTTGATGGTTCTTGTCATTCAGTTGGTTGACTTGAATGTTAATAAAAAAAACTCCTTGTCAAACATGACTTATAAATTTACTGTATTTTTATTGTTTCATAAACTGATAAAAAGTAAATAAATAAATTAACATTAAACCCTCTTTCATGGAGGGAATAATCAGCTGATGTGTAGAAATAGCTTGTCTACTGAGATTGGCAGACTAATTATAATGTGTATAATTTGTAATCAAAGTTTTCTAATCAAACAATAATTTTTAATTATTTTTAGTAAACGGAATATAATTTTCATATTAAGACCAGGTCCTGTCCTAATATTGATTCTCTGACATGTGAGTTGGGAAATGAATGATGCTCTCTGTTTATGATCATGTCATGTCATTCAGTTAGCATATTCAATAACTAGTTGTCTGTTATATGTTGTTTGTCTAAAACAGGACTCTCTTGAAAATGAGTTCTTGTGACTCAATGAGACTAACCTGTATAAAAAAAGATTGAAAGAATGAATGAAAGTTACTCTACCAGCAATTACATAGCTAACCAACATTAGCAGTGTCAGGCACTAATCTTTGTTTGGCTCATTTTCACAAAGCCCCTTATTAAACTCTAAAAGACTCATTTTAACTAGCAAAACAAACAAATATGTTTTAAACTCTACACCACAGGCTGCAAGCCTGAGTCTCTCTTGGTTAACACAGCTTGAAGCAGAATTTTTTTTGTCTTACTTCCCTTCCCTTAACCCTACAAGTACTTGATGGTGCTTACCAGGCCAGCATTGTAAATAAGAATTTGTTCTTAGTGTTTATGCCAGAATAAATAAAGGTGAAATGAAATGAAATTAGTTACTGTAAGCTGTGTTTTGGGAAGTGGTGGCACAGAGGTTAGAGAAGGCGAGCCTGTGATCGGAAGATTGCTGGTTCAACTCCCGGTACCATCAACATCAAAATGTGGGTGGGATAGGTGAAGCACCCACACCTGCCTCCACCTTCATTTGACTCACTCTGGACCCTTGAGCAAGGCCTTTAACCCCCAACATCTGCTCCTCCGGGCACCCTAGATAGCAGCTCTCTGCTCCACACAGAGGGCTGTGGTAGCTCGGTGATCTCTGGTTGCATCAGGAATGGCATCTGGTGTAAAAATAATTGCTAAGTCTTTGTGCAAATTAGTTCTCTGTGGCGACCCCTGAAGAAGGGAGCAGCCAAAAGAAGAAGAAGTCTATAAGCTGTGTTTTACTTGAATCACCACCTTATTGTGGTGGAGGAGTTTGTGCATTTGAATGATCCTAGGAACTGTCACGGCCAATTACAGTATATATTTGCCCCTGGTAGGGTCTTCCAAGGCAGATTGGTCCTAGGTGACAGGTCAGTCAAGAGCAATTCTGAAGACTTTTGATGTACAATAAATATCAAGAAACTGTGTCCCTTGCCTGGACGTGGGTTATCGGGGCCCCACCCTGAAGCCAGGCCTCGGGGAGGGGCTCGTCGGCGAACGCCTGGTGACTGGGTCTCTACCCATGGGGCCTGGTTGGGCTCAGCCCAAATGAGCAACATGTGTTTGCCTTCCTGTGGGCCCACTACCTCATGAACAAAACCCCAAGATGCTTAAACTCCTCCACTTGAAGCAGAACCTCACCCTTGACCTGAAGAGGGCAATCCACCCTTTTCTGGTTAAGGACCATGGTCTCAGATTTGGAGGTGCTGATTCTCATCTCAGCTGGTTCACACTCAGCTGTGAATCGCCCCAGTGATAGCTGAACATCACAGTACAATGATGCCAGCAGGACCACATCATCTGCAAAGAGCAGAGATGGAATCCTGAGGCTACCAAACCATAATCTTTCCACCCATTGGCTGCACCGAGAAATTCTGTACATAAAAGTTATGGACAGAATTTGTGTCAACGGGCAGTTCTGGTGGAGTCCAACTCCCACTCTGAAGGGGTCCAACTTACTACCAGCAATGCAAACCAAATTCTCGCACCGCTTGTTTACGGAAACCCTGTAACAACGGGCCTCCAGTCCCATACTCACAGAGCACCCCACACAATGCACCCCAAGGAACATGGTCAAATGCTTTCTTCAAGTCCACAAAACACACGTAGACTGGATGGGCAAACTCCCATGACCCATCGAGAACCCTATTGAGAGTAAAGAACTGGTCCAGTGTTCCACAGCTAGGACAAAACCCATGTTGTTTCTCTTGGATCTGAGGTTTGACCAATGATTGGACTCTCTTCTCCAGTACTCCGAATAGACCTTACCAAGGAGGCTAAGGAGAGTGATGTTCCTGTAATTGGAGCACACCTTCCGGTCCCCCTTTTTGAAGATGGGAACCACTACCCCAGTCTGACAATAGAGTGGTACTGCCCCCGATGTCGAGGCAATGTTGCAAAGGCACGTCAACCAATACAGCCCTACAACATCCAGAGCCTTAAGGAATTCAGTATGAATATCATCCACCCCCAGAGCCGTACCGCCACATAACTTTGTAACTACCTCAGCGATCGCAACCACGGTTATGGACAGACCAATCTCTTAAGTCCCCTGACTCCACTTCCTCCATGGAAGATGTGCCGTGGGATTGAAAAGGTCAGAGAAGTATTCCTTCCACCTCCTGACGACATCACTGGTTGAGGTCAACAGCACACCACCTTCACTGAACACATTGTTAATAAAGTGCTGCTTTCCCTCCTCAGCCACCTGATGGTTTGTCAGAATTTCCTCTGAGCTGATGGAGAGTCTTTATCCTAGGCCTCAATGAACTCCTCCCACATCTGAGCTTTTGCCTCAGCAACAACCAAGGCTGCGGACCGTTTGGCCCTCCAATACTCAGCTGCCTCTGGAGTCCCACCAGCCAATAAGGACTGATAGGACTCCTTCTTCAGCTTGACAGCCTCCCTAACCCAGGGTGTCCACCACCGAGTTTGAGGATCGCCACTACGAGAATCACTGACAACCTTGTGGACACAGCTCAAGGGAGCCAATTCAAAAATTGAGTAATGGAACATGGCCCACTCAGACTCAACTCATATCCCACCTCAGCTGGGATGCAGTTAAAGCTCTCCCTGATGTATACGTTGAAGATCTTTCTGCCGGGTTCTTTTGCCAGGTGTTCCTAGCAAAGCCTCACTACACGTTTGGGTGTACTGGATCTGTCTGACATCTTTGCCTGCCATCTGATCCAACTCACTACCAGGTTGGGATCAGTTGACAACTCAGCTCCTCTCTTCACCCGAGTGTCCAAAACAAATGGCCGCATATCAGATGACACGACTACAAAGTCAATCATCCATTTACAACTTATGGCATCCAATGCCAAGTGCACTTATGGACACCATTATGTTTGAAAATGGTGTTTGTGATGGACAAACTATGACTAGCACAGAAGTCCAACAACAGAACACTCCTCAATTTCAGATCGGAGAGGCCATTTCTCCCAGTCATGCCCCTCCAGGTTATGCTGTCATTACCCACATGGACATTGAAGTCCCCCAGCAGAATAAAGGAGTCCCCAGCTGGTGCACCTTCCAGCACCCCCACCAAGGACTCCAGGAAGGCCAGATATTCTGAACTGCCATTTGGCACCCATCCCCCCACCTGAAGGTGCAGGGAAGCTACCCTCTCATCTACTGGGGAAAACTCCAACGCACAGACACCAAGTTAGGGGGCTAAAAGTAGACCCACGCCAGCTCGGCACCTCTCACCATGGGCAACTCCAGATTGGAGCAAGGTCCAGCTCTTCTCAAGGAGATTGGTTCCAGAGCCCAGTGCATTGAGGTGAGCCCAACTACTGTATATCTAGTTGGTACCTCTCAACCTCAAGCACAAGCTGTCTCCTTCCCCACCAAAGAGGTCATGTTCCATGTCCCAAGAGCCAGCTTTGATAAGCCACGGTCAGCTTGCCAAGGCCCCCACCTTTGGCTACTATCCATGGCATCATGCACTCGAGTTTTGTGGCCCTTCCTGCAGTGAGGGAAGAATTGAGCCTGAGAATGACAGACATTTTCAGTATTGCAGACTTTGTACCGGTCCATTGTAGTGAAGAGGGAGCTGAGCTCTAAGGCAAAGCTCCCTTATTACCAATCGGTTTACGTTCCTACTTTCACCTAGTCATGAGCTCCTGGTAGTGACTGAAAGAATGAAATCGCTGATATAGGCGGTTGAAATGAGTTTTGTCCGCAGGGTAGTTGGACTCTCTCTTAGAGATAGGGTGAGCAGTTCAGTTATCTGGGAGACTCAGATTTGAACTGCTGCTCCTCCACTTCTAGAGGAGCCAGTTACAATGGTTCAGGCATTGGTTAGGATGCTCCCTGGATGCCTCCCCATGGGAGGTGCTTCAGGCATGTCTGACTGGGAGGAGACCCCGGGGAAGACCCAGGATATGCTGGAGAGAATATGTCTCTTGGTTGGCTGATAACGCCTTGGAATCCACCCAGAAGAGCTGGAACAGGTGGCAGTGGAAAGAAACGTCTGGATCTCCCTGCTCAAGCTGCTGCTACCGAGACCCGACTTTGAAACAAGTGGAAGATAATGGATGGATGGATATAGTTTGCTTGAAGTCAGGCTGTCTCCTAAACATGGTCATTATTTTAATTTATTTCAAAAACTATAGTTTAACTTGAACAGACATCAAAATTAAGGTTTGCATCAGTTAACGAGTGACGTGCCAGCAAGTATATATATATATACTTGAAAATATAAAGTATATACTTTGTATATATACTTGCTGGCATATATATAAGTATATCTGCAGTTTCGTTCCACTCTGGTGAAAATAGTGAATCGCAGATTGGGCAGAGATTGAACAATGTGCATTAAGAGAAGAGAAGAGGAGACTATTCATCCTGCAATGGGGAATTTCAGATGTCATAGCAGCAGACAAAACAAACAAACAAACAAACAAAAACTACAAGGAATCCTCCTCTCACTCATCGTCACTTCTAGATCATCCACCTTCTGATTGGTAAGGAACAGACCCAGTCAGTGTGCATTTTCTTCTTCTACTGATTCTAATTCACATGTTTACACTCACGTTATTTACAGAAGAGATTTCAAATGTAAATTGGTACAATACTTGAAAACAAATACATTCAAATAAAAGTACAGTAGTCCCTCGCTACTTTTCGGTTCATTTATCGCGGGCTTGCTCTATCGAGGTTTTTCAAAATAAGACTGGACACTACACAAAATGACTGATTGATGGATGAGCTGCACAATCGGCATGGAATTTTTATTTAAATAAATTATTTTAAAGTGTTTAGCACCTGCTGCACCTTTGTGCAACCCACAAAGCTGGAAAAAAAATCTTCCTCCTGTGCCTTTGTGCAGCCCATACTGCAGGATAAACTTCTTGCTGCAGCTGATCAGCTGTTCTCTGTGCAGAATGTGTGAAGTGGGCGTGGCTGAGTGTTTGCAGGTGGCGAAAAGCAGAGGAGGCAGAGAGCTGAAATCATGATATTCTGTGCTCTTTTAGAGCATTTAGAGTTTCAAAATATTGTTTAGAATATTGCAAGAATGTGGGAAGGGTTAAAAAAGCCTATATATATATATATATATATATATATATATATATATATATATATATTTATTTATTTATTTATTTTTTTAATACTAAAATAATAAAATAAACAACTACTTACAACTTGTACTATTATTCCTACTTTGGGTTTTTTCACTTATTGCGGGTCATCGGGGTACGGATGCCCCACAATAAACGAGGGACTACTGTACTTCAAAAGTACAAAGCACACATCTTCTGTTGTATACAAAGTGCACAACAAATCTCTAAACTACCATTGATAAAAGGAGTGAGGGGATTGCATAAGATGGTAATGTCAAGTGACCTCCGGAAAATAAAATTTTAACAATGTGAGCAAATTTGTATTGAAAGACTTGTAATAGTGGCATCACTATCAAATTTAATTTTAATGATCTGTTTGATTAATTTGTTTTACTAGCCGGAAATAGCTGCAAGAATTTTGGGTGCCAATTCATCTGAACATCTTGCAAGAATATATTTCACAAACAAACATGCAATTTATGTGGTGACAAAAGTAGAACCCCATCAGCAATCTGCAATAGAGAAAATGAAGTTTCTGGTTAGAGCACGGCCCCATCACAGCCTGTATCATATTACTGAGAGATCTGCTGCTTTTGATAACACATTTTCACTTCTACTTCCTGAACTCCTTCATGATTGCATAAAAAACATTAATATTTTTAAACACCATATAAATTTAATGCAGTTGTTTTTCGTTTTTTTTTTTTCACAACTGATCCGCAAAAGGTTTTCACGTTTGTCCTGACACGGAAGTCATTTTCCCGAGTTGGCAAAATCTGAGCTAATGTTACGTGACTTCCTGTTGGAGGGGTGCTCTCTGTGTGTGCTCTGATGCTGGAGGAGTTTATAACATCCAAACAGCTTCTGTGCCAGACTGGAGCCATCGGTTTACCGATCGTCTGCTACTCATTGTCTCCATCCTTTCCTTCTCCTCACTTACAGCAGATGTGAGGGAAAGTTTATGTACCTGTGTTTGTATTGTGCTTGTGGGCAGGTGTGTATTTTCCCTGTGTGTTTGTGTGTTTCCAAGAGAGACAAATATGTGGTTCCCCTCAGACAATTGGACAATGACCTCGTGGCATGATGGCTGTCATTATGGCCCTTCAGAGAACGCCATTGGGAACATAAAAAGCTGATAGTCAGCAGAGCAGGGCAGCAGATCATTGGTGCAGCAGATGCCTGTGATAAGATAATGATAAGGCTGCTATCAGGCCTCCACATCAACCCTTCGAAGCAGCAATGGATCATGGCGTATCAGTCACCATCTAGACTGTGCCCTGCGTATTCAATGGTCCGATGCTGATGGCAGAACAACCAGCAGTTACATTAGAGCAATGAGGCCTGCAGACACAGTGAGCGGAGGATAAAGAGAGTTGTGAATGTAAAGTGCACCTGGTTAATCACTTTGGGATGTGGCTGAAGCTGCGTATTATTGATTGTCATGTGATAAGGCTGGGTTGTCTTGTCAATAAACAGACGCTCACTAATCCTTGCATGTCTTTTGATGCATTTTATAATTGTTCATCTTCCGAATTTTTAATTTATTGTAAAAAGTCTTTTGAAATAAACTATATTTTTTAATTGAGCCAAATCGTTTACCGGTACTATACATACATGTGTTACAATAAGGGTGTCCCAATCCAGGTTTTGAAAACTAATCCAAAAGTTTTTTTTCATTTATGTAATTTGCTGTCTTCCATAGGTCAGAAATATATATATAGTCTAGATAATGGTTTTAATATTTAACCACTTTTATTGTTTGGTAACATGTTATTATCTTTGTGATAAGGAAACAAGTTGACGCTGTGACGCTCAAAGGAGCTCAGAACCAATGATTGTTGACTGTCACAAGAAAACAAGCACAAAAATGAAAACTAACTCAAGAAAGAGCTTTTTGTGAAAGTTTGCCAATTATTTTCTAAATAAGGTATTTTCTTTTAAGATAAACTATGTTTTGTGGACTTGGTTCAGTTGTTATGACACATCAAACTGGACAATCCAAACATGATATAAACCTACTTTATTTATTTTTTATTTTGTGTTTTTTTTTCCATAAGAGCATGAAAGGAGACAAAAGAAAAGGGAGAAAAATAAAATAAACCTACACAGTAAACAATCTGGAGTGACGTGTCATCCTAAAATAAAAACATTTCCACATATGTCCTGATGCATGCTCAATAATCCAGGTAGAAAAATCTAACAAATTTCAGTCAGGTCCTCTGGACAGATTAAAAATAAATAAATTAATTAATTAAATTAAAAAATCCAGACATCCAGAACCATAAATCATCAAAATGTATCACGTGAACAGCTAGTTTTGTCTGTCAGCAGCAAACTGGTCGATCCACTATGACGAGGTGCTATTTATAAGACTGAGTTTGTTGCAGCTCCTCAGACTGAAGAAGTCTTTTGGATACAAGATGAAATGTTTAAAAAAGAAAATTTTAATTTTAATTATTTTTTTTTATCCATCTAGATGAGCTGACTTAATTTAGTTAGATTTCCATATTTTTTAGTTTATTGATTTGTTCTTGTATCTTAATTTTTGTAAATGTTTGTTTCTCTGATTTCTCCCGACACATTATTTCTACAGTTTTTCTTTTTCCTGATGGTCCCCACCAATAAAAATATAAAAATAAAAAAAATATATATTTTTTAAAAGCAGCTCCTGTAACATAATCAAGATATGTACAAACCCTTAATCCAGGTTTATCACAGTCCAGGGTTCTGACAATAATCACTCTGTAATCTGTCCAGGTGCACAAATATGTCTGCTCATACCTGCTCTATTTTTGTCTTTTTATGCTACAAAGTACTTTTAGCTACTCTTGTACCACATTTAGCTTTTAGCTACTGTTCTGGTATTTTTAGCTACTGTTTTTTAATTTTGGCCATATTTTGCTAATTTTAGTTTTAACATATATTTAGCTGATTTTACCTACAATTTAGCTCATTTCAGGCACTTCTTTAACAGCTTATCCATTTTTTTTTTTTTTTGGTAATAAAAAAATCAGTGGCTGTTTCTAGCTTCCAGCAAACATTCTGTTCTGCACATGCAAGCTATAGTTTACTGCAGGATTGTGTTTAAATGTTTTGTTGCATCTAGTTTTATTAAATAATCTGTAACAATCTGTCTCGTTCTGTCCTGGTTATCATTGTCTCCCAGTTCTTGCTTCCCTTCTAACCATCTACAGATGTTTAAAGGTGGTGCTGCTGTTCTACAGTCACAGCACAGCCTAGCCCTCTTCAAGCCATCTTCAACAACAGAACTTCACCCTCCACTGTTTTTCTTTCCACTGGGGAGGTGAATAAATGTGCGAGAGGCAGGGAGGAGGGCCTGTCATGGCCTCTTCAGTCTGGCTCTGTGATCCTGAGTGGTGTTTATTTGTCATTGCTCACCCAGTCTTTCCCCTTCAACTGAGCAGAATTAAAAATGTCAGCGACAAAGTGGACCTTGGCTCAGATTGGCCTCCAGTCCGCGAGATGAAAATCTATTTTTGAAACGAGTTAAGTGCATTTCCCCCTGAACTTGAACAGAAATGGTTCATGTGCAGGCTGTCTGGTCTGGAGTCAAGGTTGTGACCCTGCAGCAGACTTTTTTTAAAATTTCAACCAATTCACAGATGCTTTACTGGGGCTTGTAGAAACTGCAAAATCCTTGTTAAAATTTCCGCTGTTCAGAGGGAAAAGTGCAAAATGTAACAAGTTCGACATGCAGCAATGTGAGGTCAGGCTTGCTTCACCTAGGTCAAGTTCTGTGTGTGTGTGTGTGTGTGTGTGTGTGTGTGTGTGTGTGTGTGTGT
>NC_056502.1:35395117-35425960 GCF_014905685.2 Nematolebias whitei
GTGTGTGTGTGTGTGTGTGTGTGTGTGTGTGTGTGTGTGTGTGTGTGGGAAGGTTTCTTAACTCAGTGTGTGTGTGTTTATCAGTGCTTACTTACAAACGGTTAGTGTTTGTGCGCAGCATAAATAGATTTTTATCTGACGGATGGAGATATTGGCTTGTACTGCTAGGTGGAGGTGTGGGCCCACCTCCAGAGAGACTCTGAGCAGGCCAAAGATAAAGACTCAGAAGTGATGGGCTCTCTGCGATGCCCTTACGTGGGAGGAAATTTAATGGAAGTGGCTGCATTGGTAGCAGATGGAGCAGTTTCCTGAATCTCAGTCACGGTAGAAATATTAGCCTCACAAACACAAGCTCGCTGAAACCCACACACACACACACACACACCCTGCACCAGCTCTTTAAATTTGTTCAGCAGATTTACAGTGAGATAGAGCCAGAGTGATCGAGCTGAGAAGTGTTTATTTGGCTGGGACCTCAGGCGCCCAGGGTTCATATTATTCTTCACTTTTTTCTGTCTTCTCCTTGTCTCTTTTTCGGTTTCACTTACTCAGATACGCGTCTCCCATGCCCTCTCGTCTTCACTGTTTTTCTTTTCACTTGACTGTTTTCAAGATTCCCACAGTTTTCTTGCTGTATCCTGGTGTTGGAGCGCACAGCTGACAAATTTGGTGTAAAGCTGTTGAAGAAAGGTTCCTGAGAAGAATAAACTGATGCTCAGCTTAGTGAGTGTGTGTGTGTGTGTCTGTGTGTGCGTGTGTGTGTGTGTGGGAGGATGTGTATGGATGTGTGTGTGTGGGAGTCGACTCTGTGTGGGTGGTTCAGCTGAGGGTTGCGTGGTTGAGTGAGATGACAGTAATAAATTCACTCTTTTTAAGACCTGATGATTGCATAATCAATCACGTTTATTGATTACGTGTTTGGCTGAAATGCCTCAGAGTCCTTGTTTTCCTCGAACGTTGACAAATCCAACAGAACGACCAAGTGAACACTGAACATCTGTTAATTTGGGGCGTCTGGTCACATAAAGACAACTGATAGCAGAGATGTGTGTTACACTCTTGGAGTGCTCTCTCTTAATTTGAACTCATGACTCTGCCCTTTTTTTGTGTAAAAATACAGTGTGAACGTTGAGTAACTGCTGAAATTTGCTGAAGAAGTTGAAACTGGGTTGTTTAAGATTAGCAGAAAATTGGCTTAAAACTTACAAACTAGCTCAAAGTGAAATGTCCAGCAGCAGAATGTGAAGCCTGACTGCAGCAAAAGGCTTTCTAAAAGGAGTAAAGAAGACAAAAACTGACCAAGTATTCTGAAGCAGGTTTTAAAGCCAACACTGGGGGAGACAACTCAACATTTTTCTATCAAGAAAATATTTGTAATTAAATTTAAATATCTTAAAAAAAATTGAAAGTAAAAAACAAAACAAACAAAAAAACAATTGTCAAAGCGTTCATGCTTTGAATGAGCTGAACATTTTGACGTTTGGATGACTAAATAAGCACAAAACACGCATAAATAGTTGAAAAAAAATACAACAAGATTAAAAACAGGAAGACAATACAACACAACTCTTGGGTTTCTGACAGCACAAAACTAATGTTGACACTGATGTGAAGTTATTTAATGAAATCCCACGAGACAACTGTCCTGATAGTTTTGTGATTCTGAGCAGTGGCTGGAAGATGTTTCTCCCTGATTATAATCTATCCATCCATATATATATATATATATATATATATATATATATATACACATATATATTGCCCTAATTTGGATCGTGAAGCCCACTGTGGATAAACAAATCCTCCTGGTTTTTCCCCTTAATTAATCCACCATCCTAAATGTTTGGATGGAAGTCAGCGATGAGAGGGATAAGATGACTTTAAGGAAATCTTGAAATAAAATCCCAAACATTTTGAACTCTTTCCCTTCTGTAGGCATTTTCACCGTTTCACTCCAGAAAAGATGCTTCTCTAGTTCTCTAAGCAGAACTGATCTGTTTAATCCAATTACTTGGTAGTTTTTTGAGTTTATGAACACGTTCAATCCTTTTGTGGTTATTAATTTTTGATTCTGTGTTTTCTTGTCTTTTGAGTTCTGTTACTTGTGTTTTTGAGTGACCAGTTCAGATAAGTTCAGATCCTGATTAGTCTATTGTTTGTCCCTTATGCTACAGGCTCATTGGTCCCAGTGCTTTTCCACAGTGCTGCTCTGCATTTTCACCTGCTCCGCCTCACAGTCACAGCTGTAGTCACTTTTACTCATCGACTCTAGAAATCAGAGGAGCATTGTGCATTTACACACCAGGTCTGGCCCTCCTGGTTTCTGCTTGTACCATCCTGTACTTGGTTCATTAGTTCATGTAAAACAGCCTTTTGCTTTAGTAAGAATAAACTTAAGTCTTGTTTTATCAAGTTCTTTGTGTGTTTCTGCATTCCTGGATTAATTCATCTACCAAACGTGACAGCTGCATGAACTCCAGTTAAGGAATATTAATAAATCTTGTGTCTTTTTTCCAGTTATTTTTATATATTTGTGTTTCATTGCTGCATTTGAACAGAAGTCCATAGGAACTTGTCCACTGTTGTCATCACTCTTAGTGAAAATCAGGTCTCTCCTGTAAATGAGTCCTCGAGGCTCAACGGGACTAACCTGTTGATAATAAAGGTTGAATGAATGAAAATAAACAAACTTTATGGGTTTTAAGCAGATCAAGAACATTTGCCAAGAATGAAGAAACTCAAATCAAAAGTTGTGTCCATAAGCACCTGCATGTGTGTGCACACCTCCATCAATGGTCACGTTATAGAGCAGGGTTAGTGGTTTGATGTATTGCTTACACTTAAGGCAATTTCTTATCACATGTGAGGTGGGCCTACGTTTTATGGACTGCCGTTTCAGGCATTTGACCTACAGCCTTCAGCGTCTCTCCTCCACTCCTTATCTCCCTTTTCCCCCTCATTCTGCCTCACCCCCTTACCTACTATTTGCTGCTTGTCTTACTTTTTTACTACCCCCTCTCTCGTTCCCTCTGCTTCCTCGCATTTGGGAATGCAAAACGTGTAACCTCGCTGATGACCTCTTGAAGGGGTCATAAATTAAGCAATGAAAGATACCAGGAACAGCTCAGATAGAGAAATGAGAGGATGGTAACTTAGTGATCCATCAAGTCCTTCCTCTTGTAAACATTTCAAAATGTCAATACCTTTAAAATATTTTTAAAAAGAACTTACAATAAAAATTCCAACTTGACGACTTTCATATTTGTTTACTTTGTAGTATGTAAAATTAAAACTATACATTTCACTGTGTTTGTTTTACATTGCCTAACTAGAGCTGGCAGCGTATCACCTGATGATGACACAAAGAAAGGGCACCTTCAAACCCAGTCAGTTGACGCGTTCTTCACTGATCCAGATGGATCTGTTGCTAAATTCAATTAACTTCATGTGCCAAGTCCACATTATAAATGATTTGTCTGTTATATATTTAAGAATGTGATATATTTGGACTGTGTGAGAGTCTGCAAATGCAGATGAGACGTAGCACAGTGGCCAATACCTCTGTCCGACCTCTCTGGGTCCTATTCATCACAGCCCAGTGAGTTCCCTGTTTGCTCCTAGACTTTGCTATCAGAGCTGATAATGCCTCTGACCCTCTTCTTCATTTTGACTCCCCGATATCCCACACATGCTGAGCCACTGGTATTCAGAAGAAGAGATAACTCTCCCCATCCCTATTTGATCCCCATTTGTCCCATCCTTTAGCCTCCCATGTCTGTCAATGTTGGCCAGACTGCAACACAGGCAGACCTCGAGATTAAAGCTCATCACCGCCCCACCAAGATTCAATCAGCCACTGTCAGCCAGCCAGAATCCCCAGCACACTCTCCATTTTTACCTCCACTGCTAGTTCTTGTTTTGATAGCTGCTGATGTCATTCCACACATTTCTTCAAGAATTAGAGGTTGAAATTATGGGACCGCCCTGTTTTTCTTTGCCTCGCCATATAGTGTCATCAACAGGAGCCTAATCCCTAACATCAAGGTTTGACTGCAGACTTGAACATCTTGGGATGTGGTGGCCTCTATCTGAACCCATCAGCTCTTCACCTTCTGACTGGTTTGAAGTGACAGAAAGCTGAGTCTGAGCTCCAGCCGCTATGATTGCTGCTGGTGTGGGGAGACGTGTAGAGCTGTTACAAATCACTAAATGATTGGAAGGAGTTTTCAAAAGGGCAAGTTAAAAAAAAGTGAATCTCGGGGATGTCAGTTGTGTCTGGCTGAGTTATTTTTTTATTTATTTCAGGGATATAATGATCAGACGTGATAAGATTACTGCTGTAGTGGCAGTGGGGGTGAAAAGCAGTAGGAATGGTCACTGGCGGGGACGCTTTGAAACTTTGGTATTCATCACTGGGGAAAGCCTTTGGTTGCCTGGAAACTGGAGGGAAACATACATAAATATAGCCATCCTGTATTCTAGATCTTGCCGCTGATAGCAGCTTGTTTATGAGAACGGTATTCACTGTGTTGGGAACAACCTTTACTGGCGTGACTGCAGGATGAAAAGACGGAGGGCAATAAAAAGTTGCAGCAGGCAACACAGGACGTTTGATTTGGAACTGGATTGAGTGAAAGTACTTTTTAAATTTCAAACAAAAAGTGCCGGTTAGCTCCTAATAAATAGCGTTCAAAGAGAAGCTCACAGCACATGTGCAGACACACTTCCCAGGAAGACCCATGACTCTTTAGTCCCATGAAAGCCTGTAATTGCAGTCATCTTCAGTATTGACTTTGTCATTTTTACAGCTCCTCTAGATGGTTCTCATGATCGCCCTGCCAAAAGAACCTTATTGGAGGCAACGCAGTTAATGATTTGAGACATTTACTCCTGGTGCCCTGCTACAAAGTCAATGCCAGAACTGCCTGTGTGTATTGTGAGCCTCCTTGTGTGCATGTTGGAATTGGCTGCCTCCATTATTATCAGGGTAATCCTGAAATTGGAGACAGTATTAGAGTTGGGCATGTCATTCAAGGGCAGGATCCTGCCTGTGTATGGACTACTGTCATTTCCAATTAGACGAAACATTTCCTTAAATTCTTGCAGCTCCAGAGGACTAACTCATTCATTTTTGGGTGTCTACCACCGACACACAGGCTGTTACAGGCTCAATGCGATCTCTAGGTAATTCCAAGAATACAGCTTTGCCCTTCCTAACCTCCCTCCCTCTCTTTTCTCATCATTACCTTTGGCCTGGCTGTTTTCCCATGAATCCTTGTATAATAGGTGCGGATATTAGCCCTGTCAGCTCAGTGTCGGTTGACGGTGCTCCCAGCTATGGCTGCAGGCTTGTCACTGTGGCTCTTGTAGACACTGCTGATGAAGTCATTTGTTTTTGCACATTAATTCAATTCTGTTTCAGACCAGGGTCCGACACCTGCTTTCCATTGCGGTGGAGCAGTGGGGGGAAAGGCAGAGGGACAGGGCTAGTTGGGCCACCTGCCGATGTTATTACAGCACAGCAGCACACACACACACACACATACACACATGCACACTCATAATGGCTTTGGACAGTTGTTCATGTGCTTGTCTTCATGTTTGTCCTAAATTACATAAAACACTGCCTAATATGGCCTTGTGTGTCCACGCTGTTCTTAAATTACTAAATTAATTTAAGTTATTCATTTAGGTTTGTGTGATGTGTGGCATTTATAAACAGACTGCTCAGGCTCAAGCATGTTTGGTTAACCTTTTCATTTTTCATGCTCTGCTGTAGCTCTGCGAGGTGAAGTGGGTATATGTTTTACTGTAACAGCATGTTGAGTCCACCTCGCTCAGCTCTCTGCCAGTTGTAGAAATTCCACCAGTGGTTTCCTCTGGTTGAAGGTGAGGAAAGCTCTGGCTCTGACATGGTAACAGTTAGTCTATTGTTGGACAGGCACAGCCTCTCTTAACCCTACAGTACACTGCCCCCCAGTGCTCAACACCTTCCCATACCAGCAAAATATAAAGAAAAGGTTTGGCACCATTTAAAGGGATGGATATCACCTGCCACCTTTCATGCTGGAGTTTAAAACTAAAATCATCCTATGTTGAGAAATGATGGTGTCATGTTGGTTATGATCAAACAATGTTAAATGATGCTATGCTCAGTTTCATGTTGTGAAGGACTCTCAACCACTACCACATCAAATTTTGGCTCAGTACATGTAAAATGTGTGTGTTAATGTTATTTTTGTGTTATTTAAGGTTGATTATGTGTGACAGCCAAACAGCTGTAGATATTCATCCCTATGAGTACTTTGTGCGTTTTGTTAAAATCTGTTCAGTGGTTCATGAGATGTTTTGCAAACAGAGTTTATTTCCCACCACTGAACACACAAGTGAGCAAATCTGAAGATACACTCAGAGGCCACTCTGAACAAGCACGAAGGGCACATTTATGCACACACACACATACTCACACCCACACACCCACACACACAGCAACACACACACACACACACACACACACACATACATTTTTTAACCTATACAGGGACTCTGCATTCACTTCTATTCATTTTTTTAATTTCATTTCTATAGCCTAACCCTGACCCTTGCCATAAACCTAACCATTACCAGTACATACCTAACCCTAACCCATTCTCAATTCACACCTTAGTCTTAAACCGAACCCCTAACCCACCAACAACACTTCAAGTTCAAGTCAAGTTTATTGTCATTCTCATCACATGTGGTACATGAGGTGGAATGAAATTATGTACTCAAGGTCACAGGTATACCCAAAAATAGCAAAAATATAAAGTATAAAAAGAAACAGTACAAAGTATATAAGGCAGCGTTTCCCCTACCATTATACAGGCAGGGTGCCTCACCCCGCCAACAAAACTGAGCACCCCGCCTACCAAACTGAACTTGCCCCTCCCACCCCCTCCCGGCACTGACATATCACTAAGGTAGCAGCGGAAAATACAGGCTCTCTAGCTAAAAAGCCCAAGGCAGCACTCACATTGCCTCTTCCATCATGTTGAACGCCCCCCGTCCCGCTCAAAAATTGTTAGTACAAGCTGCGCTCAGACATGTCTCTGTCCCCCCATCAGCAAAAGTCATGGATGAGATGAGCACCCCGCCATGGCAAGCTAACTAGGGGAAACACTGTAAGGATTTAAGATATACGCTAAACAAATACCAAACGTTATGCTAAAAGATCTAAGATATACACTAAACACTAATAATGTAAAACAATATGGCGTATCAACAGCCATATTGTTTTGACACTACTTCTTATGGAGTCCAAAGCCTGGGCCCCATAAGGAGCAGTTGGTCCTCACAGTGTCGTATAAGTTGGAAAAAAATGGGCCTTACAAGGTAATAAAACAAACACACACACACACACGCATGCACACACACATAGGGAGTCAAAAAGAGATCACACATTAGCATGTATTAGATATGGATCTATCACCTGCAGCTAGAAATCCAATAGCCTGTGTTTTGATTAAAATCTGTTAGTATTTATCAGCCCAGGCCCAGAGCTGAACCTTGACATGAACGTTTGCACACGTTACACAATGGACGTATTAAATGTCACAAAAAGTTATCCATTTCCATAAAAATCTACATTTTAATAAAGTACCCCAGAAGTCAAATAAAATAAACTTTTGGATTTTGAGTTTAAGATTAAATTTCCCAACTCACAGTGTATCCAAGGATAAAGGCTTTCCTGACTCATCTGCCGGTTTTTCAAAAATTATGAAAATAGTTTGTTTTTTAAATCACTGTTAGTAAAATATCTCATGAAATGGTGAACGGATTTCAATTATTGTTTCTGTTCAGTGCCCTGAGATGACTTCTGTTGTGACTTGGTGCTATATAAATAAACTGGATTGAATTAAAATAAATAAATCAGAAATTAATTACTGGATAAACATCTACAACAGGTTAACTCTTGGAGTTAATCACATCCAAGATGGCTGCCACAACTAAGTGACTTTAGAAAACCAACGTGGCTACAGCTTAACCAATTTAACAAAAATTAAGCGCAAACTTTGTGGGGTAGTAGCTGAGACTGCTTCCTAACACATACGCTAAGCATTAACCGACTGAGCAAATCTGTTTTTAAAACTTTGTCATTAACTATTGAAGTAAATTGTGTCTGTTTGTTAGCATAATATCTGATGAACCATGAATTTATTGACTTTACATTAAACAATCATTGGGTGCACTTCAACTGAATAAATATTGGAGTCAACATAATTCAAGATGTGTGCCAAAGTAAACTTACATTAGGAAACACAAAAAAGGCTACAAGTCTACCATTCTGACAGATATTGAGCTAAAACATGTGTGTAATTAGCTGATAGTCAACCCGATATGATTCTTTAAGGATTAATTCATCTCACAAGAGTTTAATCTCAAACGGTGGTATGAAAGGTGGTGGGTGATAAACATTCCTTCATGGACAGCTAGATCATTAAATTATACCTGTTGTATATTCCTGCAATCAACTCAACCGTCCAGTGGACATATGAACTGTGGTAAACAGAGTTAGAGTGAGTTTTGGCCATCATAAAATATGTGATTCTCTTCAGACTTTACATTAAGAGGCCCACAGATTATAATCAGTAGCATCAGTGATTTGTGTAGTTTCACAGTCAAGGACACTGTAATTGAAATTCATCCAGGCTTTCTGCCTCCATGTTCACTTTTGAAGTTCTTAGTGTATACGGTTTTGTTCTGACATAAAGTAAATAGGAAACTAAAAGTTGATGTAACGTGTTGCCTTGTCTGTAATCAGTCCACTTACGACTGGGAGCAACCCAATCAATGCCTGCTTTTGACCTGCCTGCCGCCCAGATGTAAGTCTGTCTTTTAAACCCCTGCTTATTTAAGAAAAACCCATTCTGGAAGTAGGTTTTGCAAACCAAGGCTTCCCCTGGAAATGACCAATTAAGAAGTAATATGGACCTGGTTTTCTCTGTGCCAGTTTGAATTGGTGTGCTGGTGCAATAATATGATAGGATCTCTTAGATACATGAAAGGAAGTGGTTTGGAGAAGCATGAAATGGCCCTCCTGTTCTCCCTGACTCTCCACCCACCCTTACTCTCTTTCACCACCCTCCAGGAGTGAATTGGAGTACATAATTACTGCAATACCATGTGAGCCTAATTGATTACTGCTCCCCCTTGGCCACTGGCAACAATGCTTGTGTGTATGAACAAATCTTTTGTGACCACACATCCAGATTAGATTGCCCTGATCTTCCAAGGATGTAATTTCTGTCCTAATGTAAATAAATAAATAAATAAGTTTCCTTTTGTTTTAGCTGTGTTAGTAGATGTGGCTACCTACTGGTAAAAAAAAAGAGGTAAGGAGTTGACAACAGTCTGTAACAACAACAACGTCTTGGACCTGAAGAAGCACAATAATACTTCTGGTGCAATTCAGGCATAGGCATATAACTATATTTGTTAAACTACAATTTGAAGCTTCTGAAATAAAAGAACACAACTTTGTGTTGCATGTGAATTGTTTTGCAAACCAAACACTAGAAAAATTGGAACTTTGTGCTAAATGTAGATGGATAGAACACAATGATTTGCAAACCTCATAAACCCACATTACATTTGCAGTGCAGCATAGTAAATATATCATGTTTAAACTAAGAAATTATATATTTTTTAAAAAGTTAGAAAAAGTGTATTAGACCCCGAATGCAGATACTGTAGATACAAGAAGCTCAAGAAAATAAAACAATTTTTTATTCAAATGAAAACAAAATGCTGATGCAGCAGCAAAAATAACAAAAACTTATTTTTCATTTAACCTTTATTTATTCAGGTTAGTTCCCATTGATCCTCGAAGACTCATTTAGAAGAAAGACCTGTTACATACAGACATACAACGTAGATAAGAAAAAGAGAACACGAGAGGGTGGAGAAGGTAAAAAAAAGATAATATCTCACACTGTGTCCTGGCAGGGACACAGTGTGAAAGTTGCAACAAATGACCTTGCAACATAAACAGCAACATACAATGACATCGTAATACATTTATGCATGAGGAGGTCAACAGTGGTGGCGAGTTGTTCGTGGACACTGCCAAAGTTCCATAGTTCTGATAAGATGGTACAGTGTCTATCAGCAGCTCAGTTCTGATAGGCCCACAGATGTCCTCGGGAGAGGGGGGAGGAGGAGGGGAGGAGCAGCAGATCATCATTATTCACATAATCTCTGGGAAAAATTTGAGATAGCTGGCCTATTCAAGGCCTAGTGGCGAAGCCAGATTTGATAACAACATATGTTTTGGGACAGGCAGACTGCTTGATTTTTTTATGTCTGCCTTCAAAAGTTCTGCTGGTACTTCTCAATGGTGAATCCAAACATCCAAATTTTGTGGTCATTCTGCCGGGCTGTGTTTGTAACCTTACCCAAGGTCAAATCCTTCACGCCAGCGAGTTCTAGAAGCCACAAGTGGCCTGTGATTCTCAGAAATCACGTCCAGCTTACGGCTTAGCTCACACAGCATCTGAGACTGGGCGCTTGAAGCGCGGCATATTCCTTCACACATGGCAGGCAGCTTCAAAATTGCAAGATCCGCTGCCGACGTCTTCCAAATTTGTCGACAAGCCAGAAGCCCATCAATTCCAAAAAGCAGAAATCCTGCTATCATAAATCCAATTATGTATGCGCCTTCTACATCTTCAACGGACAGACACACCATTTTCCACTGGCCCCAGGAATCCATGGTGTATCCTGAAGCGAATGTCCCTTCAGGGCATGAGGGCTCTCCTTCACCCTGTCTTCTCATCGATAAAATTTTATCAATTGCGTTGAGAGACCAGCTGACCAAATCCATGATTTAAAATTCAGAAGATATGTAGAGAGAGGCTCTGAAAAAGATTCACAGGACAAGAGAACAAAGAGCAGGAGGGAGGGAGGAGCGGGTGAAGTGACAATCTTCGTCGAGAGCAAGCAGGAAGTGAGGAACATATAAGAGCATCTCGGGGAACAAACTAGACTTTGGCACAACACCAACAATGTGCCAATAATACTGGACTGGACAGAGAGGTAAATAAAATCTGAGACTGAACCAGAAGAGGATCAGCAGAACTAAACAGAATAAGGACCAGGTGAGATTGGGCATGGCAGGACTGAGGGGAATGAACTGACGGAAAGCAGGAGCTGAACTAAGGAGTCAACAACAGTCTGCAAACGTCTTGCAACTGAAGAGACCAGTAGTTGGAGTTTTTGGATGGTAGTGTTCTTGCCATTCTTTGATGTAGGATTCTAGCTGTTCAACAGTTCTGGGTCTTCCATGATGGATTTTATGTTTCATAATGCTCCATTATGAAAGGAAAAATGTTTTCTGCTGGTGACAGATCAGGACTGCATGCAAGCCAGGTCAGCACCTGGACCCATCATGGATGGAGTCTGTGGTTAATTGTCTTCTGAAATATGCGAGGCCTTCCCTGAAAAAGAAGCCATCTTAATGGAGCATATGTTGTTGTAAAACCTGTTTATACCATTCTGCATTGATGGTGCATTTCCATATGTGAAAGAAAGCCATGTAAGAGGCACTAACGCACCCCTACACCATTAGAGAAGCAGGTTTTTAAACAGGCTGTGCACTTAAAACAGGCGGATGGTCTATTTCCTCTGTAATACAGAGGAGAACACAGATGTGGCAGATTTCATGGTTATATCTATCTGGTCACAGAACTGTCTTCCATTTTGCCTCTGTCCATTCTTTGGACCGATGAACTTTGTTCCAGAGGAGATGACCACATTTCTGGATGGTGTTCACATATGAATTCTTCTTTGTGTGATATAACTTAGATTGTACAGTGAACTCTGTTCATGGGGCGGAAGTGTTCCTGAGCCCATGCAGTGATGTCTTTAGATCAGACCTGTTTTTCAACACAGTGGTACTTGAGGGCCCGAAGAGCATGAACATCAATTATTGACTTTCAGCTTTGTCCTTTAAGCTCAGAGATTTCTCCAGATTCTTGATTTTTTTTTATTTACCCTTTATTTATCCAGGTAGTCTCACTGAGCCACGAGAACTCATTTTCAAGAGAGACCTGTTTAGGGAGCAGATGGCGGGGTTAAGGGCCTTGCTCATGGGCCCAGAGTGGGGCAAATGAGGGTGGGGGCAGGTGTGGGCGCTTCACCTACCCCACCCACATTTTTTTTGATGTTGTCGGTACTGGGGCTTGAACCAGCAATCTTCCGATCACAGGCCCACCTTCTTTAATCTCTACGCCACCACTCCCTCGATTATGAACTGTAGATGATGGGAAATTCAAAATTTTGATATTGACTCTGTGCCTGACTCCGCACGATTTATGCGTGTGAACTATAGCCGAACCAAACTGATGAGAATAGGAGTGGATTTGCCACGAAATATAGCAGAAATCAGCAACAAACTCAAAACTACGCTTGGTAGAATGCAGATCTTAAAGTCATCTACCTGGAAGCTGCAGCAGAGGCGTTCCAATGGGCAGAGGAGGAAGCGCTGCTCCCGGCTTAAGAGGAGAGGATGCCAGGCGGGGGTTATGGTGAGGCTACGAGCTAACGCTAAAGCCAGAAAACTCCTGATGCCGTCTCTCTTTCTGTCGAACGTCCGCTCGTTGGACAACAAGATGGATTTGCTTCGTCTGAGTGTGGGCGCCTCAGAAGAGATGATGAAGTGTGCGGTGCTTTGTCTCACAGAAACGTGGATTACAAGCGAAACGCCGGATACAGTCTTTCAGCTGGATGAAATACTTTTTTTTCGAGCGGACCGCTGCAGCAAGCTAACAGGGAAATCACGGGGAGGCGGCGTATGCATGTACGTGAGTAAAAGTTGGTGCACGAATTGCACGGTTGTAAATAACTCATGCTCGAAGGCTTTGGAGCAAATAACAGTGAAATGTTGGCCTCATTATCTACCCCGCGAGTTCACAGTGACTTTCATCACAGTTATTTACATTCCTCTGCATGCTAATGCTAATGACGCCTTGCAAGAACTTCATGATATAATCAGTTCTCTGCAGAACAAACACCCTGAGGCTCTTTACGTGGTAGCGGGAGACTTTAATCCCGTGAATCTAAAGGACTGTCTCCCAAGTTTTTACCAGCATGTGGGCATACCAACACATGGAGACAACACAATGGATCGTGTTTACACAAATGTAAAAGATGCATACGAAGCCAAACCCTGCCCCCACCTAGGACTGTCAGACCACATCTCAATATTCCTGGCTCCTACTTACATGCCCCCGCTGAGACGCTCCAGACCGGTACAAAAGAAAGTTAAATGTTGGATTCAGGACAGTGGCCCCATACTGAGAGATTGTTTTGATCGAACAGACTGGCAGGTTTTCAGAGAAGCTGCTGAAAATGGAGGATCGCTTGATCTGGACCAATACGCATCCTCAGTTCTGGGTTACATTAGTAGATGTACTGACACCGCCTCCACTATCAGAAATGTTAAAAGCTACCCAAACAGAAAACCTTGGCTGAATGCAGAGGTGCACACCCTGCTGGAAGCCAGGAACACTGCCTTCAGGTCTGGAAGTTCAGAGGAGCGGAGTGGGACAAGAAAAGAGCTGGTTGCTAGCAACTGGCCCAGACAACATCCCCGGAAAAGTGTTGAAATAATGTGCCGATCAGCTCTGCGAGGTGCTGGCAGACATCTTTAACACCTCACTTACCCTGGAGACAGTTCCCACTTGCCTGAAGACTGCCACCATCATCCCAGTCCCAAAAAGCTCTACATTGACAGGTCTGAATGACTATCGGCCAGCTGAATCAAATAAGGAGGTCATTAGCAGGACTTTGGAGAACTTGACTGCACTGAGAAACTAATTCAGTCATATGATTCAGCTGTGTGGCATCAGAGACACATCTAAAAGTTGCAGGACTCCACCCTCGAGGCCTGGAGTTTAACACCCATGTCTAGAGAAAATATCAAAAATAAATTGCCAATAGGTCCACAGCTTTGGATACATCCAAAATGTGTGTAAAAGCATAGCTGGAGTTTGTTTACAATGATTACACGCAGGATCCAGGTTGGCTTTGATCTTAGACAATTTGTCTTTGGACCAGTGCAGCCGGTGCACCACCTTGAACTGAATTACAGCATGTCTCAGACAGACTGAGGATGAGTAAATGTTCTTAATGATCTTTCTCCAAATTGAGTCTGATATGGATTCCTTCAAGTCTGCTTCCCATTTCAGTTTAAGGGAGTCCAGACTGGTCTCGTGGTATAAACTGAGCAGTGTATAGATCTTGCTGAGGGTCCCCTTGGTATCACATCTGCATCCCAAAATCTTAACCACAAAACGTTTAGAAGGGTACAAACGAAAACAATAAGAGATAGAAACACAAAGTTTGTTTTCTCAGTCATCCAGGTATATAACAACAAAAAAGGTTGAATCATGTCATCTGGACTTCGTTTTTTTTGTTAAAAAGAAACGTTTCGCCCCTCATCCAAGAGGCTTCGTCAGTCTGAGGCCTAGCCATCTGGTATTACCCAGAAGCCACCCTGACTCTTGTGTTTCAAGCCTGCCTCAGATACCCCTGAAGTCTGGCCTTTTCACTAATGGTTTCAAAAACACAAAGTTTGTTTTCTCAGTCATCCAGGTATATAACAACAAAAAAGGTTGAATCATGTCATCTGGACTTCGAAGTCCAGATGACATGATTCAACCTTTTTTGTTGTTAATAAGAGATAGACTTCACAAAATGCCTCAACTGCAGATATCTGAAGATCTGTGATTTGTGGACATGAACGAGGTAAACCATTTTTAACCGCTGTAATGCTTTAGTTAAACTTTCTGAATGTATAAATAAACAGGTGTGAATGTTCATCAAAGCTTAAGTATATGTGGAAGCACTAAATTGAACTGAATGTCTCAAACTAAAGGTTTTAGATTATCTAAAAAAAATAAATAACACATTGTTCCGGCTTGTGTGTGTGTTTTAAATTTGCTATTTGAACTTATATTTCTATGTGTGAGTGAAAAAGAGCGTGAGAAAGCTGTGGTGACCCAGGATAAATATGGTTTCATCTCTTCACTCGGTTCTTGTTAATGTGTCAGGCAGCTGTTCAGACTGTTGTCCAGTCGGGGCCCTGGCCCATGAGGCCCTGCTGGTGCGCCCCACTTCGAGCCCAACAGTGGGCAAAGTCAGCTGGTAGTGCGAGCAATGAGGCAAATCTCCATATTCTAGATCTTTTCTACTTCCAGTCATGACACACACATCAGTTCACGCATGATTTCACTCCAGAGCTGTGGAGTAGTCTCAGCCTTTTCTTTTGTCCGGGGAGAAAAGATGGGAGGTGTCGAATTTTATCATCCTCAGAGGTATAACAATAAAAAAATGGCGTTTTGATGGATTACTGCACTTTCCTGTAACCTGTGCAAGATTTGAACCTGTGGCCTAAAACACTGGCTGCTGTTGCCATGACAGTGACATCATCAGGCCTCCTCAGTCATTTCTGCAAAAGAGGTGAAAAGAGCAACAAGTTGTGAATCTCATCAATCCGGTTTTATGCGGTCAAGCTAACATTACTGCCTCTGTTCCAAACCAGAAAGGGTTTAGCTCATTTGGTACCAGTTGGACTCATTCAGCCGTTTTCTTTTAGGAACATTTCTCCTGACTGAACAAATTATCTCAGCTCAGCCCAGAACAAATGTAGTCTGCTCATGTCTTTTATTAAATCATAAAATCCCCTCTTCTTTTCTAAAGTTTGCCTGTTTACTTCCAGTTTGTGAGTTCAGATCCTTTCAAGTTGGCACAAAATATCACCTCTTTACCACATCTTGTCAGGTTTACAGCAAGCCCAACCAACAGCAAACGGTCTCCGACCACTCGCCTCAACCACAAATTGTGTTTACTGGGAAATCCTCACATGTTGGCTGACTTTTACAGCTTCTCTCCTAAACAAAAAACGACTTGGTGAGCAGTGCAAGCTGCTGTTTTCACACCCTGATTGTGTTTCCATTTGACGTCCAATTCAAGCCGCCTGATGTCCTTTAAATGATTTTTTCCTAAACACAGCTACAGTAATCTCCTCGGAGTCACATCAAACAGCTGTGAGCAGACTCTGGTCAGAGGAATGGAGAAAGAACATTTGGACTGAGACGGGGGTTAATAAAGACAGTGAATGAAGCTGTTCATGCACTGTAAAATCCAATTGATTATCATTACTTTAAAAAGCAAGTGCAGAAAACTAAATATTTTAACTATTGCTTCCTTTTTTGTTTAAGGTCAAAGTCAAGGTTTCTTTATTGCCATTTGCATCATATACGATACTTGTGATGGGACGAAATTGTGTACACCGGGTCCCAGTTACATTAAAAAAAAGTATAAATTGCAAAAGAAAAACAATAATTAGATCCAAGATATAAACTAAGAAAAATCCATCCATCCATCCATCCATCCATCCATCCATCCATCCATCCATCCATCCATCCATCCATCCATCCATCCATCCATTATCTTTACCCGCTTATTCCATTTTGGGTCACGGGGGTCGCTGGTGCCCATGTCCAGCAATCACTGTGCGAGGGGCGGGGTACACCCTGAACGGGTTGCAAGTCCATCACAGGGACACATAGAGACAAACGACCATTCACTCTCTCACTCACACCTAGGGACAATTTAGAGTTACCAATCAGCCTAACATGCATGTTTTTGGTCTGTGGGAGGAAACCGGAGCACCCGGAGAAAATCCACGCATGCACGTAGAGAACATGCAAACTCCACCCAGAAGGCCCCTGGATCGGGGTTTGAACCAGAGACCTGCTCGCTGAGAGGCAGCAGCTCTACCAGTTGCGCCACCGTGCTGCACACTAAGAAAAATAATAACTAAAAATATGCTAAGTATTAGTATAAAAACAATACGCCAAACAGCAGCACGAACATGAGTCTGTGTGAGCAGATGAGTACGAATGAACACAGCAACATGAAATAGATCAGCAGCATGAGATCAGCAGCATGAAATCAGCAGCTCACATACATGAGCTTAAGCAATTTAAATGAAGTAAGTTGTACTTGATAACTTACTTTAGATGTACTCCTGATTTACTAATGACTGAGAGTTACTATTTAAATCTACTAAATCATTGCATGTTAGTGCTTATTAGTGCTTAGCGTATTCTTAGTTTAGCATATTTCTTAGTTCATATCTTAGATCTTACTATTGTTTTTCTTTAATATTTATACTTTTGTTGGATGTAACTGAGAACCTGTGTACTCATGTGGTGGAACGACAACTAAAGAAACTATGACTTTGACTTTGATGTGACATTTACTCTGTTTAGTCCATATAGCACACTTATCATACACAGTTGGGCTGATTTAGCATTCCCAAGTTATATTTAATTGAACAGCAATCTGACTTACTTGCTAAAACCAAGCAAACATAAAAAAAAAAAAAAAACAAGTGTCACATGCCTCAAATATCTATGCATGAATCAAAAACAGGTTCCAATCTTGAACCTGAATTCCAATTAAACATAATAAATCAAGGTAATAACATGGTTGAAAGTGTACCATGATCACTGTTTTTATATTTTCTTCATATATCAACTTTAAAGATGGTCTTTAATGACATACACAGATAGTTTTAATACCTTAAGATCAGTGATACAGTAAACACTTGGATCAACCTGAACAAACAGGCTGACAAGTGCACGTTTGTATCTCTGAATAACATTACTTAAATTCAGTAGATTAAAAAGTATATATGAGGTGGGGGTGGATGGATAACATGCCAACAAGTGCAAAGTGTCTTCGATGAATGAGCACAGAAACCTGCGAAGGTAATGACTGTCTGTGTACCTCACATATGTGTGACTGAACATACGTTGATCTACAGGCTCTGTTGCTGATGACGCCATGGACTGACAGTCTGAGTGGAGTGTGTTAATGGAGCGAACAATAAAAAATAACTGAACAACTGAATCCACTCATGAACACGTGATTTGCCAAACGTCATCACTCGTGTGACCAGTCGTTGTTTCGCTTGTTAAGCAACAGCAATATATACTAAGGGCTTAAATTATCTGAACTCTGTGAGTAAAGTAGTTGTTTTTTTTTGCTTAAAATTAATCTGAATTTCTTGACTATTTTCATAAATTTGTTTAGTTTTACCCACTTTTTCTTTTCCAGTTTTTTTTTTTGGGGGGGGGGGGGGGTGCCTGTCTCCAGCAGTCATTGTGAGAGAGGCGGGGAACAGGTTGCAAGGCCCACATAGAGACAAACATCCACATTCTCACTCACACCTGGGAACAATTTTTACAGGTACCAAATAACCTAACGTGCATGTTTTTGGTTTGCAGGAGGAAAGAGAAGTTTGAGAAAACCCGTGGAGTTAACCTGAAAACTCCACTGCAGCCTTCTTGTGAGGCAACAGCTCTAAACACTGCTCCTCTGTGCCGCCCACCATTTAACTGAAAAACTGAAATCATTTACTATAAAAAAGATAAATAAATAAATCACAGACATACCGAGTCAGGCAGAGAGTGGGATATAACGAAACAGCACTAAGACAGATCGTAGAAGCAGATGTTGCTCAGCTGAAGTGCAACCTGGCATTAGATTTTAAACATGATGACTTGTGGAAAAAATGACATGAAAGAGCGCGCAGCATTCAACAAGTCAGCGTTGGTACACAGAGGGAGCAGCCTTGTTGCCGTTTTATTTTTGGAACATCTCGCCATAGGAGAGCTGCAGGTCAGGACATCCAAACCCAGCAACACAAAGACGGATGGAAAAGTCCCTGCTGCCTCTCCACGCCTCATTGGACCGTGGCGATGGGACTTTGAACAACTGCTACATTTCTGTGGAAGTCATCATCTGTGTTTGGAGAGATGAGAACTCAGTAGCTCAGACACTGGAAGGACAACTTGGGAGGTTTTTTGGCCCTTTCGTATGCTCTGAAATTCAGTTGCAGTTCCACCCTCCACCACCAGATGTAAGTCTTAAACCAGATGTTGTGAGCTGCTGCCCTCAGCTCCCCTCTACCACTGGAGAAGGGAATGAATCCTGTTTTAACTTGATTGTTTTTGATAACGAGTCTTTTGTGTCAAGCGGAGTGCAGCGTGGCTTTTGTCATTAAAGAAAGAGTAAAAGAGAAGACAGATAATCAGAATAATATGTGCGTGGGAGAGAAAATATGAAATGATGGAGGAAGGATTGTAGGTGCGGCTGAAAATGATTGAATAATCACTTGTGTAATAAATGGGTACAAATACAGGTGGGGAAAAAACTGAGTAAAGGAAAACATTCATCTGTCTTTAAATAATCACGTTGCCTTTTTACTTGTTGGCCCCAAAACTGGTGACACTGCAGGTGTTTCCTAAACGAGACGCGTTAAAAGGTTCGAGTGCTGAAAGTGAAGCAGAGCGTGTTTGTTTGCACAAGGTGCAAAAAGACATATTTAAGCAATCAGTTTGTCCTCATGAGCTTTGGAAAGCTGAAGGAACAGGATTACGTCATCACTGCTCATTTAATAACTTACATTTAAAGCTTACCTCATATTTTAGCAATGCCACACACATCCATGCTGTCAAACATTCATGTTTCTACTATCCATGGAGTTATAATAAACCCTTTGTCGAATAGAAAACACCAGTTTTTTTGTATATACTGCCTTTTGTTTCTTTGTGCTTACATGTACAGTTGAAGTGTGAGCAATCTACTTATGAGAAAAAGAAAATTTTTCTGATTCTCACGTTGTATGTAAAAGCTTAAATTGGAAAATTTAGGGTGGTATTTTAAACATTTTTTTTTTACTTTGTGTTTAAAGTTTGTGCTAATGAGATGCAAACAAAGTTAGGTGTTGTTTTTGTTATATCATATTACAGCATGCTAAAAATAGTATTACAGCTCATCTTGAGGGAAACAACCATCTTTCTCTCAAGTTTCATGGTAATCCAACAGATTTCCATTATCAATAATAAAATGTCAAAGATCTATTGATGCCTAACAGATTATTTCTCATCGTATTAGTTTTTCCCCCTTTAGTTGGACATCATGTACAGTGTATATGCTCTAAGTTGAACACTGAAATGGATTTTTCCTAACTGGTCACTAAAGGCCAATGTGCAACAAAAGTTTTGTGTCACAACAAGTCTAAATAGACCCATCCATCCATCCATCCATCCATCCATCCATCCATCCATCCATCCATCCATCCATCCATCCAGCCATCCATCCATCCATCCATCCAGCCATCCATCCATCCATCCATCCATCATCTTTATTTGCTTCTTCCATTTTGGGTCACGGGGGTCACTGGTGCCCATGTCCAGCAATCACTGTGTGAGGGGCGGGGTTCACCCTGGACAGGTCTCCAGTCCTTCACAGGGACACATAGAGACAAACAAGACAAACATTCACTCTCTCACTCACACCTAGGAACAATTTAGAGTTACCAATCAGTCTAACATGCATGTTTTTGGTCTGTGGGAGGAAACCGGAGTACCTGGAGAAAACCCACGCATGCACGGAGAGAACATTTAAAACTCCACCCAGAAAGGCCCCTGGACCGGGATTTGAACCAGGGACCTGCTCGCTGAGAGGCAGCAGTTCTACCAGTAGTGCCACCGTGCTGCGACTAAATAGACAATAACAGTATTTCTGTTTGTGAAAACGTTCAGTATATCTAGAGAGCTTAGAATAAGGTTAAGGGCCATATATACATTTAAAAATAAAACAGTTAGATCATGTCTTGCAGATTATTGACACACACAAAATATCTGCTTAAATATTCCATTAACTTACAGGTCAGAGAAATACATTTTTTTTAAAGAAAAGCCCATTTTACATTTTATTTTTAACTCTAACAAAGTTCAGTCAGGTCATCTGGACGGTTTCTGTTTTTGTTGAGATATTTCATCCTTCATCCAAAGGACTTCATCAGCCCGAGGAGCCACAAACAAACTGAGTCCCACAAGCAGTACAGTCACATAATGGACCATTCAGTTTGCTGGTGATAAGATGGTTTCTGAGGTTCGTCCTCTCCCTGTTGATGTTCTGAACCACATTGGCTACGGCTGCCTCAGAGGAGTCGACGGGAGGTTTGTCAGGCCCCAGAAACCATCTTATCACCAGCAAACTGGTTGGTCCACTATGTGAGTGAACTGCTTGTGAGATTCAGCTTGTTGTGGCTCCTCATCCTCGGATTGATTAAGTCCTTTGGATGACGGACGAAACGTCTCAACAAAAAAAAAGAAACCATCCAGAAGGCCTGACTGAACTCTGTTAGATTTTTTTATCTGGATAACTGAGCATGAACTTTATTTTTAACTCTTATTTTTGACTGATAATCTCCAGAATTAAAGAAAACATTTAATTCAGCATGGCTCACATTAGATACCTGCTGAGCCCCATGGTCACATTAAGGAGGTACATCTGTCCAGCACATGTTCGCCTTGGTATATGCCTCCTTCTCTTTCCTTAGGGGAAGAAGGCCGTCTTTGCGACCAGAGGCCTATTACATCCAGGTGAGGGTCTTCCAGGTCTTCATACGCATCGTAGGACTTGTTAAAGGCGCTCAGCTCTGCACTACGCGGACACAGCCACAGCTCCGGGGCCTCTGAATGGATTGCCAGGTGGACTGTTTACGGTTATGAGTTTTTCACACATGAGCAGCCAGGAGAAAGAAGATCCTGTTTTATTGCAGATAGTTTGGGTTACAGTGGAGATGTTTAATTTGTGTTGTCTTCCTCTTAGCTTCTTCTGTTCACGTTCCAACAACGTTAAGTGTATTTTGAGAGCGTGGTTTACAAGTTACCGGAGAAAGAGCTTTATTTGGATGGTAAAATTAGACTGCACACAACAAAGAGCGCACGATTACACTGAACGTGCTCACATTGCTGACAGTGTTGCAAGTATGAACGACAGCTTGTTTGTTATTTTTTCACACTTTGTTGATTTCTTGAATCCTGTTCTCAAGCAGCCCTGGGGAGGTAGTAGTGTGAGTGTATTTCAAACTGAATCTCTGCGTGTGAATGAGCCAGCAATCGGTGGAGTCTCACCCTTTGTGTTCAGAGCTGTGTGTTTCTTGTTCCTTGGCTCACTGTGTGTGAAAGCAGCTGTGTGTTCACTTACTGAAGGATCATCAGCTCCGTGGTGCCTCTGCCCTTGTGGGTCTGAGTCATCATTGGAAGAGTCCACGCCAACCAGGCGGAGGGAATCATGTTCCTCCCAGAGCTCTTCGGTGGCCCGTCTAACTAACACCTTCAGAGCCGAGCTGAACCCGGCTGCTGGCAGGTCCCATGCCACAGAGGCTGACGCTGTTTCACGATAATCAGCAGAAGTTTAATGCCTTCGTTTTTCCGGCACAAGCCAAGACACAATGTCAGAGAAACAGACAGTTCCAGAGAAACTTAAGAATGGAAAAGGGATTAAAACAAGCTATGCACAATGTTCCCTTCAGAATAATGGTCCATAACTCTGTGCATCAATGATGTGTGGACTTTTGATTTCATGACTGGTCACAGTTGTTTAAAGAGATAGTTATAGTTATAGTTTATTTTATGTCAGAAAAGTATCAATAGTTAGAATCTTATCTATCAGCTATGAGACCAGTAACAGAACACAGAATATGCAGAAAAGACAATTTGTACAAGCTAGGCTAACAACTAGCCAAATGTATCTATTCATGTCATTTTTAAGGCTTATGCAACAAATACACTTACTTTCATCCATCCATCCATCCATCCGTCCATCCATCTTCTGCTTTTTCGTGATTAAGCCACAAAGGCAACAGGTTCAGGAGATATACTCAGACTTCCCTCTCAGCAGTCATTCTCTTCAGCATCTGCTGTTGGTGGTCCCAAGGTGATGTATAAACCCTCCAATGAGTTCTGGGTCTGACCCGTGGTTTCTGGACTGTTCAACATGCCTGGAAAGTCATCCAAGGGAGGTTTCCTAATCAGATGCCTCAACCCTCTCAACTGACTCCTTTCTCTGTGAAGGTGCAGCAGCTCTCCACGAGCTCCTGTCGGATGAAGGCGCTCCTGTCTGCCTGCAAGAGGAAGCTCATTTCAGCCACTTGTATCTGAATTCTTGTTCTTTCGGTTATAATTAATTTCTTATGATCATAGGTGAGGGTTGGAACATAGACGGAGCAGTAAACTGAGAGCTTTGCTTTTCAGCTCAACTCGTTCTTCACAACTGACAGAAGCAAAGCCTTCATTACTGAGAAAGAGGCCCCGATCCACTGATTCTTCTCCTGCTCCACCATCACTTGTAAACAAGACGTACAGATACTGGAATTCCTCCACCTGAGGCAAAGGCTCATCACCAACCCAAGCGGAGCATTCCACCTTCTTCCAGGTTCAGAGCCATGGCCTTGGACTTAGAAGAGCTGGCCCTCATCCCAATCGTTTCCCACTCGACTGCAAACCTCCTCATGTCCTGTAATGGTCTGAAGAACAGAACCAGCTGCTCTCTAGCACTGATGTAAAAATCAAGTTAGGAGGCATTCTAGATAAATAGTAAAACTCTTTACCACACTGAATATAAAAACAGACATGGCATCTTTTTGTATTGCAGAGCTACTCTGTCATTAATATATCTTCCAAAGATGAAAGCAACCAACTTTAAAGTGTAATTTTCAGATAGACAGAGTACATCTACATATTTTTCTTGTTTGTTAGCAGCACTTGTCCTTGGTCCTTCAAAAACACCTCTTCCAACTCTGACGTGTCTCAACCCTGGCTGCTAACGAGATAATGGGAATCCATAAGTGACAACAGCAGCCATCACTTTTATTGCCAGTTCGTGTAATAACAAAAATGTACTCTGTGCATGTTAGTCTCATTTAGAGCAAATTTTAAACCTTGATCATTTAAATATTTGCATGTTCAGATGTCTCAATAACAATTCAAGCACCACTTTAAGCCAAAACTACATTTAAACCAGACTGCAGATTCCTGTCTCCCTCTGATTTTCAAGCATCACAAGTTTAACAGAGCGATGTATTTTTCACCATTAAAGTTTGATCATAAAGTCTGCAACATTTGCAGCATTATTCATTAAAAAGCAATGAAGGCTAACAGGGAATGTTACTTTAAAACAGATAAATTCATCTCTAAAGGGACTGTGTGAAGTCTGCAGCCCATTCATGTAAGGAGATGTGCTTATGGTTTAGTGGCATCTGGAGCTGAGACTGTAAATGGCAACCGACTAAAATCTCCTCACACACATACATCTTCCTATCTATACACAGTTTTATTGTAAATAAATCTAAATTTCCTTAAGGTTTTTTTCAGGCAAACAGGAACCAGATTCCTAAAAACATTTTTCAGAAGCAAATGAATGAATGATTGAATGAATAAGAGTGCAGAGTTCAGAGAAGGCGAACCTGTGGTCAGAAGGTTGCCTGTTGGACTCTCCAGACCGACAACATCAAAATGTGGGTGGGAAAGGTGAAGCACCCACACCTGCCTCCACCCTCATTTGCCCACTCTGGGCCCTTGAGCAAGGCTCTGAACCCCCACCATCTTCTCCCCTGGGTGCCCTAGATAGCAGCTCTCTGCTCCACACAGAGGGCTGTGGTAGCTCAGTGTCTGTGGTTGAGTCAGGAAGGACATCCAGCGTAAAAAAATTGCCAAGTCTTCCTGTGAGCTGGTTCACTGTAGTGACTCCGAAAGAAGTGAGCAGCTGAAAGAATAAATAAACAAGTGGTATGTTGATGTCCGCTGTTGCTGAGGGATATAAATAGTGAATGTTTGTATTTTCTTTGATTTGACTGTTTTTCTGGACTGGAAGTGAACAGACAATGCAAGTAAACCTTATGGCAAAGCCAGGGGGTGGCCACTGGTGGCCTTGGCCACCATAGATAAATCTTCAGCCACTCCAGGGGCCACCCCACTCATTTAAGGAAACTATACATTCAAGCAATATAAGATTAAAACGCATACTTTTCTCTAATGATACGGGTCGTTGGTTTACATACTGTATATATGGCGGTGGCCATCTTGGATTTTGATGTAGCAACACAATTTTTGATAGAGGTCTTTCTTATGCGTAATCGTGGCTACACACCAAAAAGCAAATTAGCACATTGCTTATTCTTGACCTAATCATTTTGAGGAAACTAATTATACATTAACAAATATAAAAACTAGAAAGCATAGTTCGTCCTCCAGGGTTTTGTTTTTCCCAACAAATGAAGATTAAACCTGACGTAGGACAGTACATGTCGTCAGAACATCTGACAGTCAAGAGGGTGTTTTGGAGCTCCCCATCTTGTCCTTTTCTTTTAATACCTGATGGTTTTTACCAGAATTTTGGTTGAGCTCTTCAAGAGTTTTCTTCAAGACTTGCTTTCTTTTGAGTTTGACACATGCTGATGAAGATGTTTTGCTGTTAGCTTTTTGTGGTTGCTCTAAAATTTTGGAGCCGAGTCTGAAAATGGGCCTACAATGGTCTACATAAAGTCTACAATGGTGTTTTAGAACCACGAAGAGCCTCCAGGGTTTTTGAAGGGATTTATTATTTTTCCTGTAAGGTCTGTGGGCTCTCATGCAGCTTCTTATTGCTCTCACAAACATTTCTTTCTAAGACCATCTTTCTAAGCAGACTGTCCTGAAGTGCTTTCAGTTTCTGTGTTTTAGAGTTTTTGTCCATCTCCAGGTATTTTATTTGGACGAGCTCCTTGTTCTACAGACAAGGTGTGTCCAATTCTTGAAACAAATGTGTTACCTCCATACAGGTAGTAAACATCCTAGCAAAGAGCATCATTTTTGCAAAAAAAGGTTCATTTTCTAGTCAAAGTGTGCTTTTCTTTATGTTATACTATGTTATGTTGTGGTTTTCTTATTTCTGGAGGAGCCCATTGTTTTGTGAAAGCTATTAAACTCCTTGTTTTCTTTGTAAAGGTCCTTGCAGGTTTTGTTGAGGACCTCTTTGACTCAATAATGACAGTTTTCATTTCTGTTGTAGAAAAAACAGATAAGAAATAGTTTGTGTGACTATTTGAAGAAAACACTTTGCTTTTCTACTCTCCAAGAACTCTTAGTGGTTCCTGTGAAGTGAATCTGGTTTCGCATCTGTTTCAGCTCTGCTGTCTGAGTCTATAATGATTTCTGAGATTAAAGAGTTTATCTACTTTGTTTGGAGACTTAAGTGGAGATTTAATGAGTTTTCTTCAACATTGACTTTGTCTTTTGTGTTTTTTTACAAGTCTTAGTAGCCTCTCACTATTCTCCTTCAAATCAATTTGTGAAAACAGCCTCAGATTGGTAGATTACACATGTTCCATATTCCATCCATTTCTTGATACATTCAACTGTTTATTTGTAAAATGGACTGTTATAGATTCATTCAATCTTAATTTAGACAGGTTAATCCCACTGAGCCTCGGGGACTCATTTACAAGAGAGACCTGATTTCTTAACAAAGAGTGATGACAACAGTGGACAACAACGACAACAACAGACAGTTACAAAAGAGGCATACATTTTTTTAAACAAGTTAAAATAAAATGGCAACCAAAAGGAAAAAGTAGCAAAAAAAAAAAAAACAACGATTGTAAGGTGGTGTAGAAAACTAAAAACAGGAACATATTTTTATTGACTAAGGTCAAAAGGCTGTGGAAACCATCTGGAACTAGGTTGACTTCCAAGGTTGAACAGCTGTAGATTCACATCCAAAGATTACTTTCTGGGAATGTCACTAAAATCTGTCCAGTGGTTCATGAGATATTTTTCTAAAACACAGACATTGACTCAAACAGTTACAGTAGTCCCTTGTTTATCACAGGGCATCCATACCCTGAAGAGATAAGTGAAAAACCACAAAGTAGGAATAGTAGTACAAGTAACAAGTCCATGCTCAATAATCCAGGTATACAATCCAACATTTTTCAGTCAGGTCATCTGGACAGTTTCTTTTTTTGTGCTGAAACGTTTCACCTTCGATCCAGAAGGCTTCATCAGTCAAGGAAACACACAACAAAACTGATTCTTCCCCCAACAGCTTAATCCAAAGTGGAACAAACCAGTTATGTTCGTGCTAAGATGGTCTCTTTGGCACGCCCCCTCCTCCATTGCCAGCCCTCTTCCTTGTTGACAGTCGTGCCAAACTGGTTGAAAACAACAAAGTCCATGCTCAATAATAAATAGTACAAGTAGTAAATAATATTTATATAAACCCTTCCCACACTCTTGCAATATTCTAGACAATGTTTCTAAATTCTAAAAGCTTTAAAAGAGCACATAATGTCATGATTTCAGTTCCCTGCCTCCTCTGCTCTTTGCCACCTGCAAGCGCTCTTGGCCACGCCCACTTCTCCACTGCACGTGTAACAGCTGATCAGCTGCAGCAGGAAGTTTTTCCTGCAGTAAGGACTGCACAAATTTGCAGGAGGAAGCTTTTTCTGCAGCTCTGGGCTGCACAAATGTGCAGCAGGCGCTAAATAATTTAAAATAAATTTTAAATAAAAACCCATGGTGATTTTGTGGCTCATCCATCAATCAGTCAGTGGTGTGTCGTGTCCATTTTTATTTTGAATAACCGTGATAGAGCGAATCCGTGATAAATGAACCGCAAAAAAGCAAGGAACTACTATAATGCCAACATTTTAGAGATGCTGCACCATGTGTAGTGCTTGGAGTATTTTTTGGGAATGGCTCTAAACTACTACCACACACATCTTTAACACAGCATCTGTAAAAATGTGGTGATCATCTTGAATTGGGTTGACTTCAAAAACGTTAATTTGTTACAAATGTCCATGTGAAAGGCTTTATTAAAATGCTGCCAATTCTCAAGATACTTTGCTAACCAGTGCTTAGTTTGAGCCTTATCCTGCTGCAACAGAATCCGGGAATTCTCTTATTTTGACAGGGTGCTTCCGGTAACTGTTTGGATCCGGTAACTCTCAGACTTACTAATAATAAAGTTATGAGCAAATATGACTGCCTTGAACGAATAAAACTTGTACTGGATATGTAAACTGAAAATATTTACAATACATAAACACTAATTTTAAACACAACTGCCTTGATCTGCCTCTTCAAGTGAAGCATTTCCACATCTACCATTAAAGAAATCTCTGCCCCAAAAGAGTGAAGTGCTGAGCAGGCAGTCATACGCAGGCAGGAGCCCACAGGCAGCAGCAGGGCTGTAAGGATCAGCACCTGCCCTGCTCTGTGCAGATAGCTAATGACTCTCAGGTGTTGAGTTTAATTAGAGACTCTCCTTTATATACTGAGCTCTCCTGCATCTCAGGCAGGGGAGCATTAGGTGTTAAACTGCACCTTCATGGCCGTCTCCTAGCGTCTTGGTATTCCTTGTATTTCCTACGAATATAAGTAGTATCGCTGCCCTGACAACATTATATGTTGTTGCCTTTTTTGTGATTAAAATACCTTTTTGTGACCTCGTTGGAGTCCTGCTTGCATTTGGGTCTCAAACACCACCCGATCATGACAAGGGCAGTCGTCTGGATGTTTCACATGTGGAGTGTGACAAAAAAGAGCAGAAACTTGACAGAAGCGGAGTGTTTACAAATGTAGGAAAATGTTGATGTTTTAAAACCTGTTAACATACACAAAAATGCAGGAAATCACATCTACTTTATTAAAAATTTTCAGGGAGAGGACCCCCAGAAACCCCTCAACCCCACCCTCCGGCATCGATGGGTCTACAAATTAAGCCCTGTTGCTAACCCACAGACAGAGTTGGCATCAATAATTTATGGCAAATTTTTAAAAACATAGTTTGTGAAATCTGTTAGCGTTCGAAGTATGTGTTGGAAATGACTGTCAGCTCATGAGGCATGGCAGGTAGAAGATGAAAAAGAGGGAGTGATCACGGAAGAGAAGAAGTGCACTAAAAACTGATAGAGGAACCTACTGAATGGCGAAGACCAGAAAATATAGAAGACCGGGATAATGAAGAGGTTACGGCAGAACCAGGTGAGTCACCACATCCCTTTTTTTACACACGCTGCAATAAAAATAGTCCACCTCCTCCGATACAGCAGCTCACTGCAGAAGAGCTTGTTGCTGGAAAAGTAAACAGAAAAAGGTGGACTTCAAAATCAGGTCAAACAGGAGGCATGACGTGGGAGAGGACTGCTGAGTGGAGTTCATGCTGCATGCTTCCTTCAATAAGTATGTCACTACTGGCTGAATAAGATCTGGGCTCGCTCTAAGGCTCTCTGAGGGCATTTATTAATTGAACACCAATTCTTCTGAATGAATTCATGATGTTAGCAATCTCACATTTCTCACAGGAACTTTCAGCTTGTTCAGGTTCATACACATGACCAAGTTTCTCTGAATGTTGTTCATGTGCTCAGAGCTTAATTTTTTTTATTGCCATTCACTGAAAGGCCTTTACACTTGTTTGTGTGATTGTTTATCTGTCTGTTAAGAAAGATATCTCAACAGATGGATTTTAATAAAATTCTCAGGAAACAGTCACTTGGATCCACATCTACAGCTGACCAACTTTTGGAGTTCATCCACTTTAAGATGGCCATCACAACTACAGTAACTCCCTTTTGTGGTCACAACGGCTATAATTCAGTCAGAATTACAGACGTTGAACTAAAATTTGGGGCGATAGTCGAGAATAATTTACTATGCATACTCAAAGTTCTGATACATTTGATAAAATCTCAATATTCCAAGAGATTGCCTATATCTCATCTGAAGGTGATCTTAGTTTGAATATTTAGCATGAAAGGTGGTGGGTGATATGCATTCTGTCAACAAATGCTAGGCCTTCATTTACAGACAAAATCACAAAAAGTGCCAAACTTATAAAAACCTCCTGCAGATGCAGCTATTTTCAAATTCTTGGGGTGATTAAAATATTGAGCTGATCAGGATCTGCTGTGGTTGTAAAGGAACTTTGGGAAAAAAAACAGTTTAAATAACAAAATGCTGTCGTGGCAGCAAACTCAATGAAATTGAGGAACACTGGAGGAAAACACAAAACGGAGGCACGCAGCCAACAATGCACAGCTGAGGTGGAAATGGCAAGAGACTGATTATATATCAGACTGGGATGATGAGGAATCTGTAAACACCTGAGCCAAATGGAGATTGAGAACAAGTGAGGGTGAGAGAGACAGTCTGACTGAAAAGCTGAACTCAGGGAGAGTGAACGATGACACAAAGGGACACCGGGAAACTGAAACTATGAAGACATGAGTGAAAAACTAAACACAGGAATGACATAAATTTAAATAAACATAATCAATTCAATTCAGTTTATTTATATAGCACCAATTCACAACAGATGTCCTCTCAGGGCACTGAACAGAAACAGTCACATACATAAAAAAGTCAGTAAAACCATTATTTATCTAAGGAAACAACAGGCTGCTTTGAGTCTTCAGTTCATTGCAGACTCTCATCCTGAGCAAGCACAGAGGCAACATGGAAAGGAAAAACTCCCTTTTTGACAGGAAGAAACCTGCTGCAGAACCAGGCCCAAGACAAGCAGCCATCTGCTTCAACCGGCTGGGTTTGAGAGGACAGGAAGGAGGACCGAACACACAGCAGGTCCAGAATGGAGGCAAGTAGGTTTTTCTTCTAGGAGGAAAGACAAAAATTACGTTAAGAAAGAATACCAAACTATTCATTTGTAATTGTTCATTTGATGAACTGAGGTCAATTTGTCCTCCAGTAGTCTAAGGCTATATTAGCATAGGATAAGCAGCTAATATCCAAAGGATAAGGAATAGGTCAGGAAACCAAGCGGACCAACTATAGGATTTATCAAAAAGGATATTCTTAAGCCCAGTCTTAAAACTGGACAATCTTTTTTTATTTATTTATTTATTTATTTATTTATTTATTTATTTATTTATTT
>NC_056502.1:35425970-35442344 GCF_014905685.2 Nematolebias whitei
TTTATTTATTTATTTATTTATTTATTTATTTATTTATTTATTTATTTTATTTTTTTTTTTTTTAGCTCAGTTTAAGTGTAGAAACATTGTGAAGTGTTTCAATGAACTTATCATCATCGCTCAATTTTTTTTATTTTTTATTTTTTTTAAAGAAAGAGAAGAAGGAAGAGTAAATAAATAATAAAAGAGAAATTGGAAAAAGGAAAAAAGGAAAAAGGAAAAAAAAAAAAAAACTGGACAATGTGTCAGCCTCACGGACAGAAACTGGAAGTTGGTTCCACAAGAGAGGAGCCTGATAACTGAAAGATCTTCCTCCCATTCTGCTTTTGGAAACTCTAGGAACCACAAGTAAACCTGCAGTCTGAGAGCAAAGTGCTCTGTTAGGAAAATATGAAACAATAAGATCTGTAATTTAAGATGGAGCTAGGTTGTTGAGAGCTTTGTAGGTTAGAAGTAAGATTTTAAATTTGATTCTGAATTTGACAGGGAGCCAATGGAGAGAAACTAAAACAGGAGAAATAAAGAAGACAGAAATAACAAAAACACAGATACTGACTGTATCGACAAATAAAACTCATTTACAGGTTTTCAGACAACAAAACAGGAAGTCTGCCTAAGATGTAAACACATTTTTAAGGCCATGCTCTCATGACTGATTTATAATGCTGCAGGCATCCTGCGGTTTTTGTAGAAGTTATTTATTTGACAGTGATGTAGCATTTAATTATACTGTAAGACATTTTTGTTTCTTACTGACAAGGCTGTGAAGATTTTACAAGTTCTGCTTTCCAGACTGTGATTTGGACACTTAGTCCCCACCTGGGAGTGTTAACAAATCATATCATCTCTTCACTTAAAAAATATATTAGTTAAAAAAAGCTTTCCTGATGATTGGACTTTTTTATTTCTTGCACCATTTTTCATTATATATAGTCAATAAAGAAATCCCATCAGGGAATATTTTTCTGAGATACATAAACTTTGGAACTAAGTTAATCATTTATGTATGCTTCAAAGGTGAATGGACAATATGATCGTTGTGTGATCTTAGATGACCAATTCAAAAAAATAACTAGAAAATATTAATGTTCTGTGAAAATTCAGTGTCGGTATTGAGGGCTCAATGAATTTGGAGAAGAAGCTGTTGTTTAAGCTAAAAGAAGCCGAGCACTAGTTGAAAGCCAAAAGCAGCAAAAGATTAGCTAAAAGATAACAAAACAGGAGTTAAAAGCAGATTTCAAATAAGTCAATGCTCTTCATGAAGCGTTTGAAGAGATGGCCCATGTATTTCTGAGGAAAATATTTGCAAATACATTTTTGAAAACTATATATTTAAAAAAAAACATTTTGAAAAGTAAAAAGCTTTCAAAAAATTAAAACACAGCACCCATCTCCTGAATGAGCTGACAGTGACACAGCAGTCTGCTGAAGTTCAATTAAACTGAAAAAAAAAAAAAAAAAAAAAATCAGCTTTCACATAACATGCATTATTTTGACATACAGTAGTGTATGTTCAGTTAATAAACCCGTGCCTGTAATTTATTTCAGAGCTTTTGTTTTCATTAAATTTTAATTGAATGATTTCTAAATGATTGATGCAACCCCCCTTCAGCAGCTGACGCATGAGTTCCTCCTACAGGAAACATATTTCATGTGGGAGCCTTAATGATCATCTTATACAGCCTTTTTATTTTGCAGTTCATGAAAACACATTCTCATAAAGTTTCACTATTTAACAAGTTCAAGTCTTTCATCTCACAACATTTGATTCAAAGGCTTTTCATTAATTTGTTCTTATAGTAGATAGAACCAGGGGCGATTCTAGAATCTGACCTTAAGGGGTGCTTATCCCCCAGTGCTGGCTCGTGGCTTGAACAATGTGGTGTCCATTGGCGTCAGAAGCATTGATAGTGGAACACACACACACACACACACACAGGTGTGAGGGTCTGGGGGGTCCTCCCCGAGAATATTATGAATAATGTAGATGCCATTTCCTGCATTCTGGTGTATTTTAAGGGGGGTGTTAAACATCTATGTTTACCTACATAAGTAAACACTTGATTCAATAACTATTTTAGAGAGCACGGCACAACAAGAAGTAGCACTAAGCTAGCGGCGTGCAATACAGACTTTCTAGCTAAGATGCTACAGATGTAGCCCTCTGCTTTACATTACACATCCTAATAAACACTTTGTACAAAATCAGTTTAAATCATAACAACAAAGACTAAACTTATGCGACCAGAAGTTACAACATTTATCTACATTTAAAACACGCAAAACAAAACACAACTAGCTTTAAGCATTAGCCATTAAGCATATACAATGCAATTATGACAGAAAATGGAGGATTTACCTGCAGTTACCTTTGTACAGATGAACATGTACTTCCTGTTTATCACTGTTGTATTCAGCTGCTCATGAGGTCAGCCTCAGGGCTTTATCATCTGTTACATTTTTCCAGACTCAGTTTAGGTTTTGGAAATGGAATAAATTGTATTCCACCCTTTAAATCAAGGATATAAAAAAAAAATGGTCAGGGGGCCACAGTTACTGAAAGCCAGCAGCTCAGGGGCCGGACATCCAGCAATCAAAGTCATTACAAAGTATTATAATGATTTGTTACCTTTTCAATTTGTTTATTTTGTGGCATTGAATCATAAATGCAATAAAGAGAAACCAAATTCAGAACTGCCCCCCCCCCCCCCCCCAATTTTTTATTATTATTATTATTATTAATTTTTTATTTTATTTTTCAGGGGTGCCAAGTTAAAATTTATGGGTGCTTGAGCACCCCCAAAATGAAGCTAAAATCGCCACTGGATGGAACCATTTTTATTGTCTTTGCCTCCTTTGTGTCCTGAACACTCATCTTCTCCATCGTTGTTTTAGTGAGTGGGCAGTGTGCAGCAGGGACTGTGTGGGGGTTTGGTGGGCAGTGGTTTTGTTGATGCTCTTGTATCTGTAAGCATAAAAGAATGAGAGTTTAATCAAAACAACCACCAACATTGGTGTTTTATTGACTGTGACTCTTTGTCACGATCTGTTCACTATAACACATCCTGGGCTGATCTTTAGTCCTGACGCTTGCACTGTAGTAAAGTTACCATTGGTCTGATTGGTGCACAGAATAAAGGTGGAGTTGTGGGAAATTTATCTCTTAACTTACCTAGAAGAGACACTCAGAAAAAAAGTGGTTTTACAATAAAACTTTCAAGTATTTGACATTATTCAACTTTTGAAAGTTCACCATTTTTCCTGCAGAGGGAGCTAGAGCTAATCTCAGATACAATAGACCCCCCCCCCCCACACACACACACACACACATACAGTACATGCCAAAACTACCATTTTACAGGAATTTCTTGTTTTTAAAATAAAAGAAGTGGCATCTGGAACATAAGGTACAAGTCAACGACGCACCAACGTGCTGCCTTTATTCTTCTCAAAAATAGAAAATTCAGCACAGTATGCATTTTAAGTGTCCGTGTCCAAATCAAGGATACTGCCCACTTCCCGTGTGCACAGATTTTGGCTCCAAAAATATAACAGCATCTTCACAAAAACAAACATTTTGACTTCAATTCTAAACAAATGGACAAAAACAGATACTTTGCTGATTTTTACTAAAGTCACTGGGAAGTCTATATCCATATTTTCTTTCACCAAAAGCTGTCTGTGGACAGGAGTTGTGAGCTTAGCAGGAATTGATTGCTTTTAAACATATGTTTTACTTAATATAACAAAAGTTATCTTGTATTTAAATTGTTTTTGATGATTTTGAAGGTGTTTTTTCAAATACCTCTCAAAATATGAAAGTTAATTACACTTAGATCTATCCATGTTTTCTTAACAACAACAAAAAAAAGATTCATATCATAAATTATAATGGTAATTTGTTTATGGACACCATTCAAGTGCCTACCTAAATATCAAAGCCAGATTATAACGAGTTTGTCTGTTCCACTTTAACCATTTGTACTGGTAAATGTAAACTAGTGAGCATTTTGTTCAATTTTGTGTATGAATGTGTGTCCTTATCTAAATGTGTTTGTGCACTCAGTGGCATAAAACATCTCTAACCCTGAAATGTTGAAAGAAGTTCAGTTACTGTGACACTGATGCTAAAGAGGACATGCATCCGTTTGGCATGATGGGACTTTTATTGGCTACTAATATCTACAGGCAGGGTTAGACCAAGCCTCCATGGGGCCCTAAGTGGAATTTAGTTTAGGGCCCTCTATTTCTCCTAATAATGTGGATTACTGCAATCAACAGTCAGATGATCAGATCATTCACCACCTAACATAAACTCATTGCAACTCTTACAGCCCTGTTTACATTATTCTATATGTACATATTATCTAGTGCAGGGGTGTCAAACTCATTGTTATTGTGGACCACATCAACCATCTAGGTGTATGAAAGGTTTCTTTTTAAAATTGGGTTACCACATCAAAATCCAAGATGGCCACCATCATATACATGTAAATCTTGTGAGCTGGATAACTTGAAAAATAAGCTATGGGCCAACTTTGTTTTTTGTGTGTGACTGCATCCGGGCTTAAGAAATATTTTTTTCAAAAATTAGTTTGCCACTTCAAATTTCAAGATGGCCACCACCATAATAACTGGTCACCACTCTCATTTGAGGAAACTATGCTTTATATTCTTTATATTGCTTAAAAGTATAGTTTCCTCAAAAGATTGGGGTGGCAAGAGCGATGGCCAAAGATTAGTCTATGGTAACCAAGGCCATTACTGGCCACGCCCTGGCTCCACCATTACACCTGGTGGTGGATAAAATTGCTCCTTTTGCTTTTGCTTACCAGGATCTGTTACACTCTGCACTGCCTCAGACAAGCAGAACAAATTAACAAAAAAAAAAAACTACCTCTCGTCTTATACACAATGTAACTCCTCACTTGCATATCTGGCACCAAATATTTAAGATTTTTTTTTTTGCATTCCTTGTTCAATTCCAATTCAGAAAATGACTACTGGTAATTTCTAAATTCTAGAAATATTCACAGCATTGGGGGACATCAGCACATTGCTGGTTTCAGTTTGTTTTATTGTTCTTGTTAATCACCATCATGCTTATAAATGTGATCATTTGTAAGCAACACTGGGTAAAATGTAATGTAATATACAGGAAGGTGAAGGTGGAAGTGGTGAAGGCTGCACTGAAGTCTGTTGGAGTCAGCCTCCCCACCATCACAGACATCCACACCTCCAGATGCAGGAAGAGGGCCATCTGCATCATGAAGGACACCACTCAGCCAGCACACACACTTTTTGCCCCATTCCCCTCAGGCAGTAGGTTGAGGAGCATTAAGTGTAGAACCACTAGACTGAGGAACAGCTTCTACCCTGAGGCTGTTAGACTCATGAATCTCTAACCAGGAAAATCACTGTAATGCCACTTTAATTTGTAATATGTGACTTATGCTTATGCTGCTTGTTATCCATGCTGCTGATCCTTGACTTATCTGTGTTGTTGATTATCCATGCTGCTGATCTCTTGCCTCTGCTGCTGTATTGCTGTATTCATACCCATCCGCTCACTACAGACTCACGTTCAGGCTGCTGTTTAATATACAGTACTGTATTATATTATATTGTTTAGCGTATATCCTAGATCCTTGTATACAGTTTCTTTTTATACTTTATATTTTTTATATTTTGGAGTGTAAATGGGACCTTGAGTACCCAGTTTCGTTCCACCTCATGTACCACATGTGATGCAAATGTCAATAAAGAACCTTGAAGTTGTAAATGATTTGTGTAAAACATTTTGTAGAATAGTCAGTGTTTATATATATTTTTTAGTCTCGGAATTTTAAATCTTGATATTGAAAAAGTGTCCTAGAATGTACTTCAAATTTGCAAACTGTTACAATGTAAAACAAGATATTGTGGCACCTTCCTGAACAAGATCACACAGATTAGAGTCAGAAAAGCAACAAATAAAACAGCATATTACTGGTATGTGGTTGAAAAGTGCAACGTTCTTTCTCCTGCTCCCTTCTTCTGGGGTTGCCACAGAGAGCGAACTCCTCGCATTTATTTAAATGAGTAAGAGATGTCAAGTCAAGTCATATTTGGGGGTTGTTGCGGGCTGCTATTTAATACACCATTTTTATTTTTTTACATTATTAGTGTTTATCGTATATCTTAGATCTTTTAATATATTGTTTAGCATTCTATTAGCGTGTAGTGTATATCTTCAATGTCAGGGGCCTTTATTGTCATTTGCATCACACATGGTACATGAAGTGGAACAAAATTTTGTACTTAAGGTCCCAGTTACATCCAACAATAGCAAAATATAAATTGCAAAAGAAACAGTACTAAGGATCTAAGATATATCCATCTATCCATCCATCCATTAACTTTTACCCACTTCTTCCATTTTGGGTCATGGGGGTCGCCGGTGACCATGTCCAGCAATCACTTTGCGAGGGGCGGGGGACACCCTGGACAGGTCTTCAGTCCATCACAGAGACACATACAGACAAACGAGACAAACCATTCACTCTCACATAGAGACAATTTAGAGTTACCAATCAGCCTAACATGCATGTTTTTGGTCTGTGGGAGGAAACCGGAGTACCCTTAGAAAACCCACACATGCACGGAGAGAACACGCAAACTCCACCCAGAAAGGTCCCCGGACCGGGGTTTGACCTGCTCGCTGAGAGGCAGCAGCTCTACCAGTTGTGCCACCGTGCTGCCCTGTATCTAAGATGTATATTTTTCTTTTTTCTTATCCTTAGATACTAAGGATCTATAAAGTAAGAAATATGCTAAACACTTAAAAGTGCAAAACAATATCTTAGATCCTTATATACTGTTTATTTTTAAATTATATATTTTTGCTATTTTTAGGTGTAACTGGGAGCTTGAGTACACAATTTTGTTCCACTTCATGTACCACATGTGATGCGAATGACAAATAAAGAACCTTGAACCTTGAACCTTATAAAGCACATTTTGAAAACAGCAATTGTTACCAAAGTGCTTAACAATAAAAATAAAAATAAGAAAGCAGCGATGGAGGATAAAGACAAAGGGTGACCGCAATGTAAAAAACTAAGCGGCAAAACAAACAGTTTTATACTTTAAAGTACAAATACTTCTTTACATCTTTATGAAGTGTCATAAGGCCCGCCATGGTAAGATTTTGTCATTCCTTTGGCTCAGGTTGGCCTCACTGCACTCAGCTTTGCCTGTCACAGACAGAGATGGGACCTTGTTCTTTTCTTTTCATCTGTCAGTAAATCATCCATCCATCCATCCATCCATCCATCCATTTTCTTTACCCGCTTATTCCATTTTAGGTCATGGGGGTCGCTGGTGCCCATGTCCAGCAATCACTGTGCGAGGGGCGGGGTACACCCTGGACGGGTTGCAAGTCCATCACAGGGCCACATAGAGACAAACGAGACAAACAAACATTCACTCTCTCACTCACACCTAGGGACAATTTAGAGTTACCAATCAGCCTAACATGCATGTTTTTGGTCTGTGGGAGGAAACCGGAGCACCCGGAGAAAACCCACGCATGTACGGAGAGAACATGCAAACTCCACCCAGAAGGGCCCCTGGACCGGGGTTTGAACCAAGGACCTGCTCGCTGAGAGGCAGCAGCTCTACCAGTTGCGCCACCGTGCTGCCTCAGTAAATCATATTTTTTAATAATTCTCCTGAAGCTTATGGCAACGAATGAGTCACAGAAGTAAAAATAGTCCTTGAGACATTAACTGTTTTGTGTTTCACAGCGAAAGTGTCGCTGCTGTCAAACTGTATCTACACTGTGAGAAAGCTGAAAAGGCAGCAGAAAATGAGGTGACTCTCTCGGCTGACCAAAGATGTGGCACCTTTATAAATCAGTCACACGCTTGACAGATAGTGAGTATAGATAGAGACCTGGGTATATTTTAAAGGGATGGTTCAGACAATTTGAATAGGGTTCAGTGGAAAGCTTGTGAGCAAAAATTATTCTATCTGTTTACACAACTCAATGAGCAACCTCAGTTTAGAGGAAGAGTTTAACAGAAGCAGTAGCAGCTATCTGTAGCTGTCAGGATTTCTGCCTTTTCAGGCTTCCTTTTCTCCATATGTTTCCTATCTTCCAATTCAATTCAGTTCAATTCAGTTTATTTATATGCACCAAATCACAACAGTTATCTCAGGGCACTGAACAGAAACATTCACATACATTAAAAGTCAATGTTATATGTGTAAGGAAGCAGCAGACTGTGTTGAGTCTTCATTTCATCACAGTCTCCTCCTGTAACAGACAGAGACACGCAGTGTCCTGGGTGTCCAGCTGATGATGCCATCATGTCATTGTCAAGGTAACCTTTAGCACCTGGTTATAATGAAGATGCCACCTATTTTGAAACATCCTGCGTTTTGGGGATGTTGGCCATCACACAGTGATGGAACAACCTGTGAGTTTGTTGCACTATCTGTGTAAATTCTAATTAATTAGGACTTTATTCTGATTTATTTCTGTAGAAATCTTCTCCTTGCTTACATTTTCAAGCCTGATGAGAGGTGATGGAAAATTTAGTTCTGCCTTTGTTGTGTCAGCAAATAAAGTTTAAACAAGTGATTCAGAATGCATTGAAACCTTCAGAGCCAATATAGAGCGAAGTAAAGCAGCGATGACGTGTGAAGCTTCAAACGTCTGTCATGTGACAGCAGTGTTCAATACCAGCTCTGACAGTGTTATGAATGCTCTGACACCTCTGTAAGGATCTGGTATTGTTTTGAACTCAAAAATGCAGGGAGGACTCAAACAACTCAGGTTAAGAGTAAAGAAAAGTATTTTATGAAAATATAAACAAAAGGGCTGACGTGGCAGCAAAAACTTACATGAATAATAAGAGGTCATGAGGGGAGACAAAAACCAGGCCAAAGTGAAGGGCATGAAACAAGAGGCAGAAGTCTTCATGATGAAATGACCAGATACCAGACAACTGAACACACTGACTTAAATACATCAACACTGACAAGGCAAATGACAAACAGCTGGGAAGACAACAGGTGAAGAAACCTGGAAATTAATAAGGGAGTAGTAACTTAGACAAACCACATGATGGAGGCAAAACACTAGGAAGCGGGGGGGGGGGGGGGGGACTAAGAGAAGGATAACAAAGTCCATGCTCAATAATCCAGGTATACAATCCAACATTTTTCAGTCAGGTCATCTGGACAGTTTCTTTTTTTGTGCTGAAACATTTCGCCTTCGGTCCGGAAGGCTTCATCAGTCGAGGAAACACACAACAAAACTGATTCTTCCCCCAACAGCTTACTCCAAAGTGGACCAAACCAGTTCTGCTTGTGATAAGATGGTCTCTTTGGTATGCCCCCTCCTCCATTGCCGGCCCTCTTCCTTGTTGACTGTCAGCAAGGACTCCAAGAAAGCCAGATACTCTGAACTGCCGTTCAGTGCATAGGCACAAACAACAATCAGATCCTGTCTCCCCACCCAAAGGCACAGGGAAGCTACCCTCTCATCTACTGGGGAAAACTCCAACACAAAGGCACCAAGTCAGGGGGCTAAGAGTATACCCACAACAGCTCAGCACCTCTCACCATGGGCAACTCCAGAGTGGAACAAGATCCTGCACCTCTCAAGAAGACCGGTTCCAGAGCCCATGCATCGAGGTGAGCCCAGCTATATTTAGTCAGTACCTCTCAACCTCATGCACAAGCTTAGGCTTCTTCTCCCCAGATAGGTCACATTCACTCATGTTCAAAGTATCTCAAATCAACAGTTTAATTTTTCAGCTAAATTTCATGTTCTCACCTTTAATCAGAAATTAGCATTTGCATATTAAACTCTCTTCATTTCTTTAGGCATTTACATATCAGCATTTTCAGTGTCTATGCCATCATTCTAGACATGTTGTACAGGGCTGAGTTTTACCAAAAAGTATTTCTCAAAGAGAAGTCTCTGAAATATCACGACTATTCCATAATACGAGTCATGAGCTTGACATTGCCTGTCCACCCACAGATATGGTTTTTAATGCCTGAAAGTGAACTGAGGGTCACCCTCATCTCACTTTCACACTCCAACACTTTTGTGAGTAGCCATAATATACTTGTGTGTTCCACAGATGGAGAAGGATCACAGTGTTAAGATGCTTACTCAGGTGAACTGTTATTTCATTGATTTGAATCCAGAAATACAAATTAGCTCATCCAGAGACTTTCTAATTGTATCCTGAACTAATCAATTGAAAGAACACTCTCTTTTTTATATTATCATTACTATTTTACAATATCTTGATAATCAAAAGTGTGTTTAGTTCATACCATTTTTAAATGTTGAAGTGAACCACTCATTTTAAATCAACTGTGAAACAGTATTAATGATTTTTTAATCCTCATTCAAATTAGAAATCAAGTTAAATTTCTATTTTACAAAGTAATTATGCATTTTTTGATCTTCTGTCTGAAATGAGAGAGTGATGTCGGTCAAAAGTTGGAGACAGTCAAGAAACCAGTTGTTAGAACAGGCTGTCGTGTTTTAAAACTCTCAGACAGTAAATAAGAGAACTGGCACCAGCAGTGTTTCTCACTTCGTCAAAACATTTCTCTGTCTGTTCCTAAACATTTCTGCTGTTTTCCCGACTTGTAAATACCCTTTGACGTCACTAGAACCACACCCCTGTTGATTCCTTCGACCAATCAGGACTTACTAAAAGTGACCGGAAGCAGAACTCTTTAAAAGTCGACACTTCCTGGAACTGTTAGTTCTTCTGGAGTTCCTCTGAGTCTTTTGAGTTCTTCTGAGTCTCTTCTGAGTTTTTCTCAGACTCAGTCTTCTGAGTCGAGTTGGGACTATGGAGTCTTCCACATCTGAGTGGAACCACCGACGGACTCACAGCTTGCTGTGTATCCACCCGGGAGATGAGCGTGTTTGTTGAACGGAGTACCGTCACTACTTCGGACGATTCTCAGCCATCCTGAGGAGACGCTGAAAGGTAGCGTTGAAATGGAACTCCGTACCGGAGCTGACCTATCTTCTGCAAAGGTAACGAGTCGCTTCACTACCTAGTGTACCGGGGCTGAGCTGGGGTCGGATGAAGGGTGCCATTCCTAGTCAACACACTTTCCCTCATCCATCTTTTCTCTCCATTTAAACTTCTTCATTTCCCATCTTTAAACTTCTATCTTGCCAGTAATTAATCCAGATGCCTTCAGAAATGTCTGTTGTTTTTATTAAGTAAAACGTGCCAAGTTTTATTAATCAGAAGCATATCAGTCTAATCAAGTGTACAATGTTTTGATGTTAGATTTTGATTCTGTTAATAAATGACCACATTTATTTTGATGGGTCAAAGAAAATTAATGTCTCATGTCACTGATTAAATCATCTACGCACAGTACCTCTGTCACATATCTGTCAAGTAGCTCGAAAAAGAGAGAACCCGTTATTTAAATAAAATTGTAGTGTAGCTGAAGCTAACCTAGCCGTTTTAGCACACTACACACAGCAGCAATAAACATATTTGCTGTCACAAGCTAATATTAGTCATATAAGTTGTCACAGATGTGGCTTGGTGCAAAGTTATTGTCAGTTGTTCAGTGTTATTTATTGAGAGTTCAGTAATCTGACAGCTTGTGGATAATAACTGTCTTTGAGCCTTTTTGTACGTGATGGCAGACTCCTGTATCGTCTGCCTGAGGGTAGTAGATGGAAGAGTCCTTGTGCTGGGTGGGTGTGGTCCTTAATGATGATGCGTGCTTTACGCAGACATAGGCTGTGGTGGATGTCCTGGATGGTGTGGAGACTGCTACCAGTGATGTCCTCTGATGTTTGCAACACAAACCGTAGTGCTTTCTTACTGGTGCAGTTCCCCTATACCATCCTGTGATGCAGCCTGTCAGCAGGCTCTCAATGGTGCACCTATAAAAGTTGGTGAGGATGCTGCATGGTGTTCGTACCATACTTCTTTAGTCTTCTTAGGAAGTAGTCTTTGTCAGGCTTTCTTGACCACAGTGTCTGTATGTAAAGTCCAGGACAGACCCTCAGTAATGTGAACGCTGAGGAACTTGAAGCTGCTGACCTGCTCCACCTCGGTGTTGTTTATGTTGATGGTGGAGTGCTGGTCTCCATGCTGTTTCCTGAATTCCACTATCATCTTCTTCGTTTTGCTGACATTAAGAGAGAAGTTATTTTCAATTCAGTTTATTTATATAGCGCCAATTCACAACAAAGTGGTCTCAGGGCACTTTACAGAAACATTCACATATATAAAATAGTCAATTAGTAAAGTTCTCTATATAAGGAATCTTCTTGACATCAGCTGGTCAGTGATTTCACCTCATCTCTGTAGGCACTCTCATCGTTGTTGGTGATGAGGCCCAAGATGGTGTCATCAGCATACTTGAGGATGACATTAGAGCTGTGCTTGGGGGTACATCCATGTGTAAATAGAAAGCACAAGAGTGGACTGAGGACACAGCCCTGAGGTGTACCAGTGCTGAGGACTAGTGTGGAGGAGAGGTGACTGACGATTCTCACTGCCTGTGGTCTGTTGGTGAGGAAGTCCAGTATCCAACAGCAGATGGACTTCTCCAGGCCCAGTGTGGTGAGCTTGGAGACTAGTTTGGAGGGGATTATTGTGTTGAATGCTGAGCTGTAGTCAATGAAGAACATTCTCACATAGGCGTTTACCTTCTCCAGATGGCTGAGGGAGGTGCTTAAAGCTAGTTGTGCTTTGTTTTGTGTGCTTTATATGTAGAGAGAGATATGTTGTAAATTCTGGTTGCATAAGTTTAGTCTTTGTTAAAACTAAACTTATTTTTGTACAAAGTGTTTAATAGGTTGTGTAATGTAAAATTTACACTCTTACATACTGAATTTCACTGTGATTTCTTGCCCTGTGTCGCTCTGTGGCATGAAAACATCTACTGCAGTAACTATTTTAAGTTATTAGTAGCTTAGAATTTATTATTTTTTTCCCCTCTTCTTTGCCTTAATTTTGGCTGATAAGGCAGAAATGCCTCACTAAATGCCTGAGGTAACATGGTGAGCTTCACTACCTCCACATTACAGCTATTTTTGTTTGTTAGTTTGTCCGAGGTTAGCTCACCCTGGGTTACATTTCCTCATGGGAGGAGCGATCTAACGTTCATGTAAAATATTTGATAATGTTCTTATAGAAACAATTCCTGAATGTTGTTCATACTGTGTTTATGCTACATGTTTGTCATATACACTAAACTAAAGCCAAACGGTACACTAAAAAATCTAAGATATACGTTAAACGCTAATAATGGTGTGTGGATAATTGAGCTTCAGGAAGCTTCAGGCTTATTTGCGACTTTCCTGCCAGTTCTGTGAGCTTAATAGAGAGATCATTACTTCTGACTTTGCATTAACAAAACTATCCCTCCATTTCAGCAGAAAGCAGAGGCCAGAAGCACTGTTGGCTTCTGGGCCATGCAGTTCTTTTGATCTGCATACTACAGTATAGAATTATTGAAAGAAAACTACAAAATGGCAGTGCCTGTCTGAAGATTTTTTTTGGTTAACTTTTTATCCCGTACCGTCCCAATCACGTGAGTAATCTCAAAGTTGACAATCGTGTGTCGTGTACAATCTTATGTTGACAAACCACGAAAGTGTGAGTCTGCGAAAGTCGAACAGCGAATTAGCAAGAGACTACTGTATACTGACCAATAATACCAAGAAATAAATTAAATTTTAAAATACTTTAAAAAATATGTATATACATATGTCCATCCATCCATCCATTATCTTTACCCGCTTGTTCCATTTTGGGTCACGGGGGTCACCGGTGCCCGTGTCCAGCAATCACTGTGCGAGGGGCGGGGTACACCCTGGACGGGTCGCAAGTCCATCACAGGGACACATAGATACAAACGAGACAAACAACCATTCACTCTCTCACTCACACCTAGGGACAATTTAGAGTTACCAATCAGCATAACATGCATGTTTTTGGTCTGTGGGAGGAAACCGGAGCACCCGGAGAAAATCCACGCATGCACGTAGAGAACATGCAAACTCCACCCAGAAAGGCCCCTGGACCAGGGTTTGAACCAAGGACCTGCTTGCTGAGAGGCAGCAGCTCTACCAGTTGCGCCACTGTACTGCCCCTTCTTGTTTGCTCTGGTGATGGACTGACTAAGAGATGAGGTCAGTAAGGAATCCCCGTGGACTATGATGTTTGCAGATGACATTGTGATCTGTGATGAGAACAGGGAACAGGTGGAAGAGAACTTGGAGAGGTGGAGGTATCCAATTATAGAAGAATGATGTGAATGAGAGGGAGGCTGACAGAACAGTGAGGTTACAAGGAGCAGAGGTCACAAAGGTGCAGGACTTCAAGGACTTGGGGTCCACTGTCCAGGAAAATGGGGAGTGTGGTAAAGAGATGAAGAAGAGAGTCCAGGCAGGATGGAGTGGATGGAGAAAAGTTTCAGGAGTAATTTGTGACAAAAGTGTGTCAGCAAAGGTCAAAGGAAAAGTTTACAAGACAGTGGTGATACCAGATATGTTGAATGGTCTGGAGACAGAGACATGGACAAAAAGGCAGGAAAAAGAATTGGAAGTGGCAGAAATGAAGATTTTGAGGTTCTCCTTAGGAGTGACAAGATGGATAAGATTAGAAATTAGATCATCAGAGGTACAGCACAGGTTGAACGACTAGGAGATAAAGTTATAGAGGCCAGATTGAGATGGTTTGGACATGTCCAGAGGAGGGACAGTGGGTATATTGGTAGAAGGATGTTAGAAATGCAGCTGCCAGGAAAAATACAAAGAGGAGATACGTATCTTTACTTAGTCATGTATGGCCCTCTTCATAGCCTCACTGTGGATTTCTGCAAATCCTTCTCCGCATTTTACAAACAGGAACATGCTCTAAGCAAAAGTGCTCCAATATATGAAATGGGTACAGTGTGCAGTCACTTCTCATTCTTTATGAAGTATAAAATTGAGAGGTACAATATTCCTAGAGTTTGAAACACACATGCAAAAACGATGGTGGGTGGCTCAGCAAATAAATGACATTAATTGTCATCTGCCCCTCAAACTGTCACTGGTTGCTGATTTCTCTTTTCTGTTTCAGCTCTTTTTATAGAATCCTTTTGTTTAAGTTACAGCACAGCTCAGACAGCTCGTTCCTTCTTCTCACACACTGATTAAACTAATTAACCATCCTTTCACACACTGTCATGCCACCTTCATTGCACTCCCTTTTCTGCTCTGTCCCTGGTCCAACCCCCATCCTCTCCTTCTTGTGGTTTCATTGTTTCCCTCTTTGTTTTTCTTGCAGATGAAATGGAAGCCGTGATAATTAGCTTGTGAAACTTGTAAGAGGTTTTATGTGGGCAGGAGGAATGAATGTGTACTTGACAGCAGGCCAAAGATAATGAAGAGATCCTATGTACTAATCCTGTGAACTCACTGCTGTTCAGATTAGTAAATTAGAGAGGACAAGAGAGGAGGCATGTTTTAAAAATAAACTAATTAATTGCCTAGCATTTCTTGACAGAATGCATATTGCCTGCTACCTTTCATATTATAGTTTTAAACTCAAATCATTTTATGATGAGAGGGGGCTACGTTGTAGCCATTTTGGTAAAACCTTGTAAATTTAGGGTTTGCTCACATAGTGAGGGCCAAGGGAACTCTGTCAAACATGATCCTTCAGGGTAAAGACGAAGGAACAAGTAAAAGGGGGCATCTTCCTCGACAATGGGCAGATGACATCCATAGCTGGACGGGGCGCTCTTTCTGTCTTCAACCATCTTGCTGAGGATCAGTCCAGGTAGAGATTGCTGGTGAATGATGTTTGTACTACCCCAATGGCATTAAGCTAGGGGACTGATGATGATGATGCAAGCAGACAATGTTTAAAAATGACTGAGCATTTGAAGGCCACAGGCCACAATTGTCATCTGCCATCAAAAGGCAAAGGTGCATGATAATATTTTGGATGTGTTTTTGTATCTTTCTCTTATGAAAATATTTCATGCACGACTGGACAATTTTGACATTTGCAGAAGGTAATCATTGGGTTTACATCTGTGTATAACTAACTTTCTGAGTCAGTCCAGTTCCAGAAGCCACCACATCAACAGTAGCCTACACAAGCATGGTTATTAACACTCTTTTAGTTTCACAAACAATGAGCTAAAGTTTGATGTGGTAGGAGAAGAGAATCATTCACAACACATACTTTGAGCATAACATTCCACATTGCACAAGGTTACACTTTTATTTTCAAGGTTTGACCAAAATGGCCACAACTGTAGTTCACAACGTAGCATTGTTAAACACTAGGTACTGTTGTCAAAGTGAATATATATATA
>NC_056502.1:35442744-35488197 GCF_014905685.2 Nematolebias whitei
CCGAGGAGAAGCAGACGAGCAGCCTTGTTTCAAGGTAAGCGCCGAGGAATATTTCTCAGTGGCGGGTCGCTACACGCTGGACGACGCCATCGACCCTTTTTTACTTTTATCGCCGACTCTCGGAGCGAATCGAATGGTTCCTCTGGGACAGGCGACATCAGCAACAACCCCCGCTGCTCACTCTCTCCTTGAGAGCGTAGTGTCGGAACGAGGGGGGCTGAGCGAATGCCAACACCCCCCCCCCCCCCGGACCTTTTTCGCATCGGCGACTACACCACTCCCAGCCGTCTGTGCCCTCCTCTTGGAGCTGCCCGGCATAATCCAGGAGGCGGCTGACATGAAGGGACTTTTTTTCCCGTCCCTCTCCTTCCCCCGCCCAGATCGGATGATCTGGTGGGAAGGTTTTTGGCTCTACCCCGGCTCACCGTCCTGATCCCATCTGGCCTCGTTTTCCCAGCAGTGACGTCCTACTGGAACGAGGCTGTAGCCGGACCTGGAAGACTGAGAGCGCCGGTTTCCACATCTGCGCCCATCACCAGAGAGGAGGGGTTTTACTGAGCGGAAATTCCCTTGGTGCCCCCCCTGGAGCCAAGCTTGGCGGAGGCTCTCGGAGCAAAGATGTCCAGGTTGGACCAGCGTCCTGCGCCTCCGGGGAGGCATGACCAGACGGTGACGTCGCTCTCCAACTGAGCTCACCAGCATGCGTTCCAGGCGACGGCAGCGAACAATAACGTTAAAGTGAATTAAAGTGTCTGTTTTCAGCCTGACTGTCAGTTCGTATGATCTCACAGCGGCTTTTCCTCACACATCCTCCACACAAGTGGGCCGGTGTACTCCAACAGGGTTTAAATCACCGCAGCCTGAGAAAACAGACAAAATGCTCGCGTGAGTGACACAGCAGTCAAAGTGAATGTTTTCAGCAGACCGAGTCCAGTGGGAAACCTGGCTCTCAGCCCAAGCTGTGCGCTGCCCCCTCAGCGTACGCCAGCTCACATCAGCACGGATGTGAGCCCGCAACCTGAGTGCAGCACAGAGGTGCCGCACCACCGCGGCATCGGCAACCCGAACACGGCCCCGCATGCTCAGGGGCGCGCACTTTTTCCCTCAGCGCACACCAGCTCACGTCAGCATGGATGTGAGCTCGCAGCCTGTGTGTGGCATAGGAACGCCACGCACCCGCGGCAGTCCTAAACCGGTTCCGCATGCTCGGGGGCACGCACCTTCCCTCAGCGCACCCCAGCTCACATCAGCACGGATGTAAGCCCGCAGCCTGTGGACGGCATAGGAACGCAGCGCACCTGCGGCAGTCCTAAACCGGTTCCGCATGCTCGGGGCACGCGCACCTTCCCTCAGCGCATGCCAGCTCACATCAGCACGGATGTGAGCCCACAGCCTGTGCGCAGCATATGAACGCCGCACACCGCGGCAGTCCTAAACCGGTTCCGCATGCTCGGGGCACACGCACCTTCCCTCAGCGCATGCCAGCTCACATCAGCACGGACGTGAACCCGCAGCCTGTGCGCAACATAGGAACGCCACGCACCCATGGCAGTCCTAAACCGGTTCCGCATGCTCGGGGCGCGCGCACTTTCCCTCAGCGCATCCCAGCTCACACCAGCACGGATCACAGCTCAAACCCCCGTTCAGAGGAACTCTAGAGACGTTTTCTGTCATCTCTAGGACAGATCTTGTCCCCACACACAGAAGCTCAGGAAATTCCGATTAAAAATGTAATTTCCAGGGTCCCATAAGGAGAGGAAAACACAGGGTTCCACTCGTCACTTCCTGGTCCCAAACGGACCGGAAGGAGGAGATTCATCTTAGATTTGTCAATTTTGAACTGTGAGACAACATTTCCATTCAAAATGTGTCGAGTCGCTCTGCAGCCACCACACAGAGCAGGGAGGAGAATTATCCTTTATCTGGACGGTCTGTTGATGCTGACCTGCTTTTCCAGGCAGGTGGCAGCAGTGCAACTCACGTGAAACCGGCAGAGTGAAAACAGCTGTTTCCGTCAGCAGACTTACGTCACACGTGTCAGACTTCACAGAGGCACATACATTTCTCGAGCTGTGTGGGCGCTGTGGCCACCCCACACAGCAACTCATATAAATGTTTTTGGAGTGTCACGGTTTTTGAATGTGATTCATCACTTTGCCTCTGTTCTGCGGAATCATCATGTGTTGACTCACACAGATAGCAAGTGACTGTTGCATACATAACCAGCGGGTGGGTGCGCGTTCAGCCCTAATGTTACACATTGTGAGACAGCTGCTGTGTTGGGCACACCAAAATCTGTTCTCCATCAAAGCAGTGTACATCCCCGGTGTTCTGAACAGGGGGTGGATGTGATGTCCAGGGACGGTCCGCATCACGGGGACTGGACCCTCCATCCTGAGCTGATGGCTCAGACATGGCAGAAATTTAGTAAAGCGGCTGTGGACCTGTTTGCTACACGAGAGAACACTCAGTGTCAACTATGGTTCTCACTGAGCCCGCGAGACGATCCACCGCTAGGGGTGGACGCGTTTGCACACAGCCTGTGGTCCAAAATGCTTCTTTACGCACTTCCCCCACTCCCTCTGATATCACGATTTCTGAACCGAGTTCAGGAGGAGGGACTGACAGCTCTCCTGGTGGCTCTCGAGCGCGTGAACGCACCATGGTTCCCAGTTCTACGACACCTGTTATCGGGGCGCCTGTGGAAACTGCTGTGGAGGGAGGACGCTCCACTCCAGGTGGGAGGAACAATCAGGAGTTACCCAGAAATAGGCCAGCACCTTTGAGTCTGGCCGCTGAGCGGATCCGCTTAGAGAGGATGGGTCTCTCTCAAGATGTAATGCGTACGATCCAGGATTCACGTGCTGCATCTACCACAGCGCTGTACACATCAAAGTGGACAGCTTTTCAGTGTTGCTGTACGGAGAAAGGTGTAGAGGCCACCTCATGTCCACTAGGTGGTGTGTTGTCATTTCTGCAGCAGCTGATGGACAGAAATCTGGCATTCAGCACGATTAAAACATACGCTGCAGCCATTTCTTCTTGTCACGAAGGTTTCGGGGACAGAACAGCTTTTAATCATACGCTGATGAAGCGTTTTTTAAAAGGTGTACAGAGATGCAGGCCTGTTTCACGCCCACTTGCTCCACAGTGGGATTTAACGCTGGTCCTGCGAGCCCTGATCAAAGCTCCATTCGAGCCACTAGATCATCCATCCATCCATCCATCCATCCATCCATCCATACATCCATCCATCCACCAGCGACCCCCGTGACCCAAAATGGAATAAACGGGGGTCGCTGGTGCCCATGTCCAGCAATCACTGTGCGAGGGGCGGGGTACACCCTGGACGGGTCGCAAGTCCATCACAGAGCCACATAGAGACAAACGAGACAAACAAACATTCACTCTCTCACTCACACCTAGGGACAATTTAGAGTTACCAATCAGCCTAACATGCATGTTTTTGGTCTGTGGGAGGAAACCGGAGTACCCGGAGAAAACCCACGCATGCACGGAGAGAACATGCAAACTCTACCCAGAAGGGCCCTGGACCGGGGTGTGAACCATGGACCTGTTCGCTGAGAGGCAGCAGCTCTACCAGTTGCGCCACCATGCTGCCCACCACTAGATCAGTTTCCGATTAAATTCTTGTCTCTTTAAACAGCCCTGCTTTTGACTTTAGCATCCGCTAAGAGGGTGAGTTATTTATCTGCCCTCTCTGTCACTCTGTCATGTATCAGAACTTAGGCTGATGGCATCTCAGCTGATCTGAGGCCTAATCCAGGGGTTTATGCCTAAAACATCACAAGCTCTTTAAATCAAGAACAATTTCGTTGGAGGGATTTTTTTCCTCCTCCCCACAATCAGAAGAAGAAGCATCTTAGACTGCTTTGCATAATGGTATGTCAATGCAGGGTATTTGCACTGTGGCTGCGTGGTCAACATCCTGCTCATTTATTCGCTTTTATTTACGTGATGTGACGGCTTGTTCCATGACGCATTCTGTTCTTAATGCCTTAACAGAATAAATATTGTTGTTTCATGGAATCTCGTTTAAACTCACATCTGACTGCATGCATTTACAGTGTGAGATGTTGTTATTAGTCACAGGTTATGACTGTTGTTCTTGTTTTATAGTTATTAATCAGTTCATGACTATTGTTATCAATCAGTTCATTTGATTAATAATCAGTTCATTTATTTATTATTAATATGTTCATATTGAAGAGCCGTGGATCTGCTCTGTTCACTGCCTTTTTCAGCCTCTCCTCTTTTCAGGTGAAAACCTTTTCTGGGGCGTTCATGCACTCGGAACACATAAATTACACAGTGCCTGTCTGTGCATGGTGCGCGTAATTACACAATGCGTATTTACGCACATGGAGAGCTGAGTGACAAGATGTTGTTTTTGGGCAAGCGGGCACTTCTTATGGTGTTCGAATGGACCCAGTGAGGTGGAGACTACATCTGCTTCGCCCTTAACCCACCAGCGACAGCCTTAAAGGGCGAAGCCTATACGAAATAGAACGTTGGTTACGTACTGTAACCCCAGATTGTATGAGTATAGGCGTAGCCCTTTAAGCGTCGGGCCTCACTGGCTCCTAAATGGCTGAAGAAAAAGCTATTTGGGAGCCAACGTTCTGTATTTATTAATCTTATTATATTCCTAGCCAAAAGGCATATTCATAAATGTTGTTACACTAATCAAAAACCGCTTATCTCAATTTTTTTAAATGAGGTCAAACAACATATCAAAACTATTAAATATTCCACCAACATAACGGCCATTAAAACTTTCAGTAATATGTTATTGTGAAGTATTGTCTCAGTGTTTGTAACCCCCTGGCAGTTGTTATTTCATTATACTGCATTTTATTGTCTTGTTTTGTACTTTTTCAATAAAGATTAAAGAAAAAAAACTCTGGTTGCCATGTTGTATTGTGGTGGCTTCAAACATTAATTAGTTTTGGATGTACATCTAATAATGACTCTCTGAAAGTTTAATTAAAATATGTCCAGTTGTTCATGAGATACAGAATTTTGGAGACTGGCAGAGTTGAATGTATTAGTTAATGCCAAAGTTTTAAAAATAGATCTTGTGGGATCAGTTAGTGCTCAGAGTATGTGATAGTCATAACACTCAACTACTACCACAGCAAAATTTAGCTCAATATCTGGAAATATTTGCTATGTTAAAGCCACTGGTTTATAAAGTATTTTGCAAACACTACAGACAAACAAATGCACTTGCTCACAGACATAGAGACACAGAGCACAAACACTACTGCCTTTACTTTTGATGGTGGGTGATCATTTTCTTTCCTGTAGACAGGGCCCGCCCAAGGCATAAGCAAACTAAGCGGCTGCCTAGGACCCCGGGGCCACTAGGGGGCCCCCTATGTCGAATTTTTTTTTTTTTTTAAGAATGATTTATATATGATTCTATTTGATATTTTAAGTTCAGATTTTGCAAATTGTTGCATACATTTATATTGTTTTAAGAACTAATTATTTAACTTTAAAAAAAGTAAACTATTTTATGCGGTTTCAGGTAATTGTTCATTTACATTATTTAGATATTTCCTTTATATTTTCTTTTTTATTTTATTTATTTTAGTCTGATTTTGCACAATTTATTTTTATGCATGTAAGTTATTGTATCTGTTGTTTGTTGTTGATGTTGATTACAAATTATTTTGAACATTGCTGTTGTAGTTCTTTGGAACCAACGGTAATAAACCAGATGACACTTTTGCTTTATCAGTCAACCAAATAAGTTTTTATGTTTATAATACCAAATTACTCAAACAGAAACTATTTAATTTTTAGAAGTAGTCATCAAATGCAGAGAAAGTTATTTTACCAGTTTGCTAATAGTTTTATCAATACATTCTGCCATGTCCATCCTTTTGAGGACATTCATGATGTTGATGTGGTCCACAATAACAATGAGTTTGACACCCCTGCACTAGATAATATGTACATATAGAATAATGTAAACAGGGCTCCTAGATGAGGCCACACTAAAAAGGTAGTGGGTCGGTCATTTGTTTTTCAAGTGATCGCACTCACAATATTTTCATATATACGTTTATGACATCCATCTTGGATTTTGACATAACTACCCAGTTTTTCACAGAAAACTTTCTTATGCCTAGATGCACACACAAACCAAAACTAAAATTGGCACCTCACTTATTTTTCAGATTATCACTGTCACAACATGCACAGACAGATGGACGGACGGAGGCTATTTCCAATTCCCGTTTTTTGCTCTGCAAAGGGGAACAAAAGTGAGTGGATAAATAAATGAATAAAAATGAGTTTTTGTTTTGTTTTGTTGTCAGAGGGAAATGGGAATTTCTTAGAAATTTTAGACAACTCAAAAATTAATGCTGCATCACCACACTCCAAGTTAAGCATTCTATGGTAAAATCTTCAAAACTTAATTTTTGCAAAGATGTTGGAAGAAAAACAAATAAAACATTGTGTCAATATGAAAACCAAAACAACCAAAAATCAAAAAGGGTGCTTTAATCTTTATGCACTGGAACTTTTATTTTTCAAACCTGTAAAATGTTTAAAGTTTTACTGTGCAACTTTAGGAGTGCTCTGTCAGCAGGAAGTACAATCAAATATTCCTGTCTTTTTAAAACCAACCTCAGTTGGCTCTGTCAAAACATAAAGTGACAACAGATGACAGTTTTATCTGGAAATACAGTGAGGCAGTGAAGGCAAATGTATGCACGATCATGCACGCAGCACTCTTGCAATACGAAGCCTTTATTATGTTCTGTCAGCTTTTCTGAGAAGCAGTTTTTTAAACCTAGTACCAGTGTGCCCTAATCTGTCCCTCCAGGTGACAGATTAACTCCACATCATGAAACAGTTTTAGATAGTGTGGAGATGAGGAAGAACATTTTAAAGAAAGCGGTCATACATGTCATAGTTCAGTGATCAAACATAAAGCTTTTGTAGGTTTTAATGAGCAGCAGTCGGGGCTCAGTAGTCATCAGGTGGAACCACGATGAAGAAGCTCATGAGTATTTTGAGAGGTATGAAGTACAGCATCCATCGACAGCATGTGAGATTTCAGCTATTGGAGTGATTTTTCATGACTCCTCATCATGCAGTGAAAAAGAAAACCAACTGTGTGTGAATAAATCATGCTACAAGTACCAGTACTCACTGGGTTTATTGTTAATGGTGTGAAATGTGCTTCCATTTAAGTAATTTGTTCACCTATCCATCCTTCCATCCATTTTCTTCACCCACCTCTGCTTTCTGTGTGGTGAAGAGCTGGGGCATATCTCCAGCAGTCGCTGTGCAAGACGATACACCCTGGACTGGTCTCAAATCCATCACAGGTCATTTGTTTGCTTTTTTAAACAATTATTGCAAACCTTTGAAGTGCTTCATAAAGCCATCACACTCACAGTTAAAGAAATAAGATTAAAAAAAACCAAGCTGCACTGTACTGTATAATGTACTCAACTACACGCCATTTTCACATACATAATGTCAATGAGCTGTCCTGTCCACCACATTATTCTGCTGTTAGTTTAGCACGGGTTATATCTAAGGCCACACTTACTATCCCTCAGTTTCACATTAAATCATTTGCAAATTGGAAGTCAACCGAGACTGCACTAAATGGAGATAAACACACACACACACAATAAACTGTCCAGATGACCAGACTGAGAATTATTGGACACTTGAAATAAATTCTCTCTTTTGCTCTTGATGAAGATGGTCACTCTTACCCTCTCTCCGTCCCTCCTGCTTTTTTGCTTTCTTGTCCTCTCAACCTCTGATCCTCTTTTTACACATCTTTCGAAGCGAAAATTATCATGGATTTAGTTAGCTGGTCCCTCAACGAAATTGATTCAAAAAAATTTCCATCAGATGACAGGGTGCTGGAGAGGCCTCATGCACTGAACAGACACATGCAGCTGGGTATGTCAGTGATTCCTTGGGGAAGTGGAAGATGGTGTGCCTATCTGTGCTGTCCGTGGAGGACCATACCATACCATACCATACCATACCACTTTATTTATAGAGCACTTAAAACAGCAACAAGGCCAACCAAAGTGCTGTACAGTCAAACAAACAAGCAAAGCACACAGCAAAACATAAAATAAAGTAAAATAAAGATATAGATGTGAATAGAAGACAATAATAACTAAATGGCTAACACTGTAGAATACAGACAGGTTAAAAACAAATCACACTGTGTCCAAAGCCAGAGAATAAAAGTGGGGTTTTAAGCAAGACTTACAATAGTGAGAGAAGGGGCCTGCCTGACATGCTTTGGTAACTCATTCCACAGTCTTTGACCAGCAACAGAGAAAGACCTGTCACCTCTGAGCTTACGACAGGTTCCTGGAACCGAAAGAAGCATCTGACTCCCTGACCTCAGAGATCACTGTGGGACATATGGCTGCAGCAGCTCAGTGAGATAAAAGGGGGCAGAACTGTTCAGTGATTTAAAAATGTACAAAAGGATTGTGAACTGAATTTGAAATTGAACTGGGAGTCACTGCAGGGAGGCCAAAAACTGCTGTAATGTGCTCTCTTTTGCCTGTACCAGTTAAAAATTGGGCTGCAGCATTTTGGACCAGTTGTAGTCATGCAATGAAGGTCTAACTGATTCCAAACAGAAGTGCATTGCAGTAATCGAGCCTGAATGTTATGAATGCATGTCTTACTGTCTCCAGGTTATTTTTGGACAGTATGGGCTTCAGTTTAGACAGTTGCTTCAGCTGGAAAAAAACCAGGAATTAACAATCATGTTTACGTGAGTGTTAAATTTCATAGAAGGGTCCATTATCACTCCCAGATTTGTGACTCTTTGTTTCTCGAACGGGCAGCACGGTGGCGCAACTGCTGCCTCTCAGCGAGCAGGTTCCCGGTTAAAATCCCGGTCCGGGGGCCTTTCTGGGTTGAGTTTGCATGTTTTCTTCGTGCATGCGTGGCTTTTCTCTAGGCACTCCGGTTTCCTCACACAGACCAAAAACATGCATGTTAGGCTGATTGGTAACTCTAAATTGTCACTAGGGGAAAGAGAGAGAGAATGGTTGTTTGTCATGTTTGTCTCTGTGTGGCCCTGTGATGGACTTGCGACCTGTCCAGGGTGTACCCCGCACCTCACACAGTGATTGCCGGACATGGGCACCGGCAACCCCCGTGGCCTAAAATGGAAAAAGCAGGTAAAAGATAATGGATGGATGTTTCTCTAACAGGGCTAGAGAGGAGAGGTCGATACCATGGATGTCCCCAGGCACAAACAGAGTAATATTGTGTATGCTGTTCAGTGTCAGGAGGGCTGTGATCAGTCTTACATTGGGGAAATTAAACAGCCACTGGCCAAAAGGATGGTCCAGCACAGAAGATCAACATCATCAGGGCAGGATTCTGTGGTCTACACTCATCTCCAGGCCAGTGATCACTCTTTCAGGGATGAAGATGTTCACATCCTGGACAGAGAGGAACGATGGTTTGAGAGAGGAATAAAGGAGGCCATCTTTGTGAAAAAAAATCATCCATCATTAAACAGGGGTGGAGACCTCCGTGTTCAACTGTCCCCCTCTTACAATGCTGTGATTGCTAGTATCACTCAGCCCTCTGTGAACAGTAAACAGCCATCAGGGTGCTAATGATCCATCGTTAGGCTGATGGTCCTTGATCATGTGAGCAGCTGGTTTTGGCTGTCAGCAGCAAACTGGTTGATCCACTGCAAGAGGGTGCTATTTATAAGACTGAGTTGAATACAGCACCTCAGATTGTGGAAGTCTTTCAGATGAAAGACAAAACGTTTCTACAATTTTTTTTTGAATGTCCAGAGGACCAGATTTAACTATTTTAGATTTTTCTACCTGGATTATTGAGCATGCATCAGGATACCATGGTTATTGATCATGTCATTAGGAGAAAACAAGATGACTTCAGTTCTATTTCATATAGGCTTCGCCCTTTAAGAGCTGTCGCTTAGTGGGTTTATCCCGTTATGCGCAAGCATCATACTGAAAAAATTAGTCCACGCCCACCTGCTGTGTGGGCCCCACCTGATCTGTATAAATTACATTAAGAGCGGGTAATCTGCTCCCATTTTTCTTCAGCAAGCTAGTACAATAAAAAAACAACTGACCTTTTCGTCGAGATGTCCAGCTCCAGCACCATCCGCTTGTGTCCCTCCTGCAAGACCGGTTACTTGCTTAGCTTCGACCGGCACGACACCTGCGAGGGATGCCTGGGTCCCCGCCACGTCGCCCGCGCTTCCTCCTGCCGCCTCTGTGACGAACTTCCACCGGAGGAAAGGCAGAGGAGAGCAGCCTTGTTTAAGGCTACCATCGAGGACTGCCTGTCCGTGGCGGGAGACTGCTCGCTGGACGACGCCATGGATTTCTTCGACGCCGGCTCTCGGAGTGAATCGGATGATTCCTCTGGGACCGGTGACGCTAGCAGCAGCCCCGACGCTCGTTCCCTCCCGGGGAGCGCAGTGTTGGAAAGAGGGAGGCCGAGCGGATGCTCGACTCCCCCGGGGTTTCCCGCTTCAGCGACCACATCGCTCCCTGCCGTGGGCGCGCTCCTCTCGGAGCTGCCCGCCATTATCCGGGAAGCTGCTAGCGTAAAGGGGCTCTCCGTCCCCTCACCACCCCCCCCCGCTCAGATCGGATGATCTTGCGGGAAGGTTTGGCTCCACGCCGGCTCGCCGTCCTGATCCCATTTGGCCTCGTTTTCCAGCGGTGACAGCGTACTGGAACGAGGCCGCAGCCGGTCCTGGTAGGTTAAGGGCGCCCGTCTCCACTTACGCCCCCATCACCAGAGTGGAGGGGTTCACCCAGCGGGGCTATCCCTCGGTACCCCCCCTTGAGCCAAGCCTCGTGGAAGCCTTCGGAGCGAAGCTGTCCAGGCTGGAGAAGCGTCCCGTCCCTCCGGGGAAACACGACCAGGCGGTGACCGCGCTCTCCAACAGAGCCCACCAGTGTGTTTTTCAGGCGGCCGCGGCTAACAACAACGTGGCGCTGTTAGCATTTAGCATGTCGAAAAGGCTGGAGGCCTCAGACCTGCCGGAGGAGACAAAGAGCTCCCTGTGTAAATCGGCAGACGCCATCCTCAACATGTGCGCCGCTTCCACGGTTTGCCTGTTGAGGATTGCAGCGTGGATGACGGTAATCCAACGGTCCACCTGGCTTCGTCAATCTCCCTTGCTGCCGGAAAAGCTGCACAAAGACCTGATGGAGGGCCCCATCTCATCGGACGCGCTGTTCGGAAGCAGCTTGAAGACCATGCTGGCGAATTCGAAGCAGTCGGAGGAGATGTCGGAAGCTGTGCGCCATCTCATCAAGCCGCGCGGCTCATCCCGTCCCCCAGCCCGCTGGAGAGACCGTCGAGAGCAGAGGCAGAAACATCGACGCTCCACGGCAGCAGCAGCTTCGTCTCGCCCAGCTCCACCACCAGCCCCGCCCGCCAGAGACCACCCCTCCTCAGTCCGGCAGCCTGCACTTCAGCGTTTCCCCAGAGATCGCCTGCAGACGGCGCTCGGGGCAAACAAACCGCAGAGCTCACGAGGGAGAAGATTTAAGAAATGACGGTCTGCGGAGGATGGGTGTATAAATGACACAGGAATTGAAATAAATGATTTTTCAAAGATCAAAATGCCTGTTTTTAGCCAGTCTGTAAGTTCGGATGAGCTCACAGCCGCTACACACACATCTTCCACACATAGAGAGCCGGTGTCCTTAAATAAAGGTTTTTTTAAATCCACCGTCGCTCCATCACATGCCCAGACGCTCACGTGACACCACGGTAAGCGAAATAATTTGTTGTCAATCAGAACCGCACGATCACCACCCAAGCGGTGTTAAACGCGCACCCGAGCGAGGCAAACAGCCTCCATCCAAACGGCGCTGTGTTGATGATGCACGCACAGCTGCCCGGCGCTCACCGGCTCACATCGGGATAAATGTGGGACCGCAGGCCGGGTCCGGTGGAGGTCCCCGCTCTCAGCGAAAACAACACACGCCTCTCCTGAATGAACGCGAGCGGCCGTCATCCATCGCGTCTCAGCGATCAGCAGCTCACGGCGGCATAAGCGTGAGACAGCTGAATGAATCCAATGACGGGCCCCGCCCTCAGCGAGAGCGGCGCGCGTCCCTCCAGAGAAAACGTGCGCTCCCGCGAGGCTCACAACCTTCACTTCGACAGCATGGCGTTGATGACATCACGCCCTCCACCTCTCAACGTTCGCACAGCGACGTTAAACGTGCAGCCTCACGACGTCATCAGCTGACACACGCCTCGCCTCAGCACACACCGCCCCGCCCGGACATGAAGGTTGGTCCGCAATCCAGACACAGCGCACGGGCGCGCGCAGAACAGCCCTTTCGAGGAAGCCTCGCCTTGGGTCACGCGGAAAACATTTCCGCGACGCATGACGGCGGTCGAGGCGGAGGATTGGATGACATCCGTTCAAAACACGGCACATCATTTAAACGCACGTCCACTCCACGAACGTTACGCAGAGTGGCAAAAAACCTGTTCGCCGGACAGATGGATGGACAGAGTGTTATGCAAGGGTTACACGCTGCAGTTTGCAACCCGACCCCCTCCGTTCGGAGGAGTTATAGAGACGGTCCTGTCATCACCAGACCAAGTCTCAGCCTTAAATGCAGAAGTCCAAGAGCTTCTGATAAAAGGTGTAATCTCAAGAGTTCCCAACGAAGAGGAAAACACAGGGTTTTACTCACGCTACTTCCTGGTCCCCAAAAGGACCGGAGGGATGAGACCGATTCTGGATCTGTCAGCTTTCAACAAAGCGATCATGAACAGACCGTTTCACATGTTGACGAACAGACAGCTGTTGGACAACATCCAGAAAAACGACTGGTTTGTTTCCATCGATCTAAAAGATGCTTATTTTCACATACCGATCATCCCAAAACACAGAAAATTTCTGCGTTTCGCCTTTCAAGGGATGAAGTACCAGTACAACAGGCTGCCTTTCGGGTATTCCCTCGCGCCTCGTACGTTCTCAAAGTGTGTGGAGACAGCCCTGCATCCGTTGCACAGAGCAGAGATGAGAGTTTTGTTTTACCTGGACGACTTGCTGCTCCTGTCTCACTCCAGACAGGAAGCGCTGATACAGGCTCAGGTGTTGGCATCACACCTGTTAAATCTGGGCTTCGCCATAAATTGGAAGAAAAGCTCGATTTTCCCGGCCCAGACAATTGTTTATCTGGGAGTGGAATTAAATTCAATTACCATGACGGCTCGCTTATCACAAACAAGAATCGACACTCTAAAAAACCAACTACGCCACGTAAGACCTGGCAAAGTGGTAACAGCTGTTTCCGTCATGAAGCTGTTGGGAATGATGTCATCAGCTCACACAGTGGTTCCGCTGGGTTTGTTACACATGAGACGCCTCCAGAGGTGGTTTGCGCGTCTACGTGTGGATCCAGTAAAACAAAAGAGACGGATGATCACTGTCCCTCCTTCCGTGAGAGCAGACCTCCGACACTGGGGAAACACCCTGGTTCTGTCAGAGGGAGTCCCCGTCAGCAAACCCTCGTCACACGTGTCAGTCTTCACGGATGCGTCGCTGTCAGGCTGGGGGGGGACATGCTTATCTCAAGCAGTAGGGGCGCTGTGGCCCCACCACACATCAGCCCACATCAATGTTTTGGAGTGTCGCACAGTGCTGAACGTGATTCAGCATTTTGCTCCCGTGCTACAGAATCAAAACGTGTTGATTCACACAGACAACATGGTGACTGCTGCGTACATAAACCGTCAGGGGGTTGTGCGTTCAGCCCAGATGTTACACATTGCGCGGAAGCTACTGTGTTGGGCTCACCAAAATCTGCTTTCCATCAGAGCGGTCTACATACCCGGCGTTCTGAACAGAGGAGCAGATGTGATGTCCAGGGGCGGCCCACGTCACGCGGACTGGACCCTCCATCCAGACCTGATGTTTCAGACGTGGCAGAAGTTTGGCAAAGCAGCTGTGGACCTGTTTGCGACACGAGAGAACGCTCAGTGCCAATTATGGTTTTCCCTGAGCCCACGAGACGATCCACCGCTGGGGGTGGATGCATTTGCCCACAGCCCGTGGCCCAAAACGCTTCTGTACGCGTTCCCCCCTCCCCCTCTGATTTTACGGTTCCTGAACCGAGTTCAGGAGGAAGGATTGACAGCTCTCCTGGTAGCTCCCGAGCGCGTGAACGCACCATGGTTCCCAGTCCTGCAACGTCTGTTGTTGGGTCGTCCGTGGAAACTGCCATGGAGGGAAGATGCTCTCCTTCAAGCAGGAGGAGCGATCAGGAGTTACACGGAAATAGGCCAGCGCCTGTGGGTCTGGCCGCTGAGCGGTCCCGCTTAGAGAAGATGGGTCTCCCTCAGGAGGTAGTGCGCACAATTCAAGATTCACGCGCTGCATCTACCACAGCCCTGTACACATCAAAGTGGACGGCCTTTCAGCGCTGGTGTACAGAGAAAGGTCTGGAGGCCACCTCATGTCCATTAGGTGGCGTGCTGTCCTTTCTTCAACAGCTGATGGATAGGGAGTTGGCATTCAGCACGATTAAAACGTACGCTGCAGCCATCTCTTCCTGCCACGAAGGGTTCGGAGACAGAACAGCTTTTAATCACCCGCTGATGAAGCGGTTTCTAAAAGGTGTACAAAGACATAGGCCGGTTTCACGCCCACTCGTTCCACAGTGGGATTTAACACTGGTCCTGCGAGCCCTGATCAAAGCTCCATTTGAACCTCTGGATCAGGTTTCACTTAAATTCTTGTCTCTTAAAACAGCCCTGCTGCTGGCTTTAACATCCGCTAAGAGGGTGAGTGATTTATCGGCCCTCTCTGCCGCTCCGTCATGTCTCAGAATCCAGGCTGACGGTAGTTCAGCTGATTTAAGACCAAACCCAGCCTTTATGCCTAAAAACATCACAAGCTCTTTTAAATCGAGACAGATATCGTTGGAAGGATTCTTCCCTCCCCCCCACAGATCAGAAGAAGAAGCATCTTTTCATCTTCTCTGCCCGGTGCGGGCGTTATCGTGCTACATAGCGCGCACAGCTACAATGCGTCAAACTCAACAATTGTTTGTGCATTATAGAGATGCATCTGCAGGCCGCCCGTTATCCACCCAGCGCTTGTCACACTGGCTGTGTGAGGCCATTTCTGAAGCCTACAGAGCATCAGATCTAGAGCCTCCTGTCAAACTCAAAGCACACTCAACCAGGGGTATCGCATCTTCGACTGCTCTGCATAATGGTATGTCAATGCAGGACATTTGCACTGTGGCTGCATGGTCAACACCCTGCTCATTTATTCGCTTTTACCTACGTGATGTAACGGCTCGTTCCATGACACATTCTGTCCTTAGTGCTCTAACAGAATGAATACTGTCGTTTTCTTCATGGAACTCTGTTTAAGCTCACATCTGTCTGCATGCTTCACAGTGTGAGATGTTGTTATCAGTCACAAGTTGTGTTTGTGATTTTGGTTCTATTGTCACTAATCAGTTCATGACTATGGTTACCAATCAGTTCATTTGTTCAATAATCAGTTCATTGATATTAATCTGTTTATACTGTTCAATCATGAATCAGTTGCTTCATGCCCCCCCCCCCCTCCTCTTTTCAACATCTTCCCCCGTTGAAAGTTTTTTTTCCGGGGCATCCATGCTTTGTCAGAACGCATAGTTACACAACATGCATCTGTGCATGGCACGCAATTACGCGATGCGTAGTTATGCACATGGGGAGCTGAGTGACAAGACGTTTTTTGGGCAAGCTTCCGTTTCTTACTGTGTTCGAATGGACCCAGTGAGGCGAGGACCACATCCGCTTCGCCCTTAACCCACTAAGCGACAGCTCTTAAAGGGCGAAGCCTATATGAAATAGAACGTTGGTTACGTACTGTAACCCCAGATTCTATGAATATAGGCGTAGCCCTTTAAGCGTCGGGCCTCACTGGCTCCTGAATAGCTGAAGAAAAGAATAAGCTATTTGGGAGCAGATTACCCGCTCTTAATGTAATTTATACGGATCGGGTGGGGCCCACACAGCAGGTGGGCGTGGACTAATTTTTTCAGTATGATGCTTGCGCATAACGGGATAAACCCACTAAGCGACAGCTCTTAAAGGGCTACGCCTATATTCATAGAATCTGGGGTTACAGTACGTAACCAACGTCTTCTTCTCATTAAAGCTTAAGAAATTTAAAGACATCCAGTCCCTGATGTCAGCCAGGCAGCCAATAAGAGGTTGAATAGAATGTGCACTGGTGTGCTTCAGAGGGAAGTAGATTTGACAGTCATCAGCATAGAAATGAAAGGGTATGTTATGTTTACGGAAAATAGCACCTATTGGCAGCAGGTATAAAGAAAAGAGAAGAGGACCGAGGATGGACCCCTGCGGCACCCCCCACAGAAGAGTTGTTGATGATGAACTAAAATCCTTAATGATGACACAAAAGGTTCTGTCAGAGAGGTAGGATCTAAACCATTTGAGGGCTGACCCTTTGATGCTCACCCACTGCTCCATCCTAGAAATGAGGATTTCATGGTCACTGGCGTCAAAAGCAGATGTAAGGTCCAGTAAGACAAGGAGCACAGAATCACCTACATCTGTGGCTAGAAAAATGTAATTAAAAACCTTCAATAGAGCAGTCTCAGTGCTGTGGAAATATTTAAAGCCAGATTGGTATACCTCTAAAATAGAGTCATCCTCTAGGAAACATTTCAACTGGGACTTGACTATTTTTTCCAGTAGTTTTGAAACACATGAGAGTCTGGAGACCGGCCTCAAGTTGGACTCAACTAAAGGGTCAAGGTTAGGTATTTTTAGCAGAGGTTGAACAGTAGCATGTTTAAAAGTTTTTGGAACAACACCTGAGGTTAAACTGCTATTCACAATAGAGAGAATAAAGGGTCCCAAAATAGGAAAAACCTCCTTTAGAAGTGGAGGATGTAGAAGATGTGTACATCATTGGATTTATGATAACAGGGTTTGTGCTTTTTGGGATCGGCGGATACAGTTTCGGCCAGGGTAAAGTTGCCAGTCTTATGTGAAGAATTAAATTGTGCCTCAAGCTCTCAGACTCATATGCTTAATGAGCTCAACCACAAGCTGAAAGCGATTTCTAAGAATCGTAGGACATTTCCAGCTCTTGGACCTTGTCAGCATGAAGGTTTTGACCTTGGAGAATGCTAAATTGAGCACGGACCAGGTGGGATGTCCACAAATCTGGTTGTTTGGATTTGCCATTGAGTATACCAGCAGAACTGAAAGTAGTTGAAAGTAGACAAAAAACAGAGTCTGGAGGCCCAAACAATTGTTGTTTATCTGAATTTAGCCTCCCCGCTGGCCTTGAACAGGCCAACTTATCTCAAATTACTCATGGAGGATACGTAAACTAGAAGCTTCTGCCTGTAACACCCCCCCCTACCCCCCACCCCCTGGGGACATATGTGGCCTTATCAGAACTATGATGCTGATAGACACTGTACCATCTTATCAGAACTTTGGAACTTTCTGGAGTGTTTATGGATAACTAACCACCTTCATCGACTTCTATGCATAAATGTATTATGATGTCATTGTATGTTGCAGCTTTATGTTCCGAGGTCCCTTTTTTTTTTTGCATCATTTATACTGGTTCCTGGCCAGGAACTTCTGTGAGATATTATATTTTTTGGCTTCCTCCTCCCGCGTGTTCTCTTTTTCTCATCTGCCTGTATGTTGTATGTAACAGGTCTCTCTTGTAAATGAGTCTTAGAGGCTCAATGGCCACTAACCTGTATAAATAAAGGTCTACTACTACTACTACTACTACTAATAATAATAATAATAATAATGTGGCTTCAATAGCTTTGCTTGAAGTTTGCAAACTTTTGAAACTTTTTTAAAATTTTCTGTCTGTTTTTTGTACCTTACTTCTATTTTTTAGAAAACTTGAATTTGAGCAAACTATTTTCATTATCTTTAAAGCTTTTGTACAAGAGCACAAGTTAAAGCTTAAAAACAACAAATAAAAAAGACCCCAGCTAGCTGTAATATGGAAAGCTGTTTCCAAGGGAACGTGTTAGATCTGAATGACTTTTGTTCTTGTGTATTGTGAGATGATTGAAAGTGTGTCGTATGTAGCCACACTGATGGACGGACTGCATCTCATGAATAGAAAAAACACTCTGATATTCTATTTTTGATTGGATGAAAGGCCACTCAAGTGTTATTCTTTGTGGGATAGGCAGGGCACAAGGAAGCATCATGTGCTAATGGAGAGTCAGCTCAAGTTACCCACCACACACTAAAACTGTGTTCTGTTTGTGAGGTCTGTTGTGTATTTTAGTGTACTGGAGTAATTATTTTTATCCATTTTTAGAGCACCTCTATCCCGATCATTTTATGAGGTATAAAGCATTCATGTATTATGGTATGATCAGGTATTATCACAGATATCATCACTATGGTATTATCAGGTATTAAGTTATTATGAGGTATTTAGGTCTCTCTTGTAAATGAGTCCCTGAGGCTCAGTGGGACTAACCTGTATAAATAAAGGTTGAGTGAATGAATAAAACCACAGTTCAAAGATGAGGCTTTTTACTCTCAAAAAGTCAAAACTGAGGGACTTTAGATTAACTTAAAAAAAAAAAAAGAATTTTATGCATAGTAGACATTTTGTTGGGTGGCACGGTGGTGCAGTTGGTAGAGCTGCCGCCTCTCAACGAGAACTTGCCGGTTTAAATCCCATCCGGGGGCCTTTCTGGGTGGAGTTTGTGTGTTCTCTCCGTGCATATGTGGGTTTTCTCCAGGTACTCCGGTTTCCTCCCACAGACCAAAAACATGCATGTTAGACAACTAAATTGTCCCTAGGTGTGAATGAGAGAGTGAATGGTTGTTTGTCTCATTTGTCTCTATGTGTCTCTGTGATGGACTGGAGACCTGTCCAGGGTGTCCCCCGTCTTTCGCACAGTGACTGCTGGATATGGGCACCAGTGACCCCCATGACCTGAAAAGAAAGAAGTGGGTAAAAACATAATGGATGAATGGTGGATATATTGTTTTTATTCAACTCTGTATTATTCTATTTAAGGCCAATTAAAAAAGCTGGTATTGAAAAGATAAAAGAAAAAAAACTTGTAAATTATTCACAAAGTTTTAAGCAAAGGTGTTGTATAAAGTGTAGAGATAAAAATGTGTTTAAATTTAATCTCTGTCATTCTCACATCAAATTTTAGCTGAATATCTGTAAACTTGACTGACTTACAGCCAGTCTCAAACGTTAGTTGTCTGTGGTGGTAACCATGTGTCGGGATGACTAAAAGTGATTAATTTGGACAAGTTACAGGTATCTTTCGAAACATTGCTGTTGTTTGTGTTGTGGTGTGCTGTGCTCACACAGCTGATGTTTCTATCAGACAACTGTTAAAGCTGCAAAAAATATATATATATTTTAACATCATTGCCTCGAACTGTAACAATCCTTGTGTGCTTTTTAAAACCATTAGCCCAGGTCTTAATGCCCCACAATCAGCCAGCCCGGAGAACTTGACTGAAGTGTGTGAGAACTTCCTGAGCCAATTTTATTAACAAGGTTTCAAGCAACAGAGCTCTCATAAGCCCTCTTCTTGTGACCCCTCCATCTCTGTCACATACTCTGCTGTTTTAAATCAGTTTGAGCTTGTCACCCTGCCTTTTTAAAAGAGACAACTGGTTGTATACAGCCTGCTGGGTCTCCAAATTATCCAATTCCATCTCTTCTTTTTGGTCAGTGAGCTGACCAAAAACAATTGACCTAAAACCAGGCTAACCATTTGCTCAGTGTTTTTTTTTTCCACAGTAGATCCTTATGTGTTCAACTTTATAAAAGGCAAATGGACAGATACCGGTGAGTTTTAAACATGCAGTTGTGACATCACTGATTAAAAAGCCTGGCCTGGACTCCACAGTAATGTTAAATTTTAGGCCTAACTGCCCTTCCTATCTAAGATCCTGGAGAAAACTGTTTACAGCCCGTTAACATTTTACTTAAAAGAACACAACCTTCTTGAAATGTTTCAATCTGGTTTTAAAACTCACCACAGTGCCGTATCAACACTGTTGAAAGTTTTTAATGACGTTCTTTTAGCCACAGCCTCTGGTCGCTGTAGTTTTAATGCTGTTGGACCTAAGTGGTGCCTTCGACACACTGGACCATCAGAACCTCCTGTCTCACCTGGAAAATTGGGTGGGGAGTCAAAGTTCTGCTCTACAATGATTTAGATCTTATTTAACAGATAAAAGCTTTTGTGTGTATGTTGGAGCTTTTGAGTACTCGGCATCACCTCTCACATGTGGAATACCTCAGGACTCTATACTTGGCCCTCTCAGTCTTGTTTAGTGACAATCCATGCTGATCTGGCTCCTTTAACACAACATTTGACTCAAACAGAATCTAACCTGGGTGTGAGGCTGGACAATGATTTTAAACTTGATGCACAGATTAAATCAGTGTTCAAGTCCAGATCTCCTCACTTTTGACAAATGGCCAAGGTCAAACCATTTATTTCACAGCATCATTTTGAGATTTTTATGTGCTTTTATCACAACTCGTCTAGACTACTGTAATGCACTTCATGTCACGATGAGCCAGACATTAGACTCGACTTCATCTGGCTCAGAATGCTGCTGCTTGCCTTTTAACTGGTACCAAAAAATGAGAGCACATCACCCCTGTTTTAAAATCAATACATTAGCTCCCAGTTAATTTCCGGAATAGCTTTATGTGGGGATTCTGTTTTTTTTAATTTTTTCCCCACCAACTCTTGCAGCTCCTGAATGGCAAGACAGAGTCAATTTCCCTCAGCTGTCTCCTGTCTGCTAATGAAGTTCTTCAGTACTAAAGGCCACTTGGTCCAACCAGTCTCTGCTGGAACATTGTCCTTCACCAGTATTTTGTCTGGCCTTGGTGTGATGCAGTTTGAATTTAAGAATTACTAATCCTTGTGCTCCTTGTAGCTTTGGTTTCCTGTGCTCCTTGCTTTCCTGGACCCTTCGCTCGACTCCCTGTCCTGGTTTTTTGTGTCTCCCTGGGTTCTTTTGCTCGGAAATACCATCTAGAATCCACAAATAATAGAACCTCTAAACACGGTGCCATCCAGCCTTAAGGTTTATCCTGCAACTCCACCAACTGTCATACCTAGACCAAGGCGACCATACCTGGTCTCTCCTCTCCTGCAAAAATAAAGAAAAGACAAGTAAGATTAACAATCTCTCTACCCACTCCAGGAAACACTTCTGAACTCTACTTACCATCCCTCCTCTCCTGCAGCTCCCACCCATGTCCCTACTGGTCTACTTACAAAATAAAATACTTTCATTTTATATCCTGTTGTTGTCTCTTGATGTTCAGTGTGTACTCTGGGTATCATCTAATATTTCGGATCATGATACTTTAAGGTTCTTTGATTTGTTTTTAAATATCTTCATGGTCTTGACCCACAGTATATGTCCGACTTGCTCCAGTTGTATGTTCCCTCACTTCCTCTCAGGTCAGTATTATTATTATAATATTATTAATATTTTGAAAAAAATATGATTAGAAGAACCTGAATTAGGCAGAATGCAAAAAAATATATAGATATTAGCTATTTAAAAAAGCTATTATGAATGTTGACTCAAAATTTGCACAGTTATGGTGGCTTTATTTGAAACAAGTCTATTTTTAGAGGGCTGACAGAAAGGAAGGGTGTGTCAGGGAGAGGGGTCCATCAGGACAGCTTTCTGCATCAGTCACACAGGTCATGCATGTTTAATTCTGCCGTTGTTAACCCAGCAGAGAGTGAAATCATGCAGTGCAGCCTGTCATTGAGTTCAACCGCTGTAACCTCAGCTCATCACCATAACAACCTGATCATTTCCACTCTGTCAGCCGCAGAAGTTAAACAAGGTTGGACCATGTTCGTTATTAGATATGAACCCTGAACATCAGAAGCTGTTATTTTTTGATACAGAGATGTCTGGAAAAAGCATTGCTTGACCTGTGAAAGTCTAAAAAAAAGGTATTGTAAATCAATCAATCAATCAATCAATCAATCAATCAATCAATCAATCAATCAATCAACTTTATTTCTACAGCACATTTTAAAAACCACAGGGTTAGCCAAAGTGCTGTACAATAAGACAAAATAGATTAAGACAATAAAAACATACAAAACATATACAAAGAAACATAAAAACATACACATACCAGGTTCACAGCAGGTGTGTATTAAGGTGCCATACAAAATAAGATCACGTGTTAAAAGTCAAAGAATAAAAGTCTGTTTTTAAAAGAGATTTAAAAACAGGAAAGAGGTCTGTCTGATAATGGTAATTTTTTTCCATAACTTGAGAGCAACAACAGCAAAAGCTCTGTCACCTCTGTAGTGAACTAGGCCTCTGACATCAATCTGTCTCTGAAGACCTTCAGGGGACAGGAACTGTTATTTCATTGATTTGAATCCAGAAATACAAATTATCTCATCAAGAGACTATTTAATTGTATTCTGAATTAATCAATTGAAAGAACACTCTTCTTTTTACATTATCATTACTATTTTACAATATCTTGATAATCAAAAAGTGTGTTTAGTTCATACCATTTCTAAATGTTGAAGTGAACCACTCATTTAAATCAACTGTGAAACAGTATTAATGATTTTTAAACCTCATTAGACTTGGATCATACAGTTAAATGTCTATTTACGAAGTAAGTGTGCATTTAGTCTTCTGTCTGAATGAGGAGTAGTGGATGTCGGTCGAAAGTCAGAGACAAGTTATGAGGACGAAGTGTCTTGTTTTTTAAACTCTCAGACAGTAAATAAGAACTGCTGGCACTTGCATCTTCTCATTTCTTAAAAACATTTCTCCGTCTGTACTAACCGTTCTTAAACATTCCTGCTGTCTCCTGACTTCTAGTGACCCTCTGACATCACTAGAACTACACCCCTGCTGGTTGTTTCAACCAATATTTATTTTATATGTTAATGATTTAGTTGAGGTGTCTGATATCCTCAAATGTATTTTATTTGCTGATGATACCACTTTTTTTTGTTTGAGTGAAGACTTGGAACGGATGTTTGTATTGATAAAGACAGAGTTTGAAAAAATACAAATTTGGTTTAAATTAAATAAGTTGTCATTGAATATTGATAAAACCAATTTTATGATATTTAGTAAAAAAAAAAAACTTTGGATTTTTCTGTTGAAATTGATGGTATAAAGATACGTAGAGTGAATGAGATCAAGTTTCTGGGTGTAATTATTGATGACAAACTGTCATGGAAACAGCATGTAAATTTTGTTAAAATTAAAATATCTAAGTCAATTGCAGTATTGTATCGTGTAAGGGACTTGTTAAATAATAAGGCTTTGTACTTGCTCTATAATACAATCATAGTTCCGCATTTAATTTATTGTGTAAATGTTTGGGGTACAGCATGTAAGACAACAACTAAGCCTATTTTTATTTTGCAAAAAAAAGCTGTAAGAATTATAATGAGGAAACATTATTGTCATCCTTCTGGTACTCTATTTTGTCAATTGAAATTACTTAAGTTTTATGATTTGGTTGATTATAATATTCTTTTACTTATGTTTAGAGCTCAGAATTATTCGCTACCATCAAACATTCAGAACTATTTTGTGAAAAGGACCAGTAGTTATAATTTAAAGGGAATAGAAATGTTTGTTAAACCCAAGTACAGAACAAGTTTAAAGGGTAGATCTACTACAATAAGAGGAATTGATCTTTGGAATGGTTTGGAGGACAATGTAAAAAAAAGCGAAGTCGATACTAACATTTAGGAAAATGGTTAAAACTATTTTGTTAAAGAATTATATTTAGTTGTTTCTAATTTAACAAATTATAAAGGTATTTTGATGAGACTATTCTTTTGTATTACAATAAGCAAATTAATGTTTGAATTGATTGTTTGAATTTGATTGTTTAATAGGGAGCAGATATAATAAGAAATGTTTTCTTCTTCTGCTTCCTTTCATTTTATGTTTTTTTTTTTCTTTCTAAAAATTGTCATTGTTTTTATATGAAATGAATAAATTTACAATAAAAATAAATATAGTAATGAGGACAACTTGGCGGGCCAACCTTGGCCCGCGGGCCCCACTTTGGGCACCCCTGGCCTAGCTGCTCCTCTGCTGCTCACCACTTGCATTCCTACAACTCACTCTGGAACCCCTGCCAATTACTTGGTCTCCTCTCTTCTTCTCATCATACCTGCCTGGAATCTTCTGCCTTCCTCTTGATGCCAGCCATCCTCATAGAGTCCTGTAAGAAAATTAAAGTCTGACTGTGACTCTCACCATCCTCTAACAGACACCTTACTCACCCTTCTCTTCCTTTGCAGGTTTCCCAGAGCCTCCTGTAAATATATAATTCACTGTAAATAAACTCACTTACCTTTTTTATTTTATATTTATATTCAATTATTTATTAATTAAAAAAAAACTGTCAAAAAGAAAAAACATTGAATGTAAAGGGTGCAGAAAGAAAGAAAAAAAATTGTATAATATCTGCCTCTTATTAATAAATAAATAGATAAATAAACAAACATCTCAGGCTTGAACAATCAAAGTGAAAAAAACCATCAGGCGCTCTTCACATGGTATCATACTTACCTAACATTTTTAACTTAATCATCTTTTTAAACATATAAATTGTTTTAGAAATTTTTATGTTGATATCGAGGCAATTCCACAATCCTATTCCCTGAATTACAATGTAGCTCCTTCAGACTAGTTCTAAATGAAGGTTTTACAAACATCTCCATTCCCTTAAGGTTATAATGACCATCTTTTAACAAATTTGAATTGAATATTTGGGGGTAATCTATTTTATGAGCTTTATACATGACTTGTAAAATATTGTATTCAACCAAATCATAAAATTTTAACAATTTCAACTAATGAAATAATATATTTGTTGGGTGACCATAGCACTTCCTACTAATAATTCTTATAGCTCTTTTTTTGTAAAATAAACATAGGGTTTGTAATTGTTTTGCATGCTTTTCCCCAAACTTCAATACAACAGATTAAATATTGAACAATCATTACATAATACACTATAGATAAACCTTTGTCATTCAAAAACTATTTTACTTTATACAGTAATGCAATCCATTTTATTATTATTATTCTTAAGTAATTTACATGAGATTTCCATGTCAGCTTAACAATACCCACACATTTTATTTCATTAACCCCATGAATTTCAATACTGTCAATTTTAAATGGGACTTCAATCATTTTATTTATATTACTAAATATCATGTAGTTTGTTTTCTCCAAATTTAATGATAACTTCTGAAGTTGGAACCAAGTTTGTATTTTTACGAATTCTGTCTGTATCATTTCTAATACCTGTTCAATATCTTCACCCAAACAAAAAATGTGGTATCATCTGCAAATAAACACACTTCAGAAGCCCTGACACATCAACCAGATCATTCACATACAAATTAAACAATTTTGGTCCCAGCACAGAACCTTGAGGGACTCCACATCCAGTTCACAAAATTTAGATCTTACATCGTTTACCTGTACAAACTGTCTCCTATTATTCAAATAACTGGATACCCACTGTAGTGCTAATCTAGTCCCATATTTATTCAGTTTTTCAAGGAGAATGGTGTGGTCAATAGTTCCAAGTGTGGTCAATAGTGCCAAAGACCTTTTTTAAATCAACAAAAACACCAGCACAATACTGTTTTTGATCAACAGCATTTGTTATCTCTTAGTTCCATGAGACCCACTGACGTTGAATTATTTGTTCTAAACCCATATTGACTATTACTTAAAATATTCTGTTTGTCTAAAAATTTATCTAATCTAGTTACAAATAATTTTTCTAATATTTTTGAAAATTGTGGCAACAAGGATATTGGTCTGTAATAAGTGAACACACATTTCTCACCATTCTTATAAAGAGGAACTATCTTTACTATTTTCATGTTTCCTGGAAATGTTCCTGTTGAAAATTCTAAATTACATATACTGTATATGTAAATGGTTCAATAATATAACTCATTATATCCTTTAGGCTGCACAGAAATCTGTTGGAATCAGCCTCCCCACCATCACAGACATCTACACCTCCAGATGCAGGAAGAGGGCCACCTGCATCATGAAGGACCCCACTCACCCAGCACACACACTTTTTGCCCCACTCCCCTCAGGAAGGAGGTTAAGGAGCATTAAGTGTAGAACCACTAGACTGAGGAACAGCTTCTACCCTGAGGCTGTTAGACTCATGAATCTCTAACTAGAATAATCACTGTGAAAAACCATATCATGTTGCTGCTGATCTGTTTCATGTTGCTGCTGATCTGTTTCAATGTTGATGTGTTCATGCGTGCACATCTGCTCACAGACTCATGTTCATGTTTGTGCTGATGTTCAATGTTTTATGTTATGAGTGCTTAGTGTATATTTAGTTGATGTTTTTCTTAGTTCATATCTTAGATGTTATTACTGTTTTTCTTATACATTTTATTGTTGGATGTAACTGGGACCCTGTGTACATAATTTCGCTCCACCACATGTACCACATGAGGTGCGAATGACAATAAAGAAACTCTGACTCTCGCTCTGACTCTGACAAACATCATGTCCATGTCCATCCAGTCTTTTGATCTTGTATCTGCAAGATTTTTTACATTACTCAGTATTTCTTCTTTATCAGTGTCACAGAGAAAAATGCTGTTGGCACAACCCATGACTGTTTGACTCACATTTACATTTGGTATTTTAGCTGCAAGACTTGGGCCAACATTCACATAATATTCATTGAATTCATTTACTTTTTTATTTTGATCATAGATTTTCTTGTTATCTTTTACAAAATACTGTGAATTACCTGATCGTACTTTATGATTTTTCAAAACACTATTCATTACTCCCCATGTTGCTTTCATACCACCCTTACTTTTGTTTAGTAAGCCACTATGATATTCCTTTTTATGTTTTCTTATAATCCCTCTAGACTGGACTGTTGCAATGGTTTATTATCTGGGTGTCCAAATACATCTTTAAAAACATCTTCAGTTGATCCAAAATGCTGCTGCCAGAGTCTTAACTGGAGTTAGTAGGAGAGATCATATTTCTCCTGTTTTAGCTTCTCTCCATTGGCTCCCTGTCAAATCCAGAATAGAATTCAAAATATTACTTCTAACCTACAAAACTCTCAAAAATTTAGCTTCATCTTATATTGCAGATCTTATTGTTCCATGTTTTCTTAACAGAGCACTTTGTTTTCAGACTGCAGGTTTATTTGTAGTTCCTAGAGTTTCCAAAAGCAGAATGGGAGGCAGCTCTTTCAGTTATCAGGCTCCTCTCTTGTGGAACCAACTTCCAATCTCTGTCCGTGAGACAGACACATTATCCAGTTTTAAAACTAGGCTTAAGAATTTCCTTTTTGTTAAATCCTATAGTTAGGGTTGGCTTGGGTTTCCTGAGCTGTCCCTTAGTTATGCTGCTATAGGCTTAGACTGCTGGAGGACAAACTGACCACACTTTTTCACTCTGCTACTGTCTTTACTTATCTGCTCTACCTGTTTTATATTTGTAATTTTTTTCCATCCTTGACAGTTGATACGTCAGTTTCTCTTTTATTAGTGTCCAACCTGTTGTACAACTAATATGGCTTCTGTTTTGGCTTTGCTCCCTTCCTATTTGCCCTGCAATGCATCTACTGTCCACATGTCATCTCTCCTCAGTCCTCTCACTGAACGATTTCTTCTTGGCTAACCGCTCCCTCTGAATAACTTCATGCACTTCACTATTCCACCACCAGGTTTCTTTATCATCCATTCTCTTTCCAGATGACACAGCAAGTACCTTCTTACTCGTCTCTCGGTTGCTGTAGTAGTCCAATTATCTGGAAACTCTTTCTTACCACCCAGATCCTTTAACAGCTCCTCTCTGAATTTCTTCCTTCTTCATCTTCCACCATTTGGTCTTCTCTGATTTTGCTCTTTTTCTCTTCTTCACAACAACAGTCATTCTTCACACAACCATCCGATGCCGTCTGGCCACGCTCTCCCCTGCCACAACCTTACAGTCTCCAATCTCCCTCAGGTTTCCTCTTCTACACAGAATGTAGTCGACCTGTGTACTCCTTCCTCCACTCTTATAGGTCACTCTATGTTCCTCCCTCTTTTGGAAATAACTGTTGACTACAGTCATTACCATTTTCTTGGCAAAATCCACCACCATCTGTCCATCTAGGGTGCCTGGGGGAGCAGATGTGGGGGTTAAGGAATGTTAGCTTAAGAGCTCAGAGTGGGGCAAATTAGGGTGGAGGCAGGTGTGGATGATTCACCTGTCCCATCCTCGTTTCTGGCAAACTGGCAACTTCTCAATCACAGGCTCACTTTGTCTTACCTACGTGCCACCACCCATTGCTTCCTAATTAAATTTGTTAAACCATTTGGCTAATTTCTCATTAAATAAGTGAATGTGCACATTTTCCAACATTCATTTTGAAAACATTTCAAAATCTTTCACAAGGACCAATTTCATTGTGTTAATTTTTTTTCTTTCTTTTCTTTTTTTAATTTAGTTTTGAGTCTTAAAAATGTGAGGGAGAATGAAGGACACTTTATAGAACTCAAAATGTAACCAGTTTTTCCCTGCATGATACTGGGAATTCAGTCCAAGCAGAAAAACTTTTACACAGAACGGTTGCTGCAAGTCAGAGGATTAAAAAAGGGGTTGCTTTATGCTACATAGCTATTGGTTTGATAATTTTATGTCTCATCTTCAGTTTGCTACATTTAACTTCTCACTTTTATTTTTATTCCTCTCTTTTACACTTTTACCTGATGGTTTCTAATTTTAGCTTTTTGCTACAGATTTGTTGATTTAGCTATTGTTTTATTAATTTAAGTTTTTGGCTGCATGGTTGCACATATTAGCGTTGGGCTTTAATTTGTCTGATTTTATCTTTTAGCTACTGTTTAGATACATGTAGTGTTTAGCTACTATTTTGATCATTTTCGTTTTAGCGTACAGTTTTGCTTTTTGTAGCGCTTAGCCCTGGTTTTACTCATTTTAGCTCATCTGTTTCAAATTTCACATTTAACAATTCTTCATCAAGTTTCAGCAGTCACTCATGTTGCATTTTCACAGAAAGTAAAGATCCTCTGGTGTTGTTTTTTTAATGAAGATCTATCATGCTATGATTCTCTGAAAACCAGCATTTTCATCTCAGTATTCTGTGACCAAAAAAATCAAAAGCTTAAAAATAGAGCTCTAATAAGGTCTGAGGCTTTTGGCCAGGAAATTATCCCTTCATGCTCCTATTCCTTGTATCTGCATACTTCTCCAACCCTCGAGAAAGAGGTTTCTCTACCTACCGATATTAAATTTTTTCTAATATATGGTCAGGCTGTGATGCTCTGAAAAAGATTATTAATTTGATGAAAAATCTAAAGTCAAATCAAGATAGTGTCTCACTCTCCAGCACATCCTTGTCAGAGAACCTATAGCTGATGAACCACCTAACTGACTCCTGCATGCAAACAAACACAAATGTCTGGAATTTCTGTACGGTTTTGGATACAGAATCAACACTGCACACATAAACCCATATTCATATGCAACAGTTTTAACCTGGCAGTTTCTGCTGTGGGTAAATTACTTGTAATTGTAATTCAAACTTGAACAAGTTCCCATCTGTCCCTCACACATTATTCATATCCGAGGCATGGATAAAATGCTCCCTACTCAGCTAATTGTTTCTTTGCATACAACAGCACATACTCCACGCTTACCAAGTTCCCTCTGAGCGTTTGAGCTTCTTATCCTATTCCACTGTCAGAGACAGAGCATGAAAAACAGCTGACTGGATTCAGGAGCTTCTCAAAGTCCTCTATTTCCTGCACCACGATATTTCTAGTCTAGGTGAGGAGGCTGAACCAGTTTCCTCTCCTTTTATTTCCTCAGAATCAGTCGTGTTTTTTGTTTGTTTGTCTCCTTCCCTCACATCTGAGTCTTTCCCTCCTGAGAATAAACAGATAAGGAGAACAGGAAATGGAGTGTGAAAGAAGGCAAAACAATACAGATGATTCAAAATAAGGTGTGATGCTATTTACATGATTTTAAAACAATGTCGGTCAAATATGACGGAGCATTTGTGTGTGTGTGTGTTTTTTTTTTTTACATCAGAATATGTTTCGTTGCCACAGTTGCAAAAGGCAACCAGGTCTGTGTTTCGTTCTTTTGCTCGAGTTCCCTTTTCCTTTCATGTGCGATCGTGTCTGTGAGCGTCCTGGTATTCTCCTCACGCTGATCCTACCCATCATTTCACAGAGCAGCAGATCATCTCTGGTCTTCTCATCTCTCATCACCACCATGTTGTTTCCCGCCAACTGGGAAACACCTTCAGCTCTTCTTTTTGAATCTATGCTGAAATATATCCCCAGTGTTTATGTCAAACAGCTTATATTGTTTTGTTTTTGCACTCAGGTCCTCTGCTGCCATCATTTCTTGTCTGTCTGTCTTGCTTTCTGAATATCAACGTAACACAGTATCAGAAAAACAAACCACATCCTGTATGCACTTATTTTGGTCTGCAACAAATCACCTTAAAATAATCTTCATCTAGTAGTGGAAAGTAAAAAATACAATTTATTCACGTTACTGTACTGTGATTTGTGTACTTTAAACAATTTAGTCTGGCTGCATTCACACATAACTGATGAACATCTAACCAGGCTAAAAAAAAAAAAAACATATTTTGTTTAGTGTAAACTCACTTTGAGCTAAAAAAAAAAAATCTCAGCTAAAATGTTACCTTTACTTTGTAGTCCAGACCTATGGTAATCTACTGATCGAACATCAGACACTCATGAAAATTAATTGAAAATAATCTGAATGTCTTTTTAATAGAAGTCTGGTCTGTTTTTAAATAGTCCAGTGCTTTAAAAGTCATGTTGTGTATTTTTGTGTCTCCATGAGTAAAAACTGCATCACTGTGGCCACAAGAAGGAACTGTAATCAAGATCTTGAAGGCAGATTTTAAAGAGTTTTTCTAACACCTGCTTTTGTGATTTGGGCAACTTATTTAAATTTTTGACAGGTTAATGTGCAGACTGCACTGAAATGACTATTTGTATTTAAATCTCTTTTGTGGGAGCTTTTTATTTTGTCATTTCACATTAATCTGTGGGTGGCAGCTATTAACACATGTTTGCCTCCAACCTTTCTGCGTAAGTAACTTTTACTTTCTTAAACATCCACTCATCAGAGCGGCTGTGGTGCAGTGGTAGGGCAGCCAATGCTGTATTTAACATGTGATGTGTCAAATGCAGAGGACAAGTTTCATCATTGTATGGGAACAAACAATGATGGCGACACATAATATTTTATTTTATGCCATTGTCATTATTTACGGTACTCACGGGTTATGTTTTTAGGTGCATTTGATTAATTGCTCATTAAAAGAAATAACAAATCACACACAACTCTATATATCTAGACACATCAAAGATGACTTAGTGAAATCAACTTGAGCACCAGAACAGGGAAGAAAGAAGATTCAATCACTTTAAATGTGGCGTTGTTGTTAGTGCCAGATAGGCTGGTTTGAGAATTTCAGAAACTGCGGGAAACTGGGATTTTCACCCAGAACCATTTGTTGGTTTACAGGACATGTCTAAAAAAGTGAAAATATCCATTGAGTGGCAGTTGAGTGGATGAAAAAGCCTTGTTGATGTCAGAGAAGGAGGGGCAGACTGGTTCAAAAGAATGTAGCTCAAATAACCACTCATTACAACCAAAGTCTGCTGAATATCATCTCTGAATGCACATCATGTCCAACTATGAAGCAAACAGGCTACAGCAGCAGAAGAACACACCAGGTGCCACTCCTGTCAGCTAAGTAAAGAAAACAAGATGTAATTCTCACAAACTTACCACGGCTCGACAATAAGAGATTAGAAAAACATTGCCTGTTCAGAAATCCATCACTGGATGTACAATGATTCACTTTTGGAATCACTGTCTTTAAAGATGGCTGCCACTGCTAAGCAACCTTAACACAAAAATGACTATAACAGGTGTGGTTGTAGCTGATATTTATTAGCAACATTTGACCCAAGCACCAACACGTTTTGTAAGATATAAATCTTGCAAGATGTGTTGGTGCTCGGGTTGAAAAGAGCACTAACGAGAAGAAACATATGAATGCTGTAGTGAGCAGCGCTGTATAAGTCATCGAATTACAGTACCCGTTTTAATGCACAAGAAATATTTCTATTTCCTTTTTCAAAGAAAATCTCAGCTAAAGGTCTTCTCAGTTCTTCAACGTCTTAGTTTCACAAATTATTATGTGAACTGAGCTTGGTTGAGTTAAAAATAAAACTTCAACATTTGGGGACTTAATCCCTCTCTGACAACAGTAGAAATGTCTCAGTAGAGAAGGCTTTGGCTTCCTGTGATCAGGATTTACTGAGACTTTAGAAAAAAAAAGAAAAGGTTTTGGACATTAAAGCTGTAATCGTGTAACTTTATGTGAAATTCTTCTGTAAATTTTGAATGGCTTACCAAGCAGGCAGCTAAAACCAACAATCAATCTTCAAAAGTCTTTTCTGTGGCCATCAGAGCAGCCTATTAAAGTCGGCACGCAGACATCTATCCAGCAGCAGACAGCATGTCGATAGCCATGGCAGAGTAGTGACCGGCTGTACCACTTTTAAGTCAATAATGCTTTAGATCTGCACGGACTTGCTGTGATCAAATGCTCCCATTTCTTCACTAATAAGCCTCTGTGTGTGTGTGAGGATGGTGGAAGGCCATTCTGTGCCTGTGTGCATGTGTGTTTTCATTACTGCGTTGATCCTGACAGTCCTTCTAATGAATTCCTGTCCATGTGCTCTTGCTTTCAGACAGTTAACAACCTTTTCAAATTCAAATGCTCTCATGAGCCATTAAAGATTTTTTACTTGTTATGTGTGTTTGAATAAAGGCTTCACAAATGCCTCAGAAGTACCATCAAATATCACCTACAGTTTTGGTCATTTATAACGAGCCTGTTTTCACATCATATGACACCTTGTTGCAATTTAAAAGTTAATGACAAATTTGTGACAAAGAGAGAAACATATTGTAGGGGGAGAAAAAAAGAGTTTTGTGGAAAATGTAATGTTGCCCAGTGGTGTTTTACTGCGGCAACATAACCCCTGTAGTTTTTATCATCATCATCAAACTTTTAACCCTAGCCTCAAAAGTAAGCCTCCAAATCCCAGATGGAAAGCTGGATGCACAAAGGAGAAACCTCAAAGCTACATATTTTGCCTTCCATTCTATTTTCAGTTTTGGTAGCGTGAAGCTTGATAGCATGCTAAACGTAATGTCGTTCCAAACATGATTTGTCTTGCCACTTCCTGTCAGTGCTAGGTCTAAAACATTGGGCAACTGCTTTAGAGTGTTTCTGGCAAATAAATGGTTTAATTAATTTTATCTATAAAATAATAAATTACAGCCAAAATGCAATTTCAAGGCACGTTCCAAAACATATTAGACAGTTCCCCCTAAGTAAGCACTTAGCACCAGTGAGTAAATACCTTCCTTTTTATTAGGAAGAAAAACCAATTGAGATAATTGCCTCAATCAGTTTTGGTAATAAAAACATAAGAGTGAGCAATGAGATAGAAATAGCAACAATTCAATTCAATTCAGTTTATTTATATAGCGCCAATTCACAACAAAGTTGTCTCAGGGCACTGAACAGAAACATTCACATATATAGAAAAGCCACTTAGTAAAGTTCTCTAAGAAAGCAGCAGACATGTTGAATCACCATCACCATCTCCCATCCAACAACAAACAACAACAATGCTTGTCTGTGGACAGTCATGGTAATGCCCCCAGATTAGAAAGATTCAACTCTGAGAAACACCTGCAGGAAGAACAACGTGTAAAAATGACAAGGAAGAGACAGAATGATCGTGTCTTCTGTTGCCTTTGGGTCAAAATTATCAAAGGCCTCAATATTTAAAACTGTATCAGTTTAACCCAAAGGAAACAGGAGAGTTAATTGCTCTCAAGCTGAGCCAGCCACTCCACAGAGACAATAGATTTTAGGAAACTGATCTTGTATCAGAGATCTTGCTCGTGTGGCCATGTGGTATTCTTCATGACCATATGGGAAGGCTGGAATACAGAAGAACCATGACCTTTTGTCTTTCCTATTGGCTCCTTCTTTACCTCAACAGACCACATGAATAACCTCATTACTGTGGACAAAGCCTAGATTCATCAGTACATCTCCCCCTCCTGTCAACAGTCTACATGAGACATAGATCACCAACCCAAAATAAGCATTTCACCTGTGATGTTTGAGGACCATGGCCATAGATTTAAAGGATCTGGCTCAGATACCAGCTTCTTCACACTTAGCTGCAAGCTTCCCTAGCACACACAAAGTTTACGGCTTGAAGACACCAACAGAACCACATTATTTGCAAAATGCAGTGATGAGACTAGCTGACGTTCTCAGTTCAGACACCCTCCTTTCCATCACTGCACGTTTCCATGTCTGTCCATGAACACCACAAACTGGATCAGATACAAGGGAGGGACAGCCCTGACAGAGTCCAAACCTCATCTGTAACATGTCTGGTTTTGTGCTGAGAATGTGAAGACAGCTCTTGCTTTGGTCATACAGGGACCAAATAACCCTGGATGCTTGAATCCACAAAACAAGTGTGGACTAAATAGACAAAAACCCATGAATCTAGTGGTGTAGTCTACGTGATACACTGGTATACGGCATATACCCACTAGAAAAACTTGGGAATTTCTGGGTAATCACTTAAAAGTGCCAAATGATATGTAACGTGACATATCATTGGGCACGTGTCATTGATAAGTTCAACAACAGCAAAACACTTCTGTAACAGTCTGTCTGTATGCAGCACTTGTTTAATACATTCGCTTATAAAGACCAGCACAAACTCTCTGCTGCTCTGTATACTGTCCCCTCCATTTTCCTCCTGTTCATTGAGGCTCACAGCCATTGGCTGAGCTCACTACCACAGCTCACTGCTTTGTGATTGTTTTTTTATTCAAGTGCTCCTGTATGATTGACTGAGGAAGTAGTGGGAACAAGTTAGATGGAAGTCAAGAAACGCAGTAGTTACAGGAGTTTCAATGCTTTCGACAATGGACTGAAAATGAAGAGAAAACAAGCTTCACTTTTAGAATGTTTCTACAAACCAGCTGCCCCTGAAGTCACAGAGGCAGCTTTACAAGATCCTCCCACTTTGTCAGCTGAAACCAGCAATAACGAGGCTGATGTCAGCATTACCCCTGGTAAGTGGCTAGTATACAAGTTAGAAGAAGCTAGCTCAAGCTGCGTATCATCGTACAGTCCAGCTATTTACAGTAACATTTCACAGGGCAGTACTTGCGTGCAAGTTTACAGGATTAACATAAGTTTAGTTCATCAAATAAATCTCTGCAGATTAGAGTAGCAATTTTTTATGGGCATAATGAATGTGGTTAAATTATATCTTACAAATTCATATACAGTAGTCCTTCACTATTTCGCGATTCGACTTTTGTGGACTCGCTCTTTTGCGGTTTTTCAGAGATTGTCATACTTAATATAACTCATGTGATTGGGACGGTATAGGATAAAAAGTTAACAAAAATAAATAAATACTTCAGACAGGCGCAAACATTTTGTAGTTTTCTTTCAATAAGCCTATACTGTAACACCAGTCAAAAAGAACTACACTACCCAGGAGCCAACAGTGCTTCCAGCCGCTGCTTTCTGTCGAAATGGAGGGAAAGTTTTGCAAAGCAAATCTATATTATCTATTAAGCTCACAGAAGTGGCAGGAAAGTTACAAATAATTCTGAAGCTGAACTCATCCTTCAAGTTGTATCTTCACTGGTGAGTACCTGGGCTGCAGTTGAGTCTAACAGTGTGACCCAGATCCTGGGGGCTATAGGGAACAGACCGCAGTGGGGTTCAGCCTGGTTCTGGTTGCGCAGTGCTGGTCTGAACCAGGTCGATGTGGTGGACTACATCCTGGGCAGACTTGTGTTCAGAGTGTCCTTCCTGGAGTGACAGTGCACACACATCAACCTGGACGAGGCGGTGGGATTAGTCATGCTGCAGGGCAGCCGAACCAGAACTGAGCTTCTGCAGAGCTGGTGAGTATAAAATTTTGCAATACTCTTCAGTACATACGTATCATATGTTGTTAAAATTACATAGGTTTAAGAGTGTGGGAAGAGTTTATGAAGCCTTAAATATATATAGATACCAAAATAAATATAGCATTCCTACTTCTCTGGTTTTCACATATCGTGGGTGTGTGTGGAACGTAACCCCCGTGATAATCAAGGGACTATTGTATTATGGCTTGATAATTTGTAAATAGTTGTCTGATAATCAGAGATTTTAAAAGTTTAGTGAAGTATATTATGCTTAGCTAACATTTTGTAGAATAGTCCTTGTCACACAGGGCAGTCATTAAAAAGTGTAGAAATATAATATTACAGTCTGATCGTTTCATTTTCAGGTTTTAGTTTGTCATAGTGCAAAATAGTAAGCAGTTAATAATGAATGTAATCATGGATGTATGATTAGACTTGGTCCAGCATTAGATGCAATTAGTAATACAGGTATTAGAAAAACTTAAAGTGTACAATTATGATTAATTTATTTACTTGCAGGATGTGCTGTTTGCAATACCATAAAATCAACCAGTGACAGAGAACCTAGTTTAAGGTATGGTGAGACAGAAGCACAGAGATTTTGTAAGAGATTTAATCTTTATGAAAACCAAATTGTCACTGGCATGAGAGATTTAATTGAGGATAAAAGCAGGGAGCCTGAAAACCTTAAACCACTGATCACTTGCATGCAAACCATTCTATGTAGCACAACTGAGTGTAAAAGAGTGTTTAGCTTAATGAACAATGTATACAGATAAAAAGTATTCTCTATTGTTGTCAAATGTAAGTCATATCTTGATGATTAGTATAAATGGGCCTTCTGATCATCGTTTTGAACCTGTGGAGTAACAACATGGTTAAGAAAACACCGCTCTGCAACAGAAACAAGAAGACTACTGAAACCGAATGAGCCTGAGAACAAACACATTTGGAAAATTTTATAGACACTTTGAGTTGATTCAACCTGTTTTTTTGTATAATTAATACTTCTGTACTTACTAATAAATACTTGAATATGTTTGGTTTTGATACTGTTTATAAATTTTATAACATGTTTTTAATACAAAGCCAAATATTGTACAAAGTTTGTTGTACATTTATTCACATATAAGCATCAGAGAAATTCTGAAATGTTCAACATGCTTAAAAATCTAAATAAGTTGACAATTACAATGTACTAAATGGTGTACTTTGGTTTCTAAGCACAGTATATCCTGTACAAAAATGCAGACTACACCACTGCATGAATCTCATATTAACTCTTGAAAGGTGATGCTCTGGTCCAATGTTCCACAACCTGGATAGGTTCAGACCTTCAAATATAATTTTCTTTCTAAAATACCACATTATTAATGCTAGACATCTTTGTTTAGATATAAAAATGTTATATTGTAGCACTAGCAGGCTAAGTTACTTGAAGCAAGGATGAAATTAAGGCTTTAATTACATGAACCTTAAGACAGAGCTGCACAGCCTCTTGATGGAGATACATTATTTAAATTAATATGGAAGTTCTAAATACTCTAAAAAACATGTTAATAGTTTCAACAACATAGTTTAAGAGATTGAGGCAGTCTAAATATAAATCAGAACATACAGGTGTTTCCAAAGCAACTGTTTAACTCTGGTGTGCCCAACCAGTCGCTTGCGGGCAAAGCGAAACCTTGACTTGTATTCTCACAGACATAGTCTCGCGAGTTTTGGGTGCGGTGACACAGCGCTCTCACGAGACTTTAGGCTCAGTAGTGGAGTAAAACATGGATGGAAAACTAACGAACAAGCAAACGAAAACTTTTTATTTTCACACAGAGTGGGAGGAGGAGTATTTTTTTGTTTATTCTAATTCGAAGTCCATTTGCCTCATCTGTAATTCGAGCGTTGCCTTACCCAAAAAGTGTAACTTGGACCGGCATTTCAAGACGATGCACAAACGGTTTGAGACAGATTTCCCTCTTAAAAGTTCTTTACGGACTCAGAAAGTGCTGGAGCTAAAAAACAAGCTTGCAGCCCAGCAATCAGTCTTCACTCGGCCCAGCACAAAAGGTAAAGCTGCTACGATAGCTTCCTACCGTGTTAGCCGCATCCTGGCTCAACATAAGAAGTCTTTCAGCGATGGACAAGTTATGAAAGAAGCGTTTATTGAGGCTGCAGATGCGCTTTTTCATGATTTTAAAAATAAAAGTGAGATCGTAGCTGCTATTAAAGACGTGCAGTTGTCCAGACAAACAGTGACACGGCGATGTGAGGGAATGGCTGTGGATGTGGAGGAGCAGCTAAAAAAGGACGTGGAACAATGTGAGTGTTTCTCTCTTCAGTTTGATGAGTCGACAGACATGGTGGATGTAGCCCAGCTGTGTGTTTTTATCAGAATGGCCTTTGCAGACATGAGTGCAAAAGAGGAGCTGCTCACCATCTTGCCTTTGAAGGGACACACAAGAGGAGAAGATATTTTTAATGCGTTTATGGAGTTTGTTAATAAAAGCAACTTGCCCCTCTTTAAACTAATTTCTATAACAACTGATGGCGCTCCAGCAATGACTGGTCACACCAGTGGATTTGTTGCACTCTGCAAGCAGAATGATGCTTTCCCAGACATTTTGCACTATCACTGCATCATCCACCAACAGGCCCTGTGTGGGAAGATTTTAAACATGAAGGAAGTGATGGATGTTGCCATGAAAACTGTGTGCTCTATAAGGGCCAGGAGTCTGCAGAGGAGGTTGTTCCGGGCTCACTTGGAGGAGGCAGGAGCAGACCACACAGACCTGCTGCTGCACATGGACGTCAGGTGGCTAAGCAGAGGTAAATTTATGGACAGATTCAGTGAGCTGTTGCCTGAGATCAGGGATTTTCTGAAGCTGTCAGATCATGGTGAACATTCAAAACTAGAGGACACCCAGTGGCTTTTGGATTTAGCCTTCCTCACAGATCTCACCAGCCTGCTCAATGAACTGAATTTGGAGCTTCAGGGAAAGGACAAAAACATAATCCACATGATCAGTTCTGTGAGCACCTTCAAAAGCAGGCTGCAACTGCTCACAAGTCGGCTGCAACGCAGGGACCTGCGAAACTTCCCACACATGGAGGTAGAGCTACAGCGCCAAGGGAAAGAGGTCCCACAACTGGACAGTGCACACTATTCTAAGCAGGTTCAGAGCATCTCAGCAGAATTTGAGAGACGATTTACTGACTTTTCCTCCATCGAGCCTGTTACCAGCTACATGTGTTATGCTTTTGGAAATGTTGATGTGGATGACATTGTGTCCAAGTTGGTGTCCGTGTTTCAACTGGACAGCTCTGGTGTTGAAAATGAGGTGTTGACTCTGCAAAATGGCATTGGGATCAAATCCAGAGCATCACCTGGCGTGGATGGAGAGTTCTGGAGTCTGCTGTCAGAAGAAAAGTATCCTAACATCCGAAGATGTGCTTTGAACTTAACAGCACTTTTTGGATCTACCTACCTGTGTGAGTCTGCTTTTTCACACATGAAAATCATCAAGTCCAAAAACAGATCCACAATGAATGATGATCATCTGGAGACCTGCCTGCGCCTCGCAACCACCTCATACTGCCCAGCTTATGAGACCCTGGCCTCCTCCTCTCAGTGTCAGAAGTCCCACTAAGGTAGAGACACATTTATTTTATACAGCTTGCATAAAAAGTTGTCTCCTATAGACACATCATGTTCTGTTTTATTTACTTTAAAGAAGTGAGGAGTAGGGATTGATGAAAAATTATGTTTGTTGATAATGAGACTGGACGAGTAGCTCTCGGCAAATTGCCGACTTCAAAAGTAGCTCTTGGTTCAAAAAAGGTTGGGCACCCCTGGTTTAACTTATCAGCGTGGACTTGGAGTTGAAGATGCCGTCATACACCTGCTTCAGCAAACTCACTGTCATGTAGAAAAGGCAGACAGCACTGTGAGAGTCATGTTCTTTGATTTCTCCAGTGCATTTAACACAATCCAGCCTGATTTGCTTTGTCAGAAACTCCAGAAGACTCAGGTGGAGGCCTCAACCATCACCTGGATCAAAGACTACCTGACAAACACACCACAGTTTGTGAGACTGAAGGGTTGTGTGTCTAACCAGGTGGTCAGTAGCTCAGGAGCACCACAGGGGACTGTACTCTCACCATTCCTTTTCACTCTCTACACCTCAGATTTCCAGTACAAAACAAATTCCTGTCATCTGCAGAAATATTCTGATGACTCTGCAGTGGTCGGGTGTATCAGAGATGGACAAGAAGCTGAGTACAGGGAACTGGTGGATTGCTTTGTGCCATGGTGTGGAAACAATCATCTCATCTTGAATGTGAACAAAACAAAGGAGATGATTGTAGATTTCAGGAGAAACAGGAACAGGTCCAACCCTATTTCCTTCATGGGAGAAGAAGTGGAGGTGGTGGAGAAGTATAAATACCTTGGGGTTCACCTGGACAACAGACTGGACTGGAGATGCAACAGTGAAACCGTCTACAAGGAACAGAGCAGACTGTACTACTTGAGAAAGCTGAAGCCCTTCAACTTTTGCAGCAAGATGTTGCATATCTTCTATAAGTCTGTTGTAGAGAGCGATATCTCTTCTGCCATCATCTGCTGGGGTAGCAGCACCAGAGCAAGTGACTTAAAAAAGATCAACAAGCTCATAAAGAAGGCTGGCTCAGTTCTGGGGACTCCTCTAGAACCTTTGGAGATGATTGTACAAAGAAGGATTCTTCATAAAATTAAGAACATTATAGACAACTCTCAGCATCCTCTTCATCAGATTGTCATACAACAACAAAGTGTCCAGTCAGAGGCTTCTTCAAATCTGTTGTAGCACAGACCGCTACAAGAGATCCTTCCTGTCCACAGCCATCAGCAATAACAATGGATGCTGTCAATAACATAGACAGCATCCAGCATCCGCAGGGTGCTTGTAGAAGCGTTCATGTAAATAATGTCACCATAGTCAATGGAGGGAAGAAAAGTCACAGTTACAAGCTGTTTCCTCGCATTCTGATTTAGACAGGATCTATTTCTGAAAAAGAAACCCAATTTAACTTTCAATGTCCTTACTGGGGTTTCCACGTGAAGCTTAAAAGAGAGATGCGAGTCGAACAAGATACCCAAATATAAATAGGAATTGACAAACTCAATGGGGACACCATTAGAGGATAAAATCAGAGGAAGAACTGCTGGGAACAACTTCCTGTTTGAAAAAACTATCCCTTTGGTTTTATCAGCATTTAGGAGAAGTTTGAGACGGAGTAAGTCTGACTGGATGATATCAAAGGCAGATTACAAAAGCTGGAAAGCCTTAGCAATTGTTTTAGCTCGACAATAAACAACTGTGTCATCATCATAGAAATGTAAGGATGCATCAGGGATGCTCTGACCTACATTACCTATGTAGATTGTAAAGAGGGTGGGTCCTAAGACTGAGCCTTGTGGTACACCATTGTTGACTATTAAATAACTTGAGGGAGTATCGTGTTGAACATATTGCCTCCGATCTGAAAGATAGTTAGAGAACCAACCAGTGGTCTGATCTGAGAAACCAATTTCTGAGAGTTTATGACACAAGATGTCATGGTCCACAGAATCAAAAGCTAAAGAATAAATATAACTAAAATGTAGCCATTTTGACTGCTCTTATTGCAACAAGGTTGAGAGGTGCAGATTGGTAAGCTGTATTTTGTCAGGGTCCCGTAAGCCCTGCTTAAAAAGACTGCCTTTTATTATTATATCCTCGCTGCCTCCACATTGGCTTCTGCCTCTGAGATTGGTGTTGCCTCATGATTGACTCAACAGAGCTGTAATATGGCCACTGAGTTAAAGAAATCTAAAGCAGCGACTTCTTTGCCCGTGCTGCCCATTGACACAGCTGCAGCTGTGGTGATGCCATGGCAGCAAGTGGAGCAGGTGCATCAGCCCCGTCCTCGTCAGACTCTGAAGAGACAGATGAGTCATCTCTGAAGTCAGATATTCTGACCAATTAAATCTGAAGTCACAGTGATAATTAGGAGGGAAATGAAGGCAGTTCTTATGGATGATTTTAATTTTATTAGGAGCAAGTTGCAGGCGGTGAGAGCAGAGCTTGCTGAAAACACTGCAGCCCGCAGAGCTGACTTTGACCAAGTCAAGCTAAGTGTAACAGAGGCTGAAACTGGGCTGTCTTTATGCTCAGATGAGGTGGAGGAGCTGTGTGGGACCATGGTGGAATTGAAAAATTAGGTAAATGGGCTGAGCAAAAGGCTTGAATCCATGGAAGGAAATATGAAACGGAACAAAAGTAAGATTATTGGGGTTCCTGAATCGCTGGGCTCGTGCACCCCTAGAGTGAAAACCAAGATGCTAAAAAAGGTGGTGAAGCTGGACAAATCACCGCTGATCGATCACATGTACTGGATGCTGGGCAGGAGAGTCTTGGTTGATTAATCAAGAGTTATCATGGCCAAGCTGCATTATTATCAAGATTGTATGGAGACATTACAACAATGAGCATGCAGCGGTGGCCCGATCCACTTCTAAGAATCATCCATATTCATCGCAGTCGATTATACCCTGGGCGTGGCAAGGGCACCAGAGGTGAGGCGACTCCTGCGGAACCAACCAGGTGTCCAGTATGGACTGCTTTTGCCTGCATGGCTTCACATCATGCATGGAGGGACGACCAAGGTGTGTGTCGACGCTGATAAAGCTATGGAATATATCAAGAGGAATGTCATCCCAGCAACAGGTGGTGAGGATTGAAATAAACCATAGGATCGGCCTCCGGCAACCTGCATTTTTCTTAAGCTTGTGTTTGACTCAATATTTGGCTGTTAAGTCTTTTAATGGCAGTATGTACAAGATTTTATTTGTATTGGAGGTCGATTGTACAGGGTCGACACTGAGTTGATTGCCATCCATCCATCCATCCATTATCTTTACCCGCTTGTTCCATTTTGGGTCACGGGGGTCGCCGGTGCCCATGTCCAGCAATCACTGTGAAAGGGGCAGGGTACACCCTGGACGGGTCGCAAGTCTTGTTTCTTGTTATGATTTTTAATTTCTATTACTCATTTCATATGTGGGCAGACGGGAACATAGATGGTTGGATTGTGTTCTCTAGGGTAAGCACAGATGTGTGGATTTTCAGTTGACAGCAGTTTTTGTTCTCTCCATGTTCGAGTAGGAGAGAAGGGTGGGTTTATACCAGATCAGTCTTTTTTTGTTTGTTTGTTTCTTCTGTCATGTATTGGCTTGTAGTATTTTGTGTGTACATTATTTTTTGCTGTTCAACTATGACCAGCGTTAAGGACGTTAGTCAATCTAGTGACTGCTCAGTTCAATGTGTAAGCTGAAAAATGAAATCCTTTAATGGTCCAGTAAAATTCCAGAACATTATGTCACACTTGAAGCAAATGAACACAGATATCACCTTTTTACAGGAAACCCTCATGTGTTCTGCAGACAATGGAAAGTTTGTTAAAAAATTATCTGGTCAGGTGTTCCAATACAATTTTCAATCCAAATTAAGAGGGGTAGCTATTATAGTTGGGAAGTGGGTGCAATTTACAGCCTTGATAGCTGATACTGATACACGCTGATACTGCCAGGCGGTATATCATAGCGTTGGGGAAGTTATACACACTGCCAGGGATCTTGGTTTTGGTATATGCTCCCAACTGGGATGACTCTACATTTGTAGCAACATTTTTTCAAACATACCGAATATGTCGACATATAACCTTATAATTGTTGGTGACACAAACTGTGTGATTTAATCTCTTGATGACACTCCTGAACACCAGGAATGTCACTTTTCACTGTCTGGGAGGCATTAAAGGCCTACCTGAGGGGTCAAATAATTTCTTATTGTGCAAACAAAAAACGAAGAGCCTGGTATGGCTAGATCAGTTAATGGATGATATATTACAATTAGACAGTGAACATAGCCACTCCCCCTCACAGGCTCTAATGAAGAAACATTTGTTACTCCAAACTGAATTCAATACTTTACTCAGCAGGCAGAATATTTAATTTCTAAATTTATACAGGGTTACTATGACCACGGTGAAAGGGCTTGGTGTTTGCCTGCACATTCGCTACGGCGACAGTCAGTCAACCAAACAATTCCAGTAATAAACAATGACCAGAGAGCTGCATGTCACGACAATGATGGAATTAATAGATGTTTTAATAAATGTTACCAGTTATTGTATATGACTGAGTCATCAGCTAGCTTATCGGACATAGAGAACTTTTTTAAAGATCTTTAATTTTCTTCAGTGGATTTTGATCTTGCTGGAGATGTGAAGAGGGAGTTCTCTGTAGCTGAGAGAAACTCTGCAATCAATAATATACATAATGGGAAATCCCCTGCATCAGATGTTTTCCCATCTAAGTTTTTAGGAAATTTTCGAATTTACTCTCACCATTACTAATGTCTGTGTTTGAAGAGTCACTTGCTGCATTGACATTGCCACTGTCCATGTGTCAAGCTGTAATCTTGCTGATACCTAAGAAAGATAAAGATCCTCTAAACTATGGCTCATATCGACCTATCTTGCTTTTAAATACTGATGTAAAAATCCTTGCAAAAGTCCTGGCAAGACTACTTGAGGCACAATAGTCCCTACTGAACAGACGGGGTTTGTTAAAAATCGTCAAGATTTCTTAAATGTTTTGTGGCTGCTCGGTGTGTTGTATACTCCTAGTCCACCCGATCACACCTCTGATGAAGTCCTTCTTTCATTAGATGTAGAGAAAGCTTTTGACTGGGTGGAATGAAGTTATTTCTTTGAGACTTTAACGTTATTTAAATTTGGTCCAGAATTCAAATCATGGCTGAGGCTGATATGTACCTCCCCAATGGTGGCAGTCCACATTAACTGTGACATATCTAGATACCTCAAACTGCAACGAAGGGTGCCTGCTTTCACCTCTTTTATTTGCATTAGCAATAGAACCACTAGCTGTAACTTTACGGCAAAATTCCATCATTAAGGGGATGAATAAATTAGATACAGAGCACAAAGTTTATTATATGCAGATGACATTCTTTTGTGTATATCAGACCCTCTTACCATCCATCCATCCGTCCATCCGTCCATCCATCCATCCATCCATCCATCCATCCATACATCCATTCATCCATCCATCCATCCATCCATCCATCCATCCATTCATCCATCCATCCATCCATCCATCCATCCATCCATCCATCCATCCAT
>NC_056502.1:35493197-35513927 GCF_014905685.2 Nematolebias whitei
ATCCGCCTTCAACACCATGATCCCCCAAACCCTGATGGACAAACTATTCACACTAGGACTAAGCCCCTCCATTTGCAACTGGGTACTAGACTTCTTAACAAACAGACCACAGCCAGTGAGGATCCACAACTTCTCCTCCTGCACCATAACCCTCAGCACTGGCTCTCCTCAGGGATGTGTGTTGAGCCCCCTCCTGTTTACTCTGCTCACATATGATTGTGCAGCTACCCATCCAGGCTGTCACATTGTAAAGTTTGCAGATGACACAGCGGTGGTGGGATGCATCACAAACAATGATGAGTCCAGCTACAGGCAGGAGGTGGAACACCTGGAGAGCTGGTGGAAAGAGAATAACCTTCACATCAATGTGAAGAAGACAAATGAGATGATTGTGGAATTCAGAAGGAACAAAAACACCTACACCCCCCTGAACATAAGGGATCTGCGGTGGAAGTGATCTCTAGCTACAAGTACTTGGGTGTACACATGAATGACAACCTCAGCTGGAGCAACACCACCACCAGCCTGATCAAGAAAACTCATCAGAGACTCTACTTTGTCAGGCGGATGAGATGAGCTGGTCTGGGAAGCTCAGTCCTCACCTCCTTCTACAGGTGTGTAGTGGAGAGCATCCTGTGCTCCAGCATCAACGTGTGGCATGGAGGCTTCACAGCTGCAGAAAGAAAAGTGTTGCAGAGAGTGGTGAAGGCTGCACAGAAGTCTGTTGGAGTCAGTCTCCCACCATCACAGACATCTACACCTCTAGATGCAGGAAGAGGGCCACCTGCATCATGAAGGACCCACTCACACAGCACACACACTTTTTGCCCCTCTCCTCTTAGGAAGGAGGTTGAGGAGTATTAAGTGTAGAACCACTAGACTGAGGAACAGCTTCTACCCTGAGGCTATTAGACTCATGAATCTCTAACCAGAATAATCATTGTGGAAAAAATAGCATTGTGTTGCTGCTGATCTGTTTCATGTTGCTTCTGATCTGTTTCAATGTCACTGCTGATCTGTTTCAATGTTGCTGCTGATCTGTTTCAGTGTTGATGTGTTCATGCGTGCTCATCTGCTTACACAGACTCGTGTTCATGTTTGTGCTGATGTTCGACGTAATGTTTTTATGTTATTAGTGCTTAGTGTACAGGTCTTTCTCAAAAAATTAGCATATTGTGATAAAGGTCATTATTTTCCATAATGTAGTGTGCTAAGGGCTACGTTAGCTGCGCTTGACTACAATATATTTAAATGAACGGGTTCTCTCTTTTTCAATTTAAATTACTGCCATGTGACCGAGGTAACTATGCGTGGATTGTTTAATCAGTGACATGAGACGTTAATTTCCTTTGACCCATCAGAATAAATGCGGTCATTTATTGAACAGAATCAAAATTTAACATCAAAACATTGTACACTTGATTAGCTGATCTGGTTCTGATTAATAAAACTTGGCACGTTTTACTTAATAAGACAACAGGACTTGAAGAAGGCATCTAGATTACTGGCAAAATAGGAGAGTTTAAAGATGGGAAATGAAGGAGTTTAAATGGAGAGAAAAGATGGATGAGGGAAAGTGTGTTGACTAGGAATGGCACACTTCATCCGACCCCAGCTCAGCCCCGGTACACTCGGTGCGTGGCGACTCGTTACCTTTGCAGAAGATAGGTCAGCTCCGGTACAGAGATCCATTTCAACGCTACCTATCAGCGTCTCTGGTCAGGATGGCTGAGAATCGTCCGAAGTAGTGACGGTACTCCGTTCAACAGAATAAGCTTCCTTAGAAGTTGTAGGGCGTTACGCCCGGGTGAGTTCACAGCGAGGCGCTGTGACTCCAGATGGGATGGACGGACCCTCATCTCACGGTCAAATCCATCAGCTATTGATTAAATCTGAAAGTTCCTTAGGAACTCTCAGGAAGACTTCAGTCAGAGATTCCACTCAGAAGTGGAGGACTCCATGAAAGACTGAAGAAGACCCCAGGAAGACTCCGGTCAAAGACTCAAGAAGACTGAAGACTGAAGACTTCTTACTCAAGACTCAGAAGTTCCAGGAAGTGTGGACTCTTAAAGAGTTCTCCCTTCCGGTCACTTCAGGACTTCCTGATTGGTTGAAACAACCAACAGGGGGTGGTTCTAGTGATGTCAGAGGGTCATTACAAGTCAAGAAAACAGCAGGAATGTTTTAGAAACATCCCGTACAGACAGAAGACATGTTATGGTGAAGTGGGAGGAAGCAGATGCCAGTAGCTTCTTATTTACCGTCTGCTAGGTTTAAAAACAATCCACTTCGTTCTAATAACTTCTTGCTGACTTTCGACCGACATCACTACTTCTCATTTCAGACAGAAGATCAAAATGCATAATTACTTTGTAAATAGACATTTAACTTGATTTCTAATTTAAATGAGGATTAAAAAATCATTAATACTGTTTCACAGTTGATTTAAAATGAGTGGTTCACTTCTACCTTTAGAAATGGTATGAACTAAACACACTTTTGATTTATCAAGATATTGTAAAATAGTGATGATAATATAAAAGAAGAGTGTTCTTTCAATTGATTACTTCAGGATACAATTAGACTGTCTCTGGATGAGCTAATTCGTATTTCTGGATTCAAATCAATAAAATAACAGTTCCTGTCCCATGAAGGTCCTCAGAGGCAGGTTTTGGTCAGAGGCCGAGTTCACTACAATAATGTAATGATAAAAATGAAACTTTCATATATTTCAGATTCATTGCACACCAATGAAATATTTCAGGTCTTTAATTGTTTTAATACTGATGATTATGGCATACAGCTCATGAAAACCCAAAATGCCTGTCCCAAAAAATTAACATATTTCATCCCACCAATGAAAGACAAGTGTTTTTAATACAAAAAACGCCAACCTTCAAATAATCATGTTCAGTTATGCACTCAATACTTGGTCGGGAATCCTTTTGCATGAATGACTGCTTCAATGCGGCGTGGCATGGAGGCAATCAGCCTGTGGCACTGCTGAGGTGTTATGGAGGCCCAGGATGCTTCGATAGCGGCCTTAAGCTCATCCAGAGTGTTGGGTCTTGTAGCCCATTTCCTGCACACGCCTGTGCACGGTGGCTCTGGATGTTTCTACTCCAGACTCAGTCCACTGCTTCCGCAGGTCCCCCAAGGTCTGGAATCGGCCCTTCTCCACAATCCTCCTCAGGGTCCGGTCACCTCTTCTCGTTGTGCAGCATTTTCTGCCACACTTTTCCCTTCCCACCGACTTCCCTCTGAAGTGCCTTGATACAGCACTCTGGGAACAGCCTATTCGTTCAGCAATTTCTTTCTGTGTCTTACCCTCTTGCTTGAGAGTGTCAATGATGGCCTTCTGGACAGCAGTCAGGTCGGCAGTCTTACCCATGACTGCGGTTTTGAGTAATGAACAAGGCTGGGAGTTTTTAAAAGCCTAAGGAATCTTTTGCAGGTGTTTAGAGTTACGTCGTTGATTCAGATGGTTAGGTTAATAGCTTGTTTAGAGAACCTTTTCATGATATGCTAATTTTTTGGGACAGGCATTTTGGGTTTTCATGAGCTGTATGCCATAATCATCAGTATTAAAACAATTAAAGACCTGAAATATTTCAGTTGGTGTGTAATGAATCTGAAATATATGAAAGTTTCATTTTTCTCATTACATTATGGAAAATAATGGCCTTTATCATAATATGCTAATTTTTTTAGAAGGACCTGTATATTTAGTTGATGTTTTTCTTCATTCATATCTTAGATGGTATTACTGTTTTTCTTTTACATTTTATTGTTGGATGTAACTGGGACCCTGTGTACATAATTTCGCTCCACCACATGTACCACATGAGGTGGGAATGACAATAAAGAAACTCTGACTCTGACTCTCTGATGTACGTAAGTATTACAACATTTTTCAGTCAGGTCATCTGGACGGTTTCTTATTTTTTGTGCTGAAACGTTTTGCCTTCGGTCCGGAAGGCTTCATCAGTCAAGGAAACACACAACAAAACTGATTCTTCCCCCAACAGCTCACTCCAAAGTGGAACAAACCAGTTCTGCTTGTGATAAAATGGTCTCTTTGGTACGCCCCCTCCTTCATTGCCGGCCCTCTTCTTTGTTGACAGTCTTGTCAAACTGGTTGAAAGCAACAAAGTCCATGCTCAATAATCCAGGTATACAATTCAACATTTTTCAGTCAGGTCATCTGGACTGTTTTTTTTTTTTGTGCTGAAACGTTTCGCCTTCAGTCTGAAAGGCTTCATCTGTCAAGGAAACGTAAGAAAGGAATACGTAAGTATTATCATCAACTGCACATACTTGGTTGATTTGCTGTTGAAAATGTTACATTTACTGCAAAATATAAAAGAAACCCAGAACAGTTTCAGTTTTCCAGAATGTTTATCAGTGTAATTGTTAAGTGTAGGAATATTTTAATTGTAGAGAGCTATTGGAAAGTCTAGTTGAGAGGACTGATGTAGTTTTGACAATTGTTTGATAATTGTTTTAGATAAGGCTTAGTTCCCCTTTTTCTATATTCTGGGTTTGTGTTGGTAATGTTACTTATCTTTATTTGATCAGTCTGTAATCAGTTCAGTTTTCTTCAGTCCAGTCTTCCTGTTTAGTAGATGCTGATTTTCTGTCCTGCCATGCCCACTCTTACCTGTTCCTGTTTTTGTTATCAGTTCAGGTGCTTCTGGTTTTATTAATTGGTTTTTGGTTTATTTATACCCTCTGTTCCTTAGTCTAGTCAGTCTGGCATTAACTGTCGTTCGTTCACAGTTATCCATCCATCCACAGCATCTGTTTTGTTCTTGTATTTTGGTGAGTTTCTTTATGTTAGATTGTTCTGGTGTGCTGCTGCGTTTCAGATTTGATGTAAAGATATTAATACATAATATTGGGTGCCATCTAAAGCATTTCGCAGTCTTAGCTTGCATACACACATATGAAAAATAACTTTTACACATACTATAATGAAAACTTCACATGTATGAAAGGGTATACTCCCACACATGTGAAAACCTTTCCTACAGCATGTGAATATTGTTCACATGCACATGTACTGGTAGTTCCTGTGAGGACCCCTTTTCATGTGAAACTCCGTCCTTTTCAAGTGAATCTCTTTGAAAGATGTTCTCCTTTGTAGCAAGCAAGATACCTTTCTTTTTTGTTTTTAAAAATTGAAATACTGCTTTGTCTGTTAGCTGCTAATAAATTTTATTAATTGCACCGTACTGCACTTTTGTCCTGTAATTGTTAATAAATATAATGGTATGATGTCAAATGGTGGCCTGTGGACTATGATGGTGGGACCTACTTCATTCTTATGACTTTATATGTATCATGGATGCTTCCCTAAACGTTCAAGTGACAATAATTGTTTGTCTGTATTTGAATGATAAAATGCTGCTTGTGGAGCGTGAAATTGTATTTAAACAATGCGTAACTTCTGAGTCTTCGTCCATCATGTTTTATACCTTGGTTTAGAATTATTCTACAAAGTATTTTTCATTAATAATATTTTTTTTACATTCGCTCCTAATAAATTTGGAGATGACAGCTAAACATCTCACATGCATCTCATTGTAACCGGGTGATTGTCAATGATAAGGGGGGAGGGGGAGGTCAGTAGGAGGGCAAAGAGAACTCTGGGTAACTGGCTTGATCTGTGAGACATGAAAAATAAGGTGGCTCCTCAAGGAGGGTGACAACTTCAACCTGACAACTGAGGGGGTGATTATCTTCTCGGTGGGAGTAAGGGCCAATGAAGCTGGGAGCCAATTAATTAGGCATATCCTTGAGCTTAATGTCAAGGTTAGAAAGCCATACCTTCTGTCCAATGCAATAATTAGGAGCAGAAGACCTGTGCCTATCAGCAAATCTCTTGTTTTGCTTCCCTACTCTGAGGAGAGCTGCTTTGGCTTGACACCACACTCTGAAATATCTTCTAACCTGGAGTTGAACTGAGAAAACTGCAATCCCCATCACTTGACTAGGAAAATGTGGGGACGAGTAGCCAAGAGAATCCTCAAAGGGAGAATGTTTGGTAGCAGAGGAAGTCAGGGTGTTATGTGCATATTCGATCCAGACTGAGTACTACAAGAGGATGGGATTTGTTCAGTCATGCACCTCAAGGCAGCCTCCAGCTCCTGGTTGTATATCTCAATCTGACCATTTCATTGAAGATGGTAGTCTGAGGTAAGACTGGCACCTAGGGAGTACTTGGAAGATAAACTAGGGACCTTGGTCCAAGACGATGTCAAGAGGAATGTCAAGGATCCGAAACAAATGATCAGTTGAGCAGCTTCCAGGGCAAATGATAACTTAGGGAGGACAATGAAATGAGCAGACTTAGAAAAATGGTCAACAACAGTGAACTCAAAGGTGTTACCTTCGGAGGGGGGGAGACCTGTGATGAAGCCAATCGTGATGTGTGCTGCTGTGTTCATTCGTATTAATCTGCTCACACAGACTCATGTTCGTGCTGCTGTTGTTCGACGTATTGTTTTTGTACTACTAGTGCTTAATGGATTCTTAGTTTAGCGTATTTCTTAGTTCATATCTTAGATCTTATTACTGTTTTTCTTTACAATTTAACAATTTATACTTTTGTTGGATGTAACTGGGACCCTGTGTACACAATTTCATTCCACCACATGTAACACATGTGGTGCTAATGACAAATAAAGAAACTTTGACTTTGAATTTGATGTGCAACCAGGTGCGATGGGGAACAGGTAAGGGCCAGACTGCTCAATGCCGGCACTCAAAACCCGGGGCAGTACCTGGGTCAGGCCAGTCCAGGCCGAGCCGAGCTAGCAAGCCTGTCTCAGAAGGTGATTTAAAAAAAAAAAAAGCAGAGCAGGTCTATTGTGTCCGGAGGGTCAAGACAAGTTTGAAAAAATCTGTTTATCACGCAGGACTGTGACTTGCCTTGTGGAACTGATTAATGAAGATATAGCCAGCAAAATAAACTAAAAGACAGAGTCCTTTTAAGTTACAGTATATTTGTTAGCACAGGATGAACATAATGATGCAAAGGACACTGCTCAGCTCCTAATTTTTATCTGTGGGATTAACAACAGTTTTGAATAATGGAGGTGTTTTTGACCCTGGAGTCTCTGAAAGGAAAAACACGGGTAAAGGATTTATTTTAACTGTCTGCTGTCATCAAGAGAATGAAGCTACCGTGGAGAAAACTTGACAATGATACAACGGACGGATTACCAAATTTAAGTGGAAAACATGGTCTGCTGAAAAGAAACCAGGAGGAAAACCCTGACCAAGATGTTATTTTTCTTCACTGTATCATCCATCAGGAATCACTATAAGCCATGCTTTGTGTGTGAATGTGTGAAACTGTTAATTGTGTGTGAATTATCAAAAAAATGTGAAAGACAAGCATGTGTGTGTGAAATATTGTGCAGGTACTCTCCTGTGATGCTGCATAAGAGGAGCAGCAGAAGGATGACGTCTGCTTCCATTCCCAACCTGCCACAGCTGACCTGTCATCAACTTTAGATCCTGTAGTTGTAAAAAGTTTTGTGAGGAGTTTGTAGAGGTGAGCTGTCACCTTATTTTGACTTTTCTCCTGTATCATATTAGCATAGTGAGGTAAGAAACTTGTGGTTTGGTTAAGTTAATTTTTTTCAGGTAAGTGAAAACACAGTGGCTTGTTTTGTTTGTTGTTTTGGCCTGAAGTTAGTAAGGCTCCACAAAGTCAATAATTTCACTATTGTAAATAAAATCACTGTTCTATCATATACTAATCCTGACTTGTTGGCTGCTTGAGTGGTGCAGAAGGGGGAATCGCCCATAATTAATTGCGTCCCGGTGGCTGTTATTGCACTGGGGTGTAACATCACAAAAACACTTCATCCATCTGTTCCTGGCCTGGCCCTTTGCTCCAATTTTAGAACTCAGTGTGGCCCACGAGTCAAAAAGTTTGCCCACCCCATGTCTAGTTAAATAAAGGATAATATTAATAATAATAATAATAATAATCTTTTTATTAATAATAATAATAATAAACATTTGGATGATCTTCACTCAGCTGAATGAACCATCACTAGCTTCATTAAACTATATCTGGCTACCGTGGCCAGTGCTGATATTTCATTTCTAATGCTATCACAATCCTCACAGTTGGAACCCATTTGCAGGGAGGCGAGCGAGGCAGGAGTTTAAATAAAAATAATTTATTTAAACAACAAAACAAAAAGGCTGTCGGTGCAGCAAAAATTACTTTGGCAAAACAGGATCAAAAACAAGGCTGAACAGGACATCAGAGTACACAGGCAGAGCAGATCATCAGGTGGACAAAAAACAGACAGGACAGAGGAGGACTGAGATGTCTGTGAATACAGAACAATGACCGGACGAGGAGTGGAGGAGAGAAAGGCTTTTTATAAGACAGAGGGAGAGTGAGTAATGAGAGCACCTGGGCACGTGGCTGATGAGGGACAGGTGTGAATGATAAAGACTGAGGAGTGGAGAGGCAGACTGAGGAGTGAGTGGAAAACAGGACCAGATACACAGGAACAGAAACCACACAAAGAGCAGAACAACAAGAGCACAAAAAGCAGAGTGGGGAACACAAACACAAACCGAAACAGGAAATGGTACCATCCTTACATAATGCATTTGTTGGTCATACCAATGGCATGTTACTAATGTCTATTACCATTTGCTAAACTTACATTAAATATGCTGTTATTTAGTACTTGAACATGCAAACATGTAGTCACCCTTTTCAAATTGATTGCTTGTGTATCAGAGACAACACTGGATATACATACAGGAAGGACCAAAAAGCCCACCTGGACAAAGGAACAATGCAAGACCACTAATGTGTTCATACACTTTTGAAGCTAGAATGATGTAAAGTGTCCAGTGGAAACAAAATGAACAGTGAAGTACGAGGTGATGTACATGTCTGTGTGATCACTATGCTTATGAATGGTATATAATAAATAATAATATAATAATTATAAATATAATTAATAAATAATATCTGGTGCTGGAAGGTGCACTGCCTGGGGACTCTTTTGTTCTGCTGGGGGACTTCAATGCCATTTCCATCACGAACATCATGTTCGAACATAAGGGTGTCCAAAAGTGCACTTGGCACCAGGACGTCCTAGATCGTAGATAGATGATTGACTTTGTAGTTGTGTCATCTGATTTGGGGCCGTTTGTTTTGGATACTTGGGTGAAGAAAGGAGCTAAGCTGTCAACTGATCACCACCTGGTAGTGAATTGGATCAGATGGTGGTGGAAGATGCCGGACAGACCCGGTAGACCCAAACGTGTAGTGAGGGTTTGCTAGAAACGCCTGGCTGAAGAATCCATCAGAAAGATCTTCAACTCACACCTCTGGGAGAGCTTTAATCGCATCCCAGCTGAGGTGGGGAACATTGATTCCGAGTGGGCCATGTTCTGTGACTCAGTTGTTGAAGTGGCTGCCTTGAGCTGTGGCCGCAAGGTTGTCAGTCCTTCTCGTAATGGCCATCCTCAAACTTGGTAGTGGACACCCTGGGTTAGGGAGGCTGTCAAACTGAAGATGGAGTCCTATCGGTCCTTGTTGGCTGGTGGGACTCCGGAGACAGTTGAGGAGTACCGGAGGGCCAAGCGGTCCACATCTTTGACTGTTACTGAGGCAAAAGCTCAGATGCGGGAGGAGTTCAATGAGACCCTGGATAACGACTCTCGGTTGGCTCCAAGAAGATTCTGGCAAACCATCGGATGGCTGAGGAGGGGAAAGCAGCGCTTTACCAACACTGTGTTCAGTGAACTTGGGTGCTGTTGACCTCAACCAGTGATGTCGTCAGGAGGTGGAAGGAATACTTCTCGGATTTTCTCAATCCCACTGGCACATCTTCCATGGAGGAAACAGAGTCAGGGGACTTCGGGGTTGGTCTGTCCATAACCGTGACTAAGGTGGCCGAGGTAGTTAAAAAGCTCCATGGTGACAGGGCTCTGGGGGTGGATGAGATTCGTCCTGATTTCCTTAAGGCTCTGGATGTTGTGGGGTTGTCTTGGTTGACACACCTTTGCAACATCGCATGGACATCGGGGGTAGTGCCACTGGATTGGCAGACTGGAGTGGGGGTTCCTGTCTTCAAAAAGGGGGGTTGAAGGGTGTGCTCCAATTACAGGGCCATCACTCTCCTTTGCCTCCCTGGTAAGGTCTATTCAGGGGTACTGGAGAAGCGAGTCCGATTGTTGGTCTAACCTCAGGTCCAGTAGGAACAATGCGGATTATGTCGTGGCCATGGAATGCTGGACCAGCTCTTTAGCCTCTCTAGGGTCTTAGAGGGGTCATGGGAGTTTTCCCATCCAGTCTACATGTGTTTTGTGGACTTGGAGAAGGCATTTGACTATGTTCTTCGGGGTACACTGTGGGGGATGCTCAGTATGGGATTGGGGGTCCATTGTTACGGGTGGTTCGGTCTCTATACAAGTGGTGTGAGAGTTTGGTTCACATTGCTGGTAGTAAGTCAGACCCCTTCAGGGTGGGAGTTGGACTCCGCCAGGCTACCCATTGTCACCAATTCTGTTCATAACATTTATGGACAGAATTTTTTTGTGCAGCTAGGGGGCGGAGGGATTCTGGTACGGTGGCCTCTGGATTCCGTCTCTGCTCTTTGCAGATGATGTGGTCCTGTTGTTGTCATCGTGCCATGATCTTCAGCTCTCACTGGAGTGGTTTCCAACTGAGTGTGAAGCGACTGGGATGAGAATCCACACCTCCAAATCTGAGGCCATGGTCCTCAACCAGAAAATGTGAATTGCTTTCTTCAGGTCGAGGGTGAGGTCCTGCCTCAAGTGGAGGAGTGCAAGTATCTTGGGGTTTTATTCACGAGCGAGGGAAGAGTGGAGCGTGAGATTAACAGATGGATTGGTGCAGCATCTGCAGTACTGTGGACTCTGTACTGGTCTGTTGTGGTGAAGAGGGAGCTGAGCTGTAAGGCAAAGCTCTCTGTTTACCGGTCAGTCTATGTTCCTACCCTCACCTATTGTAACAAGCTCTGGGTAGTGACTGAAAGAACAAGATCGCAGATACAGGTGGTTGAAATGAGTTTCCTCCGCAGGGTAGCTGGACTCTCCCTTAGAAATAGGGTGAGAAGTTCAGTTATCTGGGAGAAACTCAGAATAGAACCACTACTCCTCCACATCGAGAGAAGCCAGTTGAGGTGGTTCGGGCATCTGGTAAGGATGACCCCTGGGCGCCTCCCTAGGGAGGTGCTTCGGACATGTCCGACTGGGAGGAGGTCCCTGGGAAGACCCAGGACATGCTGGAGAGACTATTTCTCTCGGTTGAACTGGGAAACCCTTGGGTTCCTCCCAGAAGAGCTAGAAGAGTTGGCTGTGGAAAAAGATGTGTGGGCCTCCCTGCTCAAGCTGCTGCCCCCACAACCTGATTTTGGAACAAGCGGTAGATAATGGATGGATGGATATCTCACTGCAAACAAACATTTTGGCAAATGTAAACTTCTGTGACAGTTTTATTCTTTTTTTTTTTTTTACTTTTTACACTGTGGAGATAAATTACTTGTCTAATATGACCAAGATTACGCATGGACAATATAATCTGTGTTTTGATATCATTACATCTATTCTTCTGGGAAAATATTCACGAACTAAATTGTTTTGCTAGAATGATTTTCAGTTGGAGCAAATCTTTTCACTGTCTTTATGGCTCAAATTTTTAAAGCCCAGACTTTAATTAGGCACAAATGGCACAAAACCAGCTTGTGTTCAGCAAAGTGTCACAGCCTTGCAGTGATATTTGAGAACAAATTGCTAATCTGTCAGTCTCAGAAGTTTAATTGTAGCTTTATTTCATAAACTAAGTTCTTGTTAAGAAGTACAACTTTGCCATTTTAATCATACAAAGCTGTATAAGGTTAATAACTTTAGTTAAATTAACAACTCTTTGGTGTGACAGCCAAACATCTGTGATTATGTGGAAATTATTTTATGAGCTTGGCATGATTTGAAATTTGCTTGCATGCACATTTTGAGCTTTTTCTTGTTTTTCACTAAACAGAAATGTAGAACACCATAAACTCAGGGGGACTCCAATCTTTTATTGTTTTGTAATAAATATTAGCCTAAAAATTTGACTCTCAGTTACAAAACAAAGGCAATAAAAGCTGTAATTAGACAACATTCTAATGAACTATTATGCATTTTGCATGAAATTCTGTCTGTAATAAAATAAAACAAAAAAGACACAAGAATCAACAACAAAAACAGGAATAATGATGGATAGTAAAGATACTGGTTGATGATACTGATGTTTGTCTATGTTGAAATTATAACTGTAAACATTTATGGCAGCATAACACATCTGAATTTTAGTTTTCAACTCACAACTACAGTATACTTCTTCATATGTGGTATTTCAAGGTCAGAAAGGATGTATAATCCCTACAATGATTTTTGGGCTTTTATCATGTTTTGGTGTATGGTTGAACCTAGGGTGCAGACAGGACTCGGGAATTCAAGAATAAGATAAAGAATATTCATTATTATGAACAAAAAGGGCTGATGTCGAAGCAAAACTTAAATTTATAAGAGGAGACACGGAGGGAGAACAGAATGTGATGCCATACAGGACAATCCACCAACAGGGGAACAACAAAGAAACACAGAATATATAGATATGCTAACAAGGAAATAATTACAAACACCTGAGCGAGAACAATGAGGGACATGTGCAGCAGGAACTGGCAACACGAGGGAAACACACTGAGGAAGACTGGACAGATGACACAAGAAAAAACACATAACTCACACATCCTCTCAGGTTTTCCTTAGGTCTCCTTTTTTGGTGGATGCCCAAAAATCCTCAAGAGGGAGGAACTCAGGAGACATTCTAATCAGAACCTGAGCCACCACAGCTGACTGAATGACTCACTCATCCTCCACCGTTGTCTGAATTGTCAATATATCTTTTACTCCATCCTGCCATCATTTGTGAACAATATTTCCAGATATTTTAATTTCTAACCTGGAGAGAGCATTTTGTCTTTGTCTGGTTAAGAAAAATGGCCTCAGACTTTGACTCATGATTCTCATCCTGCCTGTTTCACACTGGATCGTGAGCCACTCCAGTGCAAACCAGAGGTCATGGCTTGCAGACGCCATCCAAAACACATTATTTAAAAAAAGAGATGAGATCCTGAGGTTCCCAAACCCAATGCTCTCTTTTCCACTACTTCACTTTGAGATCCTCTCTGATTATCCTGATGCATGCTCAATAATGTTTTTTTTGTTTGGTTTTTTTTTTAATGTCCAGAGGACCAGATTGAACTTTTTTGAATCCTCTCTGATTGTTTGTAACATTAAATTTGTGTGTGTGTGTGTGTGTGGGGGGGGGGGGGGTATTTTGGGGCAAAGCCATTTTTTCATTTATTCATTACTTTCATTCCTCAAAACGTTTTAAAAAGATGGGTTTCAGTGTGGGTACAAAAAACAAAAAGAACACAAACTGGATTAAAAAAAGATAAAAACAGAACAAGAGCAGAATATAAATCATATGGGCATGTGTGTGTGCGTGCGTGTGTGCGAGTTGGACAGAGACACTGAGAGGACAGTGTGTGATAGAAGACAGAGTTGCAGTGATGAGAATATTCCTCATACTCTCCTGTCTTTGCTTCTCTCCATCAGGTCTGAAGGGGGAGACGAGTCCTTGGCAGAGAATCCTTCATATCAGCAGTGACAGAATGTTATTAACTCCACACCCACTCAGATGGCATTCTCTTTGTTTTGCTTACAGCACAGTGGCACCACCAGACAGAATCAAACAGATTCACGTCTCTGGACAGAAGAAAATATGAATTCTGCCTGGTTGATAGAGTAAAGCTGTTTTCTTCTTGCATGCCAAACAGTGTACTTTCTGAGGAAATATCAAACATCCATCACCATCTCTGCTACTGTGAGAAGCAAAATTAATGGTGACCTTCTGAAGGAAGGGCTGCAATCGGTAAAGGTGTGTGTGTTTTATTGAACAGAAACATGTTTAAGAGTAATGAGCTCCTTCAAATGACGTATCAATCCCTAGTGGCCCCTGGAGAGTCAAAAAAATTATATCTTTTACAGGAAGAATATTGGTGTGACATTTCAGATGAAACACCTCCGTCGGCTAAATGAGGAAAACATACTTCCACTCAGGATCTCAGGAGATCAGGTAACACGAGTCCTGAAACTCTCCTGAAGAAGAGCTGCTTAAAGGACCACAAGTTTCGTGTTATGGTACTTTTGTGCCGCACTGCCTGAGGTAAAGGTACCTATTCAGAGCATCAGCGCACACAGATGTGACTGGAGTACCAAATGTTGGTTGTGATGGGAGATACTTCATTTCAGACTAGAACATACATATTCAGATGTGTTCGTTTCAAGATACAAGCAGAGTAGAGATAGTCTCTGTGGGATACAATCTGATCTTTCTAAGGTGGGTTTGCCAAATTAAAGTTGACACGCAGCCCAGACTGATGGATTAGAAGAGCAAATTTTCCTTAGCCTCTTTGCCTCCTTTGCTTTTTTCTTCCATAGCAATGAATACATTTGAAGTGACAGAGCTTTGAGGTTTGGGTTTTGAGCTTCGAAGTCACTTCAGTGCCAAGGTCATTAAATCCAATTTGTTTTGGCAATGGATTAAGTGGATTTTCAGGGACCTCCACCTCAGTGTCAGCAGTCATCTAACCTGAAAGAAGATGAAGATGAGATAGAAATATTTGACAAAGTAAAAATAAAAAAATTATAAAAAAAAAATAAACAAAAAAAGTAAGAGTTATAATTTGCAGTGAAAATTGAACAAATCTAAACTACGTGAGTGGAAAAAAAAAGGTGCTATAACATCAGAACTGGTGACAGTAAATATGCATAGAGCAGCTAAGTTGGGTCAAGTTGTGGATCCATGGAGGAATTTTGCTACAAACAATTTGGATCATAACATGCATTAACACAAACACATAAACATGGAAAATACAAAAATACATGGCACCTTTAAAAAGACAAATATATAAACCAAAACTCTCCATACCTGTTGTTATTTTTCAGGTGTGTATTCTACAAGAACACAAGTTAACTATTCTGTTATTTCCAGATGACCCAGCTGCTTTTATTTTGTGATCTTGAGCTACAGGACATTATACCATACCATACCATTTTATTTATAGAGCACTTAAAACAGCTACAAGGCCAACCAAAGTGCTGTACAGACAGAACAACAGACAACACACGAAGCAATATACAAAATGAAGTAAATCAAAAATATAGACATAAAAACGATGCAGATAATAAATAAGATGACAAACTAGTGTGGAGCATACAGGTTCAAAACACAGAACATCAGGTGTTGAAAGCTACTGAATAGTAGTGAGTTTTTAAACGAGATTTGAAAACCGAGAGGGAGGGGGCCTGTCTGACAAGCAGAGGTAACTCGTTCCAAAGTCTTGGTCCTGCTACAGAGAAGGCCCTGTCACCTCTGCGCTTAAGACGAGTTCCTGGAACTGTGAGGAGCAACTGGTCCGCTGATCTCAGGGAACGTGGTGGGACATACGGTTGTAGTAGATCAGAGAGATGGTGGTGGTGGGGAGAAACTGTTCAGCAATTTATAGACATACAGGAGTATTTTGAACTGGATTCGAAGGTGAACCAAGGTAGCCAGTGCAGGGAGACCAAAACTGGTGTAATGTGCTCTCTTTTGCCTGTACTGGTTAAAAATCAGGCTACTGCATTCTGGACCATTATCTGAAGTAACGGAGCTTTCTAAATTTAAAATATTGAGATTAATATACTGTGAAAATGAGTGGTTATTGTGTTACATCCCAACTCATTTGTCATTACTGCCATAACACTTGAAGACAATCTATAACAGTAATGGGCAAAATGTTGATGGATGTTTAGTAGTGGGACATTTCCTGCTTTAATCAGCTGCAGCATTAAGGCCTTGATTTCAGATAAAATTTTGTTTAGATGTGGTTTTGAAAACAATTCTAGTTATTATGAGGAAATTAACTTTTATTGATTGTTTTCAAATCAAAATGAATATACTAACAAAATAAGTGAGCCATTACCTTAAGATAATTCAGTTCAAATTAATTCAGTTTATTCATTTAGCTCCAATTCACAACAAAGGTTATCTCAAAGCACTGTAAGCAAAAAATAACAAGTTCAAATTATAAATGCAAATTGAAAAAGGATCTGGATTCAAAATCAGTTATAGTCAGTGCAAATCAATTACACAAAACCAGTACAATCAGTGTATTAAATTACATAAATATTATGTACATTAAATACCAATATATAAAATGGTTGTCTAAGGAAGCCAGCAGATTGCGTCAAAACTTCATTTCAGTGCAATCTTCCATCTTGAGCAAGCAGAGACAATCTTGCTTTTAAGAAAACAAGATTTTTGGGCTCATTTGTTTTGGGGATCTGTATCAAAGATGAGAAGGACCAAACAGCCTCTTATCAATGCACAGTTCAAAGGCCTGCCTCTCTGATGGTATTAAGTCAAGCCAAGCCAAGTCAAGGTTCTTTATTGTCATTCACACCACGTGTTACATGTGGTGCATGGAGTGCATGGAGCATAAAACTTACATGTGGTGCATGGAGGTTACAGATCAGTGCAGAATATTTATAAAATATAATATAAAGGTTTTTAGAACAAAACATGCTCCCATTCGGTTATTGCTTCTTAGCAAAGGTGCAGTGGCCCTGAAGTGCAAACCACAACTACAAATCAAAAAACATGATGACAAATTAAAAAACACAACACTTGAAAAAATAAGTACATTAAAAAAACACAATTACATTTGAAAAACCACAAACATTAATTTACCAGAAGAGGTAAATTGTAAATGGATTGTACTTATATGGCACCTTTTTATCTTATCAAGATAATCAAAGTGCTTTACACTACAATCTGTACCCTCATTTACCCATTCACACAGCACTCTACAAGATCTATACAAAGATTAATCAGTGCTTTAGATCACATTCCTACACCAATGGGACACACATAGGAGGTAATGAGAAGTTCAGTGTCTTGCCCAGGGATCTACAAACCAGATTCCAAAAAAGTTGGGACACTAAACAAATTGTGAATAAAAACTGAATGCAATGATGTGGAGATGGCAAATGTCAATATTTTATTCCTAATATAACATAGATGACAGATCAAAAGTTTAATCTGAATAAATGTAACATTTTAAAGGAAAAATATGTTGATTCAAAATTTCATAGTGTCAACAAATCCCAAAAAAGTTGGGACAAGTAGCAATAAGTGGCTGGAAAAAAAGAAATTGAGCATATAACGAACAGCTGGAAGACCAATTAACACTAATTGCTGGGTTAAAATCAAATCTCAGGAAGTCCAACATTTTACTGACCACATCAACTCTGTGGATAAATACATCAAGTTCACACGAGAAGATGTAGAAAATGGCAGGTTGGCTTTCTTGGACTGTGAGGTCTCAGTCTCTGATAGAGGACATTTGCAAACTGAGGTGTACCGCAAACCCACACACACAGACCAGTATTTGCAGTTTGACTCCCATCACCCTTTGGAGCACAAGTTAGGAGTCATCAGGACTCTGTATCACAGAGCAGACAGCATCCCCACTAGCTCAGGAGCCAGGCAGAAGGAGAAATCCCACACAAGACAGGCTCTAGAGCAATGTGGATATCCTAACTGGGCCTTCCTGAAAGCAGAGAAGAAACCCAAACAGGACTCCAGTCAGCCATCAGGTGAAAAGGAGGAACCCAGACCCAGACCAGTGGTCATTCCGTATGTTGAGGGGGTATCAGAGAAACTGAGACGTTTATTTTCTAAACATAACGTCCCAGTGGCTTTTAAACCCCTAAATACATTACGGCAAAGACTGGTTCATCCCAAAGATCCAGTCCCCCGGCACAAACAGAGCAATGTTGTGTATGTTGTTCAGTGTCAGGAGGGCTGTGATCAGTCTTACATCGGGGAAACTAAACAGCCACTGGCCAAAAGGATGGCCCAGCACAGAAGATCAACATCATCAGGCCAGGACTCTGTGGTCTACACTCATCTCCAGGCCAGCGGTCACTCTTTCAGGGATAAAGATGTTCACATCCTGGACAGAGAGGAACGATGGTTTGAGAGAGAAGTAAAGGAGGCCATCTTTGTGAAAAGAAATCGTCCATCATTAAACAGGGGTGGAGGCCTACGTGTTCAACTGTCCCCCTCTTACAATGCTGTGATTGCTAGTATCACTCAGCCCTCTGTGAACAGTAAACAGCCATCAGTGTGCTAATGATCCATTGTTAGGCTGATGGTCCTTCTTGAGCATGTGATCAGCTGGTTTTGGTTGTCAGCAGCAAAACTGGTTGATCCACTCTGAGAAGGTGCTATTTAAGAGGCTGAGCTGAATACAGCACCTCAGACTGAGGAAGTCTCTCGGATGAGAGACGAAACGTTTCTACATTTTTTTGTTGATTTGCTTTGTTTTGTTTTTTTTTGAATGTCCAGAGGACCAGATTTAACTTTTTTAGATTAGTAATTAATCTTGGTCCATTTGGATCTTATAGCAACATGTAGCACAGAAGGAATTAAAAACAAAAAGTAGGACAATGATTTTTAAAAATTGGCCAGTCTTCCACATCTTTTTCCTTCCAGATAAAATATTGGCATGATGACCATTCAGGGTGATCTTAACATTGAAAAACTACTACCTTACCAACAGACCCTGTCATCACTGCCACAACTTAAGGAGTTAAACAAAGATACAAAGATGGACCTTTCCTCCTTCTTTATCTGGGTGGCACCATCCCTGGGACACAAAGACCTTTTACCCTTGAGGCTTATAAGGCTGAAGTTGGCAAGCCATATCAAAAGATCACTGTTTCCATCTGCTTGGAAAGGGACTTAAAAAAATGTAGGTAAGCTGCAATGTTTGTGTGTGGAGTTTGTCACGCACTGCAAGACGTGTTTTATCTTAAAGTGTTAGTCTGCTGAAGGTTGTCGATGGCCCACACACCTTATCAGCTGTTGAACTGTTGAACACCAACTCCTGAAGCAGTCACTGTGACTTTCAGCTACCTTGTCTGTGCCTGGCTAGTCCTCTCCTCGTGGTGTATTTTGGTCTGGTTAGCCAGCAGAACCCCAGAAAGATGAGTGAATCCAGCCCTTTACACTGACCCAGTAAGAAGCAGAAACCTGGTGACATGAATGCAACTTTGGGTCTGATTATGTCATTTTCAGCTGATGCATCTTGATAAATCATTTCCTGACTGACTTGCAGTGATAACAAATGACTTGATCTGGTCAAATTAAATATATTTCAACCAAATTACAAAGTAAACTATTTATCCAGTAATTAAACTTTGTCTATATTTGTGAGCGTACAAAAGCCAATAATTCCTGCTCAAAAAGTTAATTTTGCCTAAAAGAGAATTAATCCTTGAGTGATTAATTATTGTTTAGATTGTTTATTATTGTTCTAGTAATTACTTTACTACTGTTTAAGCTAATTATTTTACAAAATATTATCCTTTATAATTTATGTTGTTCAAATTGGTTATTGTTGTTGATGATTATTAGTTCCATTAATTATTTTTGTAATAAAATTTAAAAGACAAATTCAGTTTCCTTAAGATAAGAATTTCCTGTGACTATAAATTCAGCTTCAGCTGTGGAGTCTGATAATTCCAGGGTCAATTTAGTGGTTGAATAGCCATGAAGTGCATTAACTTATTGGTCAGTAACATGACTTGGTGCTCCCAACTTTAACGAGTGCAAATTATAGACGTGTAGTAGAGTAGAGAAAATCATCACCCTTATTTTTTTCACTCCTGCTACACTGTGAAAAAGACAAAAGATAGAATGAAACAGTGAAATACATGCCACGCTTTGCTCACATCAAGACATATTTGGCACACAGGAAGCTATAATGACACATAATGGGAAGCCATCCATCTGTATTCATCAGCTTTTTTCTCACATTCACACCCCTGTTGCCTCCACAGGGATAATAATGAACACGAAGCAGCTTCTTCCAGCTGGTCCCGCTCTTTTCTGCAGTTGCTGAATCACCATCTGCTTTAACTCGATGCTCTCAGCAAGCAAAATGAATGACTAAAAGTGCATCATCTAAAATCGGCATCCCCTTAACTTCCAATTTCTTAATTTGTATTTTTCTTTTATTTATATTGTTTTGTTTACCTACTCCAGATTGATTCTTCCAGCTGATTTTTTTAACCTCTCAAAATAAAAGCTTCATTCCTGGGTACAAGCAGCACCTGTATATTATGAAGAACTGGTCATTCACGTTTCAAAAAAATTATATGATAATTAAAGACCCAGCTGTCATTTAAAAAGCATATCACTTGCTCCCTTTTCATGCCAGAGTTTTAAATTCAGATCATCAGATTCAGATTCAGTTTATTATTGCCATTGTCAATGAACAGGATTCACAGACAAGGAACTTGCTTTAGCATAAATGTGTGAATAAAATATAAAAGATAAAAGATAATAGAAAACATATGTACACCATACAATACAATACCATACAATACCATACAATACAATACAATACAATACAATACAATACAATACCATACAATACAATACAATACAATACAATAATATACAATACAATACCATACAATACCATACAATACAATACAATACAATACCATACAATACAATACAATACAATACAATACAATACCATACCATACCAT
>NC_056502.1:35513937-35514184 GCF_014905685.2 Nematolebias whitei
ATACAATACAATACAATACAATACAATACAATACCATACCATACCATACCATACCATACAATACAATACAATACAATACAATACAATACAATACCATACCATACCATACCATACCATACCATACCATACCATACCATACCATACCATACCATACCATACCATACAATACAATACAATACAATACAATACAATACAATACAATACAATACAATACAATAAAATACAATACAATACAATACAATACAAT
>NC_056502.1:35514284-35522970 GCF_014905685.2 Nematolebias whitei
ATACCATACCATACCATACCATACCATACAATACATTACAATACAATACAATACAATACAATACAATATAATACAATACCATATAATACAAAACAATACAATACAATACAATACAATACAATACAATACAATACAATACCATACCATACCATACCATACCATACCATACAATACAATACAATACTATACAATACAATATAATACAATACCGTATAATACAAAACAATACAATACAATACAATACAATACAATACAATACAATACAATACAATACAATACCATACCATACCATACCATACCATACCATACCATACCATACCATACAATACCATACCATACAATACAATACAATCCTCAGGAAAAAAACGTGCTATTGGAGTAGTGCAGTTCAAAGTTATAAAGTGACGAAAGCAGAGTTATAAAGTAACGTGATTATGAATGTTCACGATTCCGACAGCAGAGGGGAAGAAACTGTTCTTATAGTGGAAGGTTCTGGTCTGAATGGACCGAAGCTTCCTGCCTGAGGGGAGTGGTTTAAAGAGTTCATATGCAAGGTGAGAAGGGTCAGCTGTAATCCGACCTACTCGCCCCACAGTCCTGGAGACGTACAGGTCATGGATAAATGGGAGGCTACATCCCATTACCTTCTCCGCAGATCGCACAATGCGCTGCAGTCTGTATCTGTCCCTGGCAGTGGCCCCGGCATACCACACCATGATGGAAGAGCAGAGGATGGACTCGATGATGGCCGTGTAGAACTGCACCATCAGCTTGGCTTTCTTCAGCTGTCACAGGAAGTACATCCTCTGCTGAGCCTTCTTGATGAGGGAGCTGATCTTATGGTATAGTATAAAGTTTATTCATTAAAAAAAAAATCCATAAACTATATAAAAAAAATACAAGAGATTTAAAATGAAAGGCAGCAGAAAGAAGAAAAAATCTTATTATATCTGCCCCTTTTTTCAAACAATTAGTTCAATCATGAGTCTGGGCTCTCCCTTAGAGATAGGGTGAGAAGCTCAATCATCCAGGAGGGACTCAGAGTAGAGCCGCTGCTTCTCCACATCGAGAGGAGCCAGTTGAGGTGGCTTGGGCATCTGTTTAGGATGCCTTCTGGACGCCTCCCTGGTGAGGTGTTCCGGACACGTCCCACCGGAAGGAGGCCCAGAGGACGACCCAGGACACGCTGGAGGGACTATGTTTCTCGACTGGCCTGGGAACACCTCGGGATTCCCCCGGAAGAGCTGGCCCAAGTGGCTGGGGAGAGGGAAGTCTGGGCCTCCCTACTTAGGCTGCTACCCCCGCGACCCGACCCCAGATAAGCGGAAGAAAATGGATGGATGGATGGATGGATAGTTCAATCATAATCTTCAAGTGACAGAACAAAATTAATAACTCTTTCTAATTTTTCTAACTCTAATACAAAACCCACTAAGCTACTTCTTTTTTTTTTAACAATTCAGCTTTGATCTTTTTCTTAAATGTACACAATGACTTGGCATTTTTAACATCACTCTCTAGACCATTCCACAATCCAACTCCTTGGATTGGGGTAGACCTTCCCTTCAGACTAGTTTTGAATTTTGGTTTGACAAATATCTCTATCCCAAACTGATGTTCAGCTCCCACTTGAGGTTCTGAGTGATGGTGGTGCCAAGAAACTGATAACAGTCCACAGTGGTGATGGGGGTATCGTTGGGGGGGGGGGGGGGGAAGAGGGGCTGTGGCTTTCCTGAAATCCACAATCATCTCCACTGTCTTCTGGGCATTAAGCTCCAGGTTGTTGTCACTGCACCAGGTGACCAGCCGGTCCACCTCCCTCCTGTAGGCAGACTCATCACCATCCGAGATGAGCCCGATGAGGGTGCTGTCGTCCGCAAACTTAATAAGTTTTACGGAGTCATGCTGGAGGTGCAGCAGTTGGTGTGCAGGGAGAAGAGCAGAGGGGAAAGTACACAGCCCTGTGGAGATCCTGTGCTTAGAGTCCGAGTGTCCGATACAACTTTCCCCAGCTGCACGCGCTGACTCCGATCTGTTAGGAAGTCTGTGATCCACCTGCAGGTGGAGTCAGGTACATGGAGCAGAGAGAGCTTGTCTTTGAGCAAAGCAGGAAGGATGGTGTTAAATGCAGAGCTGAAGTCCACAAACAGGATCCTAGCATAGGTTCCTGGGGAGTCCAGATGCTGCAGGGTGAAGTGGAGGGCCAGGTTTATGATGTCACAGCCGCCCCTAGAAGTATGTGTTGTGGATCACTCTTAACTACTACTAAATCAACTTTAGTTCAATACCTGTAAAACTCCTTGAATTATAGCCATTTATGCATCGATTAAGTTCAATTAGCTGTGGTGGTCAACTTTAAATTAGTTAACTTCACAAGTTAATGAGTGGTAAATGTAGATCTTATGATTTATTTTGGCAAAATTCAATAAAATGCATCCAGTGGTAATTGAGATATTGTGCTAACAGGCAAAGTTCACATTAATGTTTAATGTAAATGTTTTAAGAACAGATCTTGCACAGTCAGTTAGCGCTTTTGAGTAATAATATGGAATGACAGTCGGGTACCAGCACACCAATTTTTAACACAATATTTGTACAAGTGACTGAGGACAGAGGTAAAGCCATTGTTAGTAAAGTAAAGTAAAGTAAAGTAAAGTAAAGTGATATGTGTTGTCATCGTTATATGTTCCAATACAATGGCGAAACCAGTTCTCTGCATTTAACCCATCGTACCTGAGATATACCCAGGTGGAGCAGTGGGCAGCTATGTAAGCACCCGGGGTTAGTGTTAGTGTTTTTTTGCTTGTGTGGGTTAGCTGTGGCAACCATCTTGAATTGACCTAAAATATTATTCACTTGTAGATGTACAACTAATGATTACATTCTGCAAGTTTTCAATGTAATTCAATGCTCAGATTATGATACACACACACACAAAACCATATGATTTATATTCTGCTCCTGCTCTGTTTAGTCTTTAATCTTTTTTATCCAGTTCATGTTCTTTTTGCTTTCTTTCTTCTGTTCTGAGGATATAAAGTGAACAAATAAGTGAAAAAAATATCTTTGCCAAAAAGAAAAAGAGAAAATTTAAAGTTATAAATAATCAAACAGGATAGTACTTTTAAGATTAGTACTGTTGTGGAAAAGAGGGCATCTGGTTTGGGAACCTCAGGGTGTCATCGCTGCTTTATGTTTCTCCCTCAGCCCACATTTTTTGTGTTTGACTTATAAAGGCCAATGGAGTCTGAAATAAATATAGTTTTTTAGAGAAAGCAGGAAAAGCTATAAAGGAAGCCTCACAGCTGTACCTTTTGCTCCAAAGTCAATGCACAACCTGCTCCCAGACAGTGAGTTATAGTAACATTAGATTCAGTTGGCTAACTTCAACACTGACCTAAATGTACATTCGTTCCTGTTAGATAAGTTCATAGGTTCAGTTTGAAAAAATAAAACTGCTACAGTATCCACATCCAATGCAAGAAAATTAATTACATAAACTTTTTAGATGGCTCAACCATGTTCAGTCTTGACGGTTTCTTTTTTTTTTTTTTCTGAGACATTTCATCCTTAATCCGAAGATGGCAACTTTTTCACATTGTCTATTATTAATTCTTACATAGAAAGCTCTCCACCATCAAGCTTCATCTTATGTTAAGCAGCTTTTTCCATTTTTCTTTCATAAAGATTTTATGGTTGCATATTTTCCTAACAGGACTTTTCTTCCAAAGTCAGAATCAGAATCAGACTAAACTTTATTATCATTGCACCAAGATGCAACGAGAATATGTACGTAAAGTCGTCCAAAAGATTGGCGGAGTGCACAAAGACTATAAAAACTATGAAAAGCGCGGAATCTTATTCTTATTCAGAATAATATTTTGCTTAGATGAGAAAAGGGAAGAAAACATGAGGAGAGATGGTATAAAAAACATCTCTCATGCCGTGTCCTAGACCGGGCATGATTTGAGGCATCAAAAAAAACCTACCACAGCAAAGTAGCATAAATAGATATGATACATGTACATATAGGCCAATGAAGACATTAAATTTTTAAGGGAAAGTCATAGCATAGTCCAGAGCCCCCCCTCAGCCATTGTCTAGATAAGAGATGTTATTTATCATCAGCTCGGTTGAGCCTCTGTCACATGTCCATGACCTTGGGGAAGGGAGGAGTGAGGAGACAGACAAAGCATCTTTGTTGTTTTCTAAACATGCCAGGAGGAGTTTCATATAAGTCTGGCATCAAGGCCACAGTTTGGGTCAGGCAGAACTCGTGAATTGCTGTTTCTGCGTTTTTAAAGTCTCGCTGGTATATATTCCTCTGATGCAACTCCAAAACAGCCGAATTGATCCTTTACTCCAAAAGTCAAGCTCATAGCTTCTCCAAGATTATTTCCCTTTCATGTGTGCTGCTATAGAGTCCGCAGTCCTGATAACAGCTGCTCCAGCTCCCTGCTGCAGCTCCACAAATTCAGTCTGAGCGCTGTCGAGCTTCGACACATCCACACGAATTTATAGACAATCCAGAATTCACCAACCAAACAACAAAAAAAACCAGTTGTCCTCATGAAACCAATTTGTTTTCGTTGAGGTAAGAGGGTCCTCCTTACCCTAACTCCTGTCGGGAGAAGTTGATCAGTTTTGTTGAGAGATCAGCTGATCCTTCGAATTAAGAGGTATGCAGAAAAAAAAGAGGCTTTTTAAGGGTTCACAGGACAAAAGAGTGCAAGCAGGGAGGGGGGGGGGGGGGGATGGGGGTGGGCGGGGGAGACCAGGGAGACACGTCTGGTTTCACCGTAGGACAGAGAGAGAAAAAAAGTGCAGGTTTACTTGTGGTTCCTAGAGTTCTAAAAGTAGAATGGAATACATAGTATCATGATTAGTGATGTTTGAACTCCCAGGGTAGTGCGGACTGACAGAGAGAGGCTCGACACATTCAAAGTACAAAAAAATGGAAGTGATTTTATTTTCAACCTTTAGAGACTCGTGAAGGATCAGAGTGAGAGCTGACAGTATCTTGGTAGTTGATGTAATCAATGTAAGTTGTTGCAGCTTCATCATCAACAGGCGCCGCAGTATGGCAGCACTGATGAGAGCTTCGACTCATACTTTTTTTGTTCCTTGTTGTTTTTGTTTTAACTTTTTGAACCTGCACTGCACTCCCACACTACGGGTATGACCGTGGTGCACTTTTGGAGTTGTGATGGCCAGTGAGTGGGGACTTTGGGCCGACTTTTTGGGACTCCACGGTGAACATTTTCCACTGTGTCATTTGTTGACTTGGGCTCTGTATGAAGAAAACACAGAGAGACGCAAGCCAATGTTTTGTGCAGGACCCGCCAGAGATGCAGCAAAGCCCCTCTCCCCTCAGTCCTGCTTTTGGGCGTTCAGTCTCAGAGAAATTGACTCGATGACCTGCACGCATAGATTTATTGCGATCAGGACACGAGGAGCTGTTGTGTCTTTCCTTTTGAGGATACTGGGCTGGAGTCGTCCATCCCTGACTGTACTGTGGCTCTGGACGACTTCTCCATCTACCAGCTCAACAGAACTGAGTCAGGTCTGTGACACCTAATATGTTTGTTGCTGCTGCACGATGTGGCTGTATCATGTGTGTTGCTTTCTTGCCATCGTGGTTCAGTTCATCTCAGTGTTGCTCACTGCCTGTGCAGTGGCATGTCACACAACCTGTGTGATGTGTGTTGTGTGTGATATGCATCATGTGCATGTAAACAGTGTTACTGCCTGTGAGGTACTCGTCTTATCCTACTTACACTGTTGTATTGTACCATGTTGTTTACTATATTTCTTTCAGACCTTGTAGATGTTGTATTTCTTTTTCATATTTTGATGCTTTGTTCTGTACTTTAGTTGCATGCTTTGGTATTTCTTGTTTTTTCATTTTTTATTTTGTGGCCAGCCAAGACGGTTCTTCTCGTCCTGAGTATTTCATTGCATTGATGACCTTGTGCTGACCTGCATATGAGAAATAAACAATAAACTAAACTAATCTTGAGTGTAATATCCAAGGTAGATTTCTTTCTTCTGTTTGCTTGGCAGGTCTGGAGAAGAGGGAGAAGGATTCCAGGAAGACAGCAAGACGTGAAGAGGCAGGTGAGTAATAGGTTGGAGTGGCAGGCCAGTATAGATGCTGATGTAAGGATGTTGTTCTTAGGCTGGCGAGGAGGAGGCTGGTGATGATTATAGAGATTCCATAGACATTCTGCTTCACAGATGCTGGGAGACCGCATTCCTCGATGACGGGCCATGGAGCCAAGACAGCTGGTATCACAATGTTCCAGCAGAGAAGAAATAATCCAAAGATCCTTAAATCCACCAAGCGTTGGTCAGCCAGGATCAGCTGGAGGGGGTTTGGCTCCTCCCTGCCACTCAGGAGCTGCAAGAATGTGATTAATGGTAAACTTTTCAGTTATCAGGTCCCTCTTTTGTTTCTGTGAGGCTGACACTGTCTACTTTTATAGGCTTAAGACTTTCCTTTCTGATAAATAGGGTGGCTTGTCTTTCTTTAGTTCTGCTGCTACAGACTGAGACTGCTGGAGGACAAACTGACCACACTTTCTTACTCTGCTACTGTTTGCTTTTGCAATTATTTTTAACATTAATTAATGGTATCTCTTTGTTTTATTTCACTAAAAATTACATTTGGACAATCCATTCTGTTTTTTGTTTTTTGTTTGTTTTTGCGTGTGTCTCTTTCTCATTCTCTCCACTCCCATCCTGCCCATTCTGAGTTTGGTTCTATTGGAAGGTTTCTTCATGTTAAAATTCAGTTCAGGAAGATACTCAGAATTGGCGATTGTGCCGAAGTGAAAATTCAACACAATCTGCTGGTTTCCAAGATAAACACTTTTCCTTAACTAACATTACCGTATGTGATTGTAAATCTGGATCTGTTTTGAACTAGATCTAGATTTATTATTTTATCTTGTTTTATTTCTTTTTTACGTTGCCCTGAGATGACCTTTATCGCTACGTAAATGGATTTGTGTTTCTGTGCAGCAACACTGTCCATGATAAATTTCCCAGTCCTGGGGAGCACAAAGCACCTCCACCAGAGACTAAGCTGAGATTAGACAGAGTAAAAGAATGCAGAGAGCCATGCTGAAGCTCAGCTTGCTTCCATAATTAGTTTCATTTAGAGTGTGGTCCCCATGCAGTCGCAGCAGCACTTCCAGCACCAGGTGGATTTCAGAGGCAAACTACACCAGGCAAGTTATTTTACTGCAATTATAACAAATCTGGCAATTATCATTCCACCCCGATCCTATAGGAGGATAAATGTAGCCCTTAGTATTTGGTGAGCTAATGATCTGGGAAGATGGATGAAGCTAAAAGTGGGAAAGCAGGAAAAAAAAGAAATAAAAAGAAGAAGCAGGGCGGCAGTCCTAAGAGGCAGAAATAGATTCATTGTATGATTATATTCACATCATGTCTCACAGTATGTTTTCACAGTTCCTGATACTTGCAGGAAATCAGTTTTCATCCTCAGCTTCTCACATGCTGTGTGTGTTGTCTTCGTGAAGACACATCCAACTAACTGATGACATTTTCTTTTGATCCAGGATCTGGAATCACGTCTTTTTATATTTCATTTGAATGGAATCAAAACACATTTTCTCCATGCCTCTGGCCCTGACAGGCATAAATCATTTTACAGTTATTCTCTTTTTTTAATTTATCTAAAGCGTATAATAGTGTTACTGCTCCTTCACATTGTGACGCCCACTTCTGCTCATGTTGCTGTCATTATTGTTACCATCCCTTTCCCCTCATTTTTATTGTCACTCACTGCTTTAGAGAAAGTGACGATAATGTTTTTGCCTGTGTGTGTGATGGGGGTGCATATGTTTGTTTTACCATTGTGTTAGCAAAATATCTCATGAATTACTAAGCTGATTTCAATGAAACTCTCAGAAAGTAATCATTAGAAATGCATCTACCACTGTAAAACCTTTGGAGTCAACTTGATTCAATGACTGCCACAGCTAATTGACCTGAAGAAATCAGAAAATGATTGTAACTCTGCCAATTTTGAAGATGTTGACCCAAATTTTTCAGCCGAGTGTCAAGCGGCTGGGATGAGAATCAGCACCTCCAAACTTGAGGCCATGGTCCTCAGTCAGAAAAGGGTGGATTGATCTCTTTGGGTCGAGGGTGCTGCAGCTCAATCACAGCTGGTGATGTCTTCGGATCCACCTGTCACACGTATTCTGCTTTCTGCTTTACTATGAAGGTTAGTGACGACCTTTATTCTCCTAAGAACCTTCACAGTCAAAACCCAGTCTACTGCCTCTGCAGCTCTGAGCTGCCCACGGACCCAGATCTCCACCAGAGATCCTGCTTTAATAAAACCTTTAAACCATTCCTGCATCTTGATGCATTTCCTGAATCCAAAACCCAGTTCATGTCAAAAACATGTTAGTAGCTTACAGTCATAAACAACACATGTTCTGGCCATGAAATCTCAGAACATTGCATGAGATTGAACATAATATTTCTGTATTTTCAAAGTTTTACAAAAACGGCTACAACTCTATTTCTCAATATGAGGATGTTGTGGAAAATAAGCTGTATTGATAAGCCTTTGTATAAGTTCTTATTAGATACAGCATGTCTGATATAAAAATATGTTTTATAAGGTGTGAAGTTGCCTTTATGCCGA
>NC_056502.1:35522980-35541161 GCF_014905685.2 Nematolebias whitei
GTGCCGACCGTTTCACGAGCCCTTTTGATAAAGAATTTCATAATACAATGTCATATGTAGTATCTGTTCGCATTATGATTGTAGGTCATATCCCTGAAAGTGATGCAGACTTCCACATAGATGAGACAGACGGCCTTATCTATGGCTCAGTGATACACTTTGTTTCAAAAGACACCCTCTGTCATGCTGCTTCAGATTCTTCCAGTTGAAACTTTCTTATCCTGGTAAACATTTACCAATGCTAACTTGTTAAAAATCCAAATTGGTAATAGCCTAAGCTGCCTTGCTATTCATGTCTCCTTTATCGTTTTGCCATAACATAGTTAAAATTAGCATAAAACTCTGGCATGAGAGGCAGTGAATGATGCGCTGTTCTTCAACAAATGCTCGTTTTTTATTTAGCAAAGATATATCTTGACATGTGAAGGTTTTTTGAATCATTTGATATCATCCCAGTAGACTCGCGTAAACTTGATGCTCTCAGACACATTCCTGGACAAGCTTTAAAGATTAATCCGTCTCCTTGGAGCATCCTTTAGAAAACTGATTTGTGACGGGGAGGAGATGACATGTATTCTCTTACACTGTGCATTTTGCACATAAACACAACTAAAATGCATTTACATGAAGTTAATAAGCACACAAACACATTTCACAAAGACACAAATGAGTGTTTGTATCACTCTGTCATTTTTCCTCACACTTTCATATTGAGTATAGCGTGTAATTGTGTTTGTCCTTTTTACTCAACCCCCACTTGTGATCTGATGGGTAATAACAGATTCAGTCTGAGTCTGTCTAACTCTCTGTTGCCTGTCAGCAGCAGCATCTAAGGAACAATTTTGATCCAGTTTGAGCTGTAAGCCGCACTTTAGGCTTTTGGAGAGTTTCTGTCTCCTATATAAGGAAATTCAGCATCCTTCCCCGTGATTAAAAATAAAGGATTCAGCATAACTTCAAGTTAACAATATTGGTTTTTACAACAGTCTCATACAGTTAATGTCAACTTATTATGTTTTCACTAGGGTCACTAATTTAGCTACAGTGCTAATGAAATGCAGCAAGTCACACCCAAGGTTGCACGTGTGACAAGTGAAGGAAGAACACACATTTCATGATAAATAAAGACACAGTGTGGGAGTGAAACTTGTACCTCGTCTTCTTAATGCTGCTCCCTTCTGCAGGAGCTGCCACAGCAGCTAGAACGTACATGAGAAATATAACATTTGTTTTATGCCTCGCAGACCTTTTTAATTAAACCTGGGCTCGAACCTGCAGCTTTGGAATTACAAGACAGCAGCACTGACCACTGAGCCACTGCGTTCTCAGTTTTGTAACTGTTATGATCTCTACAATTGTATGCATGACAGAAGTGTGATTCTTGGAGGACTTTAGGGAAATTAGATTCAGTCTTATTTTAGAAAATAAATGAAAGGTTTTCCCCCCACCACTTATTTCCCAGTAGTCTTTGTGAACTAAACAATATCATGAAAATTCAGGTAAGAATATATAAATCTCAGGTTATTTTGCTTGATCACTGAGAATATACTTGTGTGGCCATTAAACAAAATTCACAGTAAGGAAATTTTTCCTAAATGCTTTTATAACTTCAAGGCTCGACTACTGCAATTCCCTATAAGCAGGAATCTCCCAACCCTCCACTAGCCGCCTTCAGTTGGTCCAAAATGTTGCAGCTCGACTTTTAACCAACACCTCCAGACATGAGCACATCACCCCTGTTTTATTTTCTCCCCACTGGCTTCCAGTCGATTTTAGAATTAAATTTAAAATTTTATTATTCACTTTTAAAGCTCTCAATGGTCTTGCCCCACTATATTCGACTGATCTTGTAGCTGTCCGTGAATATAGGAGAACACTGAGATCATCTAATACATTTCTACTCTCTGTCCCAAAGTCCAACTACAAATAATGGGGTGACCGGGCCTTTTCGGTTGTCGCACCCAGACTCTGGAACCAGCAACCTCAGGACTTGTGCTCCATCACTGACATGGAGCATTTTAAATCTAATCTTAAAACCTTTTTATTCAGGCAGGCTTTTAATACATAGTAGGTCTTTGACAATCTTTTTATGTTTTAATTGTTTTTGTTTTTAACTGGCTGATTTTTTATCCTTGTTTGTTTTTAACTTCTGTATTGTGCAGCACTTTGTGCACCTTTTGGCTTCTGGAAAGGGCTCTATAAATAAAGTTTGATTGATTGATTGATTGATTGAAATGCGTTATTTAAGGGGTATTTTCTGCCCCTTTAAGTCCTGAAATACATCCCCAATACAAGCACGGTAGGAACGTTGGATAAAATGTATATAAAAACTGAATGCAATGATTTGCTAATTGTACAAACCCATATTTTTTCCACAACAGAACGTGGTAAAAATATCAAATGGCTCTCCAGCTCTCCTCGACTCTCTTGGCTTGTGTCAACGCAGACACCCCAGACTCATCTTACAGAGTGACCTTCTGGACAAGCTGTTGATCTTAACTGACCCTCGTTTGACTCCAGGGTTCGTCACCCCCTTTCGGTGCTGAATGGGTACATTACACCTGGACGTCTCAGCTCCGGAGAGGAGAACTGCACATAAAGCACTCTAATTTTCCTACACCTGGGTGTTGCCACAGAGCATGTCAGGTCTGGATTTAATATTTTAGCTGATGCAACTTTATAAATATTACTTCCTTGCTTGTGATGCTAATAAATAATTAGATCATATTCAGTAATTTATTTTTTAATTTTATTTATTTACCCTTTATTTGTACAGATAGTCTCATTGAATCACAGTCACTGAGTACTGATTATTAAAGAGTGAATAAATTAATTAATCTGTGATTGGCCAGTAAATTGACCTGTTGCCCCATTTTTACCAGTGCAAAAATATGCGTAAAGTGACGAGAATATGTCACCCTTATTTCTCCCTCGATCACATCTAATACATCAAGAGGTGACCGGACCCTGAGGAGGATTGTGGAGAAGGGCCGATTCCAGACCTTGGGGGACCTGCGGAAGCAGTGGACTGAGTCTGGAGTAGAAACATCCAGAGCCACCGTGCACGGGCGTGTGCAGGAAATGGGCTACAGGTGCCACATTCCCCAGGTCAAGCCACTCTTGAGCCAGAAACAGTGGCAGAAGCGCCTGACCTGGGCTACAGAGAAGCAGCACTGGACTGTTGCTCAGTGGTCCAAAGAACTTTTTTCAGATGAAAGCAAATTTTGCATGTCATTCAGAAATCAAGGTGCCAGAGTCTGGAGGAAGACTGGGGAGAAGGAAATGCCAAAATGCCAGAAGTCCAGTGTGAAGCACCCACAGTCACTGGGATGCCATGTCATCTGCTGGTGTTGGTCCACTGTGTTTTATCAAGGGCAGGGTCAATGCAGCTAGCTATCAGGAGATTTTGGAGCACTTCATGCTTCCATCTGCTGAAAAGCTTTATGGAGATGAAGATTTCATTTTTCAGCACGACCTGGCACCTGCTCACAGTGCCAAAACCACTGGTAAATGGTTTACTGACCATGGTATTACTGTGCTCAATTGGCCTGCCAACTCTCCTGACCTGAACCCCATAGAGAACCTGTGGGATATTGTGAAGAGAAAGTTGAGAGACGCAAGACCCAACACTCTGGATGAGCTTAAGGCCGCTATCGAAGCATCCTGGGCCTCCATAACACCTCAGCAGTGCCACAGGCTGATTGCCTCCATGCCACGCCGCATTGAAGCAGCCATTCATGCAAAAGGATTCCCGACCAAGTATTGAGTGCATAACTGAACATGATTATTTGAAGGTTGGTGTTTTTTGTATTAAAAACACTTGTCTTTCATTGGTGGGATGAAATATACTAATTTTTTGGGACAGGCATTTTGGGTTTTCATGAGCTGTATGCCATAATCATCAGTATTAAAACAATTAAAGACCTGAAATATTTCAGTTGGTGTGCAATGAATCTGAAATATATGAAAGTTTCATTTTTATCATTACATTATGGAAAATAATGACCTTTATCACAATATGCTAATTTTTTGAGAAGGACCTGTAGATCTTATTGTTCCATATTTTCCTAACAGAGCACTTTGCTCTCAGACTGCAGGCTTATTTGTGGTTCCTAGAGTTTTCAAAAACAGAATGGGAGGAAGATCTTTCAGTTATCAGGCTCCTCTCTTGTGGAACCAACTTCCAGTTTCTGTCCGTGAGGCTGACACATTGTCCAGTTTAAAGACTTTCCTTTTTGATAAATCCTATAGTTAGGGTTGGCTTGTCATGCTGCCTCAAACTTAAACTACTGGAGGACAAACTGACCTCATTTCCTTAAATGAATTGTTAAAATTGAATAGATTTCATTTGATATTATTTCTGTCTTAACATGTGATTCTTGACCTGCCATTGTGTATCTATTCCTACCAAACCCAGCTGGTTGAAGCAGGAGCCACTTGTCCTGATCCTGGTTCTGCTAAAGGTTTCTTCCTCATGAGGGAGTTTTTTTCTTTCCACTGTCGCCTTCATGCTCAAGATGAGAGCTCTGTGATGGAGTTACACTCAAAGCAGTCTGCTCCTCAGATAAATAATGTTAAATTATTATTTTATATATGACCGTTTCTGTTCAGTGCCCTGAGATGACTTCTGTTATGACTTGGTGCTATATAAATGAACTGAATTGAACTGAGTTTAAATAAACTACATACTCCCATCGTAGTTGAAGAGTCCAGGTGCTGAACTAACTTGCATGCTGTGTTTGAGTTTGAAAATGTTTGAGCTGGAGTTGTAAATTTACATTTGTACATATTCAATTCAGTCTGTTTATATAGTTCCAGATCACAACAGAAGTCATCTCAGGACACTGAACAGAAACATTCACATAATTTGTACATAAAAAAGCCTATTAGTAAAGTTCTCTATCTAAGGATATCAAGTCTTTAGCTGTGGGTCCTGCTTTTGTTTAATCCAAAGAAAACCTGCATCTTTCTGTTTCCCCTGCCTTTTCAGCTATTCAAACAAACATTGGGTAAGTGATTTTCAAAAAGTTGTTGGCAAATAGCAGTCGCTAAGTGCTGGATTATGTCACTTTGTACAATCCATTACCTTTCTTTGGAAACATTATTGTGAGTAAGACCCAAAAACATTTGCCCCTGTGAACAAGACACTTAATGGAAGCAGACTGAGAGCTACATTTAGGAGAAAATGCCTTAATGATGCCATTTTATCTAGAACTATTGTCTGTCAGAGGTTCATCAATATTTGAGTGCCTGTAGGGGGATGGAAGAAAGCTGAAGGCATTTCTATATATTAGATGCTAAACTGGCAAGCGTTTAAACGCTGGATTAATGTGACTTTTTTTTATTTATTTTATTTTATGTTATCATTCCATGCATTATGAATGTTACACAAATGGTGAAAAACAATTTAAGCTTGCACGATGGTTGGACAAAGTAAGTGTAGATTTTATTCACCGTATTGCCACCACCAAAAGGAGTGGGTGGTATTTTTAACTATGTCTGTGTGATCCTGTGGGTCTGGTGCCAAATCTTCTCATAAACCACTGAACAAATTTTAATGAAACTTATGGAAGTAATCACTGGATGTACACCTACAACTGATTAACTGTTGGAAACAACCCAATTCAAGATTGATGCAGAGCCAATGAAACTTTAGAAAAGCCACAAAAATAGTTACAACCAGGTTAAGTTCACAGATTGACTTATATCTGGTGAAGTGGTGGCTGACACTGCTCCCCAACGAGCACAGCAGCAGAACTCTGGATGTACAAGCTCAACTGATTACATTTGGAGTCCAATTCAAAATATCAGCCACAGCAAATTATCATTAACCAACACAAAAAATGGCTACAACTCAGTCAATGTTCTTAATAGTGGGGGAAAAATTGGATGTGGTAGTAAATAAGTCATTCATAATACAGATTTTGAACGTAACATATACTATACAACATATATACATAACATATACTATACTATCACTTCCTGTTTTTAAATCTTTAAAAACCCGTCTGTTTTCACTGACTTTGAACACAGTGTGATTTGATTTTGTATTTAATTGTTTTGTGTTTTTATGTTTTTCTTTTGATGTTTTTAATTAAAAAATTTTTCTTTAAATTACTGCCATTAATTTTTTATTGTTAAGCACTTTGGTAACAGCTGCAGTTTTTAAATGTGCTTTATAAATAAATTTGACTTGACTATACTGCATAAGGTTGCTTATAATGTTATGTTCAAGGTTTGACCAAAGTGACTACAACTCTGTAGTTTCTTAACAAACAGTAAAATGATTTTATTTGTAAGCTCCTGCATGAAAGGCTGTGGGTGAAATGCTTTCCTTTAAGGAACACTAGAACTTTGATATGTGAGGAAGTAGTTTGTAATTGATTCTATTAGCATTCTTGAGCCTCGAGTGATGTTCAGTTTTTAGTTCAAGCTTTGAAGTAAAAAACTGTTTAATTTTGGACAAAACATTTAAATTTGAAAAAGAAAGATCTGTTTTGATTTCAAAACAGATCTTTTTTCAGTTACATCTAACAAAGGTAAAGACTTTTGTTGTTGTTGTTGTTGTTACATTTGAACAAAGTTGTGTTTTTTACAACACACTTTGATTATTATAACTCCTTTTTGTGCATTGGTCAGTCGTTTCCTCCATCGTCTTCCTGTGGTGAAAACCCAGCTGCTACTGCTGGACTTAGCCGAAACAAGAAAACCTGAGCAGAAAACTCGTGTTAACTTCTTTATTTTTTTTTACTTCTTGTCTGTTATTGAACTGATTTTAAGATTTGGTTTGTAGTTTTTAAAACTATTAGTTTGTCTTGTCTTACCTTCAGGAACTTTAACATGGCCGTGCTTCATCTAGAACAGGGGTCTGCAACCTTTGCAATAAAAAATGCAATTTTTGCCACTTTGCTTACTAATTATGTGTCCAGATTGTTGGTTAAGCTTCAGATGGGACTGTACTGCCAGGAATAGATTCATCGCACTAATGGACGTTCATTCAGCCGCTGCACTCAGCGGACGCGTGCGGCCGATGACCCAAACAGGTGAGATCACAAAGCAGACGTGTGTCAGAGCAGGATCCATGTTTGAATAAATCAGAATGCAGGCAGAAGGAGGGTTTAAATGCTCTTTTACGGACATGAAAGGACAAACACCCCCTCAGCTCTGAATCTTCTGCACCTTATTCAGCTGCGCGTCCCGACAGGTGTCTCTCAAAGCAGACGTGTGTCCGAGCTGTCCGTGTGTCTCAGTAGTTCAGAAGAATGGGTTTAAACGTTTTTTATGGCCAATGACAAACACCCCGTCAGCTCCGAATCTTCTGCCCCTTATTCTGCTGCGCATCACCGACCATTAATAACTAATTAAAAATGTCGCAGGTGGGTTTCCGGGTTCGGACCTGTAATTACTGTTAATTCGTCTGGTCGTGTGGGGTTCAGAAATCATGACTGCGGGCTGGAGCCAGGTTGGATCTGTTTTTTGGGCCCGAATGCAACTCTAAACAGAATGCAAGGCTGATACGAGATCTTGAACTTCTCATTTTCAAACTGATGAAACATATAAACGTTTGGTGATTCTCTGCCTAAACATCTCTTTTCAAAAAAGATAAAAGTGTTATTTTAACTAGATAATTAAATCAAAATAGCTTTAAACTATTTAGTTATTTATGTACTTACTATGATGATGGTGATGATGGTGATGATGACAAACCATCTGGTTTGATTTTTTGTTTTAGTTGAAATAAAAATGCCAAATGACCACCCAGTTAACCCACATGTCAAACAAAAATCCAGTTGCCTTTTTATCATTAAATATGATTGACTCATGACCATCTCATCACCTCATGTGTTTTCTGTTCTGCACTTCTCATAGTCAAACTCAGGGCCTAAATAATTCATAAAACCAATATGATTTATTATGGTTTTGATCAATTGTAACCCCTGTAGGCTTCCAGAAATCAATGGGAATTTAAAAGCTAACATTTTTTGATGCTTGATTTTCAGAAAAAAGTAATGCCTTAGAATGTTTGTAAAGAATTTCTGTATTATTTTTGTTCTTTCTGTTTTTATTCTCTCTAAAATAAACCTTCAGATAAAGAACTGGTGGGTTATTACAGCCTTAAATATGGCTATCTCTGTGTGAGTCTTGTCAAACACAGAAAAGGGTCAAGTGGTATAACTGAACACATTGTGAGAAAAAATAATTCAGAATTAAAAAGTTAATTAAAGCAGATATAATAAAGTATAAAGAAAAATTTTATGAGGCATGAGGCTTGCTTGATAATTCAGTCAGTCAAATTAATCTGAAGATATTTACTCTCAATTTAATTTATTTATTTTTCTTTCAGTTTTAGTGTTGGAAATTCGCTAAACATGTCCCTTGTGACCCATTAAAATATTAAGTGTTAAAATCAAGATATTGAACCATTTTCAAGAAAAATAAATGTGATTTTTAATTTGATGGCATGGGGGGGTCAGGTGGGTTGGCAGCCCCACAGTTTTGGGCAGGTATTTGTACTCAGGTGGTTGCACAGGGTCTCACCTCTGCTTTATGCTGATGGTGATGCGGTTCTGTTGGCTTCTTCAGGCCAAAACCTTCAGAGTAGACTGGGGCAGTTTGCAGGTGAGTGTGAAGCAGCTGGAATGAGTCACTTCATCAGTCTGAGGCCATGGTTCTCCACCATAAGCGGGTGGAGTTCCCCCTCCCGGTTGGCGGGGAGTCTTTGCCTCAGATGGAGGAGTTTAAGTATCTGGGCGTCTTGTTCACGAGTGGTGGTAGGAGGAGCTGGAGCAGGAGATGGATCCATAGATTGGGCCTCATCCTCAATAATGAGGACTTTGCTTTGGTATTTCAGTTTGTAGAGCTGCTGCCTCTCAGCGAGAAGGTCACCGGATCAAATCTGGGCCGGAGGCCTTTCTGGGTGGAGTTTGCATGTTCTCTCCGTGCATGCGTGGGTTTTCTCCTGGTACTCCAGTTTCCTCCCGCAGACCAAAAACATGCATGTTAGACTGATTGGTAACTCTAAATTGGCCCTAGGTGTGAGAGAGAGAGTGAATGGTTGTTTGTCTTGTTTGTCTCTCCCTGTTATGGACTGGAGGCTTGTCCAAGGTGTCCCCCACCTCTCGCACAGTGACTGCTGAATGTGGGCACCAGTGATGCCAGCGACCCAAAAAGGAAAAGCAGGTAAAGATAATAGATAGATGGGTGGATGCTTTGGTCTGTCGTCATGAAGAAAGAGCTGAGTCAAAAGGAAAAACTCTTGATTTACTGGTCTGTCTTTGTTCCTACCCTCACCTGTGGTCATGAGGTTTAGATCATGACCGAAAGAATGCGATCCCAGATACAAGCGGTCAAAATAAGCTTCCTTTGCAGGGTGGCTGGGCTCATCCTTAGAGATAGAGTAGAGATAGACCCAGAAAACTCTGGAGGGATTGTGTATCTTCTTTGGCCTGGGAACGTCTTGGGTTCTCTCAGGACAAGGTAGAAAGAGTCACTGGAGAGAGGGATGCCTAGGTTTCTGTCCTCAACCTGTTGTCTCAACAACCCAACTACAGATAAATGATAAAAGAAGATTAAGACGAAGAAGATTTTAAGATTCTGGAAAATTCTGTGCACAATAAACAAGGCCAGAAGTCAATAATGAATGACCATGATCTTCCAGCTTTCAGGCAGCACTGCATTAAAAACAGGTCAGATTCAGTTCTGGACATCACAGCATGGGCTCAGGAACACTTCCACTAATCACTGCATGTTAACACAGTTCACTGTGACATCCACAAATGCTGCTTAAAGCTCATCCTGCAAATAAGAAGTCATCTGTGAATGTAAGCATGCACTAAGGAGGACCATATTAAGTGGGTAAGTGTCATGGTGGAAGAAGGGGAACACTTAACTACACATTATGCACTCGTTAAACCAAGGCAGCGTCAGTTTTCTGACTAATAACAGCTTAATTGATGTATTCACCCTAGTTTGAACAGTAGTTGTTCAATGAATATTTAAACTTGACTAAGCAATAAGGATTCATCAAAAAGCAATTTTTTTATCTAAAATAAAGAATTTTGACAGAATTTACTTTTTTTTATGAGCAACGACTTAGACAAAGTTGATAAATAGTTTACTTTAGAATTTGATTGAGAGATGTTATTAGATTAGGTCAGATTAGGGTATTTACTAACACTGCAAGTAAGGAAATCATATTTTATGGTATAACCATTGCACTGATGTCCTCACCAGACTCTCAGCCCCTGTCGAGTCGGGAAATACAATTAACAGTTGTTCTGTCTTTCCAGGATGTTGGAGGCTGATCAAGCCTCCAAAACTCCACGCAGGAAACAGGTTACGGCTCAGGGAGTCTTTATAGGATCATGCCAGGCACTTGTCCAAGGTGACTGAGGTGAAACATTAACAGGGTCTGCAGGAAGTCAGCTGATGAGAATAGTCGACAGGTAATAAGTAGTCTCACACTTATCTCAAAGCCGTGAAGCCTTGCAGTAGAAAAAAAACCTTTTATGTTCTGTAATTGCTGTGCATCTTTCGACTTGACTTTAACAACAATTGTTCCTGAGCAAAACTTGTTTATCTTTTCTCAGGAATAACGAAGACAATGGACAACACAAAAACACATCAAGATGGAAAACGCAGGAGACAGAACTGAACATGTTGCACTAAAGTACTGTTTTTGTGTGACTTCAGCTCCAAGGACAGTGCTGGCATTTTCAGACTGTTCTGAAATGAATGTCTGATGTGCAGGGATTTGTTTCTGCATCTCAGGACTTTAAGAGTCGAGGCGACTCTTAAATGAAGTTCTTTCTGGAAACAAAACTGAGAAAATATGTTAAAACATTTATAATATTTCACACTATTTCATAATAATGACCAGTGTCCATGTTCACACGTCATAATCCAATAAAACAAAATTAACTTTCTGAATGTGCTTTTCTTTATCAAAGGCTTAAAAGAAACGTGTAAGCATGTATCAAACTGTAAGTGATTAGTAGTTCTATGAATGTGGGAAAACATCCAAAATTATTCAGGTTGTAAGTAACTTTAAAGGAAACCAGTTTGGGGTGGTTATGAAAGGTGACCTCAGGGTCAGAGGTCATGGTCAGTAGTGCACATATTTATGCTACATCAACAACATCCAGAAGTGCTGACATCTTTCTCAAAGCTCATTTAAAACGGACAGAGGCAACGTGGAAATGTGAATAGATTTTTTTTATTTTTATTATGGATGCTACATTCTATATACTTAGGAGGAGAAGAACCCTTGGGCCTATTTTCAGCGCACAGTTCAAACTCCTGCCTCTCTGATGGTATGGGGGTGCAATAGTGTCACTGGCATGGGCAGCTTCCACATCTGTAATGGCATCATCATTGCATACACGGGCTTTAGAAGAGCATCCAGAAAATTGATTTTCAAGGAAATCCCTGTCTAATTCAGTAAAATAATGCTGCATACTGCAACCATTACAACAGCAGGGCTTCAAAGTAGAAGAATGAATAAAATATTGTTGTTTTTCTTTCTCAGATAATTTCATTCTGCTTATATTTCCATTTTACACAACATCCTAACATTGTCAGACTTGGGGAGGTAAAACGTTTTATTAAAATAAAGCTATCAATATGGTAGAAATGTATCCGCACAAAGAATATGGTCTTTTACAAACCAGAGGAACCCAGTGCGACTTTCATTGAGATTTTCTTATTTCTGCATGTAAAGACTGTCTAATTTAATCTGCCATCGTATCCAGCATTACCTGCATGTTTTGTTTGCACGAGATCTGCATGTGATAATTAGCCATGCCGTGATCCGTGTAATGAGAGTCTATTTTCAGAGACGCTTTCAGATCAAACATGGTGGGAAGATGTCAAAAGTGTGCGGAGAGAAAGGAACAGGCACGCTGAAAGGGTCCAATCTTCCCACACTGTTTAAAGTGAAGGAATGGCAGCAGATGGTAATGTGCAACAACACTGAACGCCTGCTTAGTAAAAGAGTTTAAATCACCAACACAGAGAGCACACTGGAGATGACGCCTTGTGCTGCCGGCTTTACTAAGTTCCTTATTAGATGTGCTGTCTGGGGTGTATGAGCACACACACACTCACACATACTCAAGCAAATGCAAAGAGTTTGTATTTCCCTTCCACACCACATTAATGTTTGATATTCTTCACACATTCTCAGAATTTTCATGCTCTTCCTCTCTTGCGTTGTTCACAGCTGTATAGAAGGAACCCGGTAACCCAGTTTCTTAAAGCTTTTGCAGGAAGCTCAGTTTACATCTGTAAACAATTAATCAACAGGTTTTGATTTGATTTGATAATTACCCCTGATTATTACGAACACCTCTCAGGTCCTGATGAGACAGATTTGGATGCCCTCCTCGCATGGTGACTGGATGATTATTGTCAGACAAGGTGTTTACGTGTTGCTTTTGTCTGTTATTTAGCTGCTATCATTAACAAGCAGAGCTGCTGTCTGTGCTGAGCTGCGTAGCAGCAAGACTCTGTCTTCCCTTCGTCTATCATCTGAGCCTGATCAGACATGTGAGCCAAGAAGTAGCACCTGAGGGGACAGGCTTCTCAGTCCTCATCAGGTATTTGACATCACTGGTAGCAGTCTCCACACCATCTGGAACATCTGCCAAACATGTCTGTGTAACGCACGCAGCATCGTTAAGGATCACACCCACCCAGCACAAGGACTATTCCATCTACTATCCTTTACATATTACACATTACACCAAGCCACATCTGTAACACTTAATATGTTGCTGCTGCATGATGTGGCTGTATCATGTATGTCACTACCTTACCATCATAATTCATCTCAGTGTTACTCACTACCTGTGCAATAACCTGTCACACAACCTGTGCAGTTTATGTTATGTGCAATATATATCATGTGTGTTTAATATTACTACCTTGAAATACTTCTTTATACTACAGTAATTCATCCTACTTGCACCGTTATATTCTACCATGTTGTCGTTTCTTTTGGGCCTTGTAAATATTATATTTCGTTTTCACTTTTGGTACTTTATTTTGTACACATATTGTATGCTTTAGTATTCCTTGTTGTGTTTTTAAGCAAGTCAAATCGGTTCTTCTCCTCCTGAACATTTCATTACATTGTTGATCTTTTGTTAACCTGCTTATGACAAATAAACAATGTAACAGACCAAGAGGTCATGATAAAAATGTCTCAGAGTGGAATGAGAGTGGACAAATCTACAACTATTACTAATTTGTCTATGGTTACTGTCCCAAAGTACATTTCAACCTTAATCCAAACTCTAAACTCTAAACTTCATCCTACACACACCTGAACAGGGCAGGCAGCACTGTAAGAGTCATGTTCTTTGACTTTTCCAGTACTTTTAACACCATCAGACCTGCTCTACTCTGCAGTAGCTCCTGGACATGCAGGTGAATCTCGCTGGTCACCTGGATCAGAGACTACCTCACAGGTCGACCACCACAGTATGTGAGGCTGCAGAACACCACCTCGGACACCATACTGAGCAGCACAGGGGTTCCTCAGGGCACGGTCCACTCTCCGTTTCTGTTCACCCTCTACACCTCGGACTTCAGATACAACATCCTGCATCTGCAGAAGTTCTGGATGACTCTGCCATTGTGGGCTGAATCACTGGTGACCAGGAAGCTGAACACAGAGGTGTGGTAAACAGAACCACCTGCAAGCCAACACTGGAAAAACTAAAGAGCTGTAGGTGGATGACAGGAAGAAGATCAGCCCCCCACCCCCCACCCCAAAAAAAAACCCCAACCCCCAACCCTATCAATATCAAGGGTACTAAGGTGGACACTGTGGACTGCTACAAGTACCAGGGGGCCCACGTAGACAATAAACTGGGTTGGACAGCTAACAACACCAACACCCTCTACAAGAAACAGCAGAGTCACCTTTTTCTTCTGAGGAGACTCAAGTCCTTTAACATCTGCAGGACCATGCTGCAGATGTTTTACCACTCGGTGGTCTCCAGCATCTTCTACGCTGTGGTGTTCTGGGGCAGCAGGGTGAAGAAAGCTGATACCAACAGACTTGATAAGCTCATCAAGAGAGATGGTTCAGTTCTGGGAGTGGACCTGCAGTCTCTGACAGGTGTTTGAGCAGAGGATGCTGAGGAAACTGCTCCAGATCCTGAACAACACGTCACACCCCCTGCATGACACCCTGGACTCTTACTGCAGCACCTTCAGTCGTAGACTGAGACCACCGAGGTGCTCCACAGAACAACACAGGAAGTCCTTCCTCCCTGTGGATATCAAACTTTTCAACTCCTCTTTTCTACACATAGGACAATAAAATTAATCCTGTACCACAACAATAAACTCTTTAATGTTTCTGTATGAACCTGTTTTAGAACTTAATGTTGGTGTTTTTATATTCTCTATTATTGTTTTATATCTTGTGTGATTCCTTGTGTGTGTTCCTTTGTACTGAAACTCTGGCACAACAATTTCCTGCAGGATCAATAAAGTTCTATCTTCTCTTTTCTTCTCTTATCTTAAACGTTTGTCCTCCTGCCTAATTCTGAAAAGGGAGTCAGTCAATCAAAGTAATGTAGTTCTTTTCTGGAAATGCTCATTTTGAGTTGGTAAAATGTCACATGCTGCCTCTCTGACTCGTTTACTGATTTTTGCCTGTGCTACTTTGGTACTACAGCATAGTTATGGATTTGCAACAAGAGGGAAAAAACCTGTGAAGATTTAGAAGAATACAAAAGAGGCGTGATATAATTGGACTGAGGGAAAATCAGATGAGCTCTCTGGAAACATTCAGGAAAGATGTTATCTTCTCGTTAAGCTTTAACGCGTGTGCAGTGACCTTCTGACAGAAATGCATAAAAACAACCTCTGAGCTTCTGTGTTATAAATTATTCTAATCTTTGTTTTCTAATAATGAAATGGCCGTATTTGAGATTTTACAGATGTGTTACCATGGCTCAGTAATGAAAATGTTTGTCGTTTTCTTTTGATCCCCTCATTTAGACTTAGAACAAGGAAAGGAAAAGTGCTATAATGATCAAAGTTTGAATTTAAAACCACAATGTGTAAGTTGTTAAAAATGATTATTTGAACAATAGGGCAACAAAAAAAAACTGTTTTTATACACTGGTACATTCCTATTTTACAAAAAGTGTATTATTTTGCAAAATATTTGATGTGTTCTGCTAAATATATGTGATTGTTTAACTTGTGAAGGATTTGCTTCAACAATGTCCCTAAGCAATTGTTTTTACAAGCATTTTTTCAACAAATAAATTTCTGAAAAAACAGGAACAGATTTAATACTGAAGTCATTGCCACTTCTTTCAGAAGATTTAGCTCAAAATTACAAAAGCTGTCATTTAAAATTTTAATATTTTATTTACAACTAATTTAAAATGAGATGTCAATGGAGTAAACCTAACTACAATATGAAATGGAAAAAACATATTGGCACATCAGTGCTGCAGCCTGCTTGTGTAAATTGGCTCTTTATCCTTTAAAGTGAAATCAATGGCAGTGAGTGAGTGCTCGGCTGAGTCTCTGCAGAAGCAGCTGCAGAGACTCAGGGAGGTGCTGAGGAGAATAAAAACTTGAGTCACTTCCAGCAAAATGATTTCAATCCAGAAACACTTTGAGGCTTCATGCAGGTTTTTCATCGCAATTAGGGTTTGAGGCCCACAGGATTTAGACGGCACAAATCACTTTTACAAACAAACTTATTTACCACTAAAAGCAGAAAACTAGCTCTCTGTATATTCTCACAAAGCTGCTGATTTCCTCTCAAATCTTACGTTAAGGCAGGGGTCAACAACTTTTAAAATCAAAGGAGCCATGTCTGCCCCTCCTCTTACTAAACAAACCATCTGGTGGCTGCAGGCCTCTTTCAGCTTGCTGTGGGGTACATGGCTCAGTTGAGGGGTGGGGGGGGGGGGGTGACCCCTTCATTAGAAACCTAAAACAAAAATAACAGAATTAATTGTATACAGCTAAAAAATGTATGCGACATTAAAAATCTCAAATAAGTTGTAATTTGTTGGTATTTTTACATTCTGTCAAAATAAAAGTCCATAATCATGTAAATAAAGAGGAAAAATCTATTTACATTTATTTTGATCAAATTTAAACACCATGTAAGCTTAAGTGAAACTTTTTTATACTTGTGAAAAAATAATCCCACTTTGGAACAAGTTAAAGTGAACATGAAAATGGCTTTTTGTTCATTAGTGATATTTTTAGTGACTTTTTACATTTTTATCATCATTTACTTCAACTTTAATTATGTTTGATTAATCTTCTTATTCTTGTCATCGTAACGTTGATTTACCTTTCTGTTAGTTTGTTATTTATTATTTGCAGAACACCTTATTCCAGTCACTTGTAATCTGTGATAAATTAGCAAATCTGGATTTTCTTTTTTCATCCCAGCAATTCATCTTATGGATATGAAAAACCTTTAAAGTTTTCTGGAGGGTTTTTGATGAGCCTCACTGTGTGTGGCTGTTGAGCTAATGAAGCAGCTAACAGCTAACAAACTGCTAGCATGACCTGATTATCAGGTTTCTCTCCTTTTATTATTAGTTTTAATGACATATTTGCAAAACATATAGACAGAAACTTGCTTTTCTGTTTTAGTTATGAATATCAATAATATAAATTTCCATTATATTTATGATCAAAGCTACAATGAGTCGCTACAGACAGACCACAGACCCACATGTGCCCCTGGAGCTATAGTTATAACCCTCTACTTTAGATTGTGTATCTTAAATTGCAGCACCAATTTAAATATTTCCTTTCAATCTATTTAATTAATTAAAAGCAATGTATTTTTAGAGCATGATGCTGAAAAAGTCATATTCTGCTATAACAGATTAGTTCAACATGTCATTTCTGAATGCCTGTCATGCTGTTTAAGATATTACGTCAGTAGCACCGCCCCCCCCCCACCACCACCACCATCACCACCACCACCACCACCCCCCAGCTCACAAATGGTTTCTCAGTCATCTGCACACGCTCTGTAAGGAAGCCATCTCTGCCCTGCACCATGAAGAGGAGAAAGGAAGTGTGTTGTAGTTTGGATTTAATGTATTTTTGTTTGTTTTCATCACACATCTGGAACACCACATCAACATATCACATCTGCTTTGAAGGAGAGGAACACCCGGAGTCACTTCAGACACGACTGGTCACAAAGTACAGCTGGATGTGGACATCGGTGTGACCCAGGGCCGGACTTAAAGACTTTAAACCAGAACACACAGAGACCCCCAAGAGTATTATTTCAATATTTGTTAAAATATCATGTTTTAATTCATGAGGATTTTTAAAATGCCTTTTTTTATGTCTTTAATTCCAATCAAACAAACCCACGTCACTGGGAAGAGTTTTGTTGAAGTCAAAGACTGCTTTGTGGTTTCTGCTGAGTTTAATTCAGATTATAACAGTTTTAAAAGTAACATAAATAAATTTACTGTTTAAATTCTGACCCATAATGGTTTCTAAATATGTATTTTGATTTGTAGAAGACTGATGCAGTGTTCCTGTTTTATGCTTGTTTATGGATGTAAATTTAATCACAAAACATTTTTCATAAAGTCATAAAATCGTAAAAATGTGTGTAATTTAGTCCACGTTGGAGATATTGATCGCACATTCAGTGTAGTTGTAGACTGATCTCCATCACTTATTCTGAACATTAACAGACTGTGCAAAACCCTGTCTGTTAGCTAAATATCCATGAATCACTTGACAGATTTTAATAAAACCTCCAAGATATAATGAGTGGAGACACATTTACCATCCTGTTTCAAAATGGCTGCCACAGCCAAATGAAAAACACAAAAATGGCTGAAACTCTGACAATTTTACAAATGCTAAAATTAGACATAGTAGCTGAAAGTTATGTGCATAAATGCTTTTTTCCCCTAAATAATTTCATTTTAATTAAATACATAAAGGACAGATATGGGCTGTAATAATAAGGCATTAAAGCCAGGAGCATCTCTGCTCTGTGACTAAAAATATGTAAATTGTAATTTTTATACATTAAACATAATTCTGTGTGGCCCCCAAAGAACACACCCTCCTCAATCCTGCCCTTGTCACACTCATGTCCACACTTTCACTGAGACTGTAAACAACAATAACAACAACAACAACAACT
>NC_056502.1:35541171-35547904 GCF_014905685.2 Nematolebias whitei
GGGGGGGGGGGGTTAAACTGTCTCACTGTGACTGACACATATCAACACTTTATTGCACAGAGCTACAGAGAGATAATGGTCACGCGTGTCCGGAGGGAAGCAGATCCTTCCTGCGCCGTCAGGACCTCGGACAGCTCCTCCCTCAGACGTGCAGGTCTGCAGGTCTGGTGGTCCAGGTCCGGGTCTCTGAGAGTCCGGCTCAGTGCAGGGACTCGTTCAGACTCTGTTCACTGGGTGAACTCCGGCTCATGTTGGACAAACTCGCCATGAGGGATTTCACTTTGTGCGCGTAATAGTTCCTCAGGTTGACGGAGGGGACCTCCTTGATGCCCTCGTCGAAGTCGCAGCTCCTCATGGCGATCTCCAGCTGTTTCTGTCTTTTGTAGAAGAGGGAAAACTTGTTGAAAATGAGCGTGATGGGAAGCACAACCACGAGGATCCCGGCCAGGATGCACGCCGAGGCGGTCAGTTTGCCCGCTATGGAGACGGGCACCACGTCCCCGTAGCCCACCGTGGTCATGCTGACGGTGGCCCACCACCAGCAGGCCGGGATGGTGGACAGGTCCTCCGTGTCCTCTTTCTCCACCGTGTAAGCGATGACGGAGAAGAAGGAGACCCCCACGGCCAGGTAGAGAAGCAGCAGGCCCACCTCTTTGTAGCTGTTTCTGAGTGTGGCCCCCAGGGAGCGCAGGCCCGTGGAGTGGCGGGCCAGTTTCAGGATGCGGAAAACCCTCATGAGCCGCAGAACCTGCGCGACCCGGCCCAGGTTGGCCAGCGCCGGGCTGCTTTCCACCACCAGGTTGATGAGGAGCGTCAGGTAGAACGGAAGGATGGACACCAGGTCGATGACGTTCAGAGGGTGGTCAAAGAAGTGCAGCAGGTCCGGGGCCACAGCGAACCGGGCCACCAACTCCAGAGTGAACCACGCGATCCCAAAGTGCTCCACGGTCTCGAAGCGCGGGTCCTCCGTGGGCTGCCCCTCCCCGTCCAGCAGGCTGAACTCACTCATGCTGTTCATGCACATGGTGGCGATGGAGCCCAGCACCACCAGGATGGAGAGGACGCTGATGATGCGGCTGGCCACCGAGTACCCGGGGTTGTCCAGCATCAGCCACACGCGCCTCCGCGCGCTCCCGAGCAGCTGCTTGTCGAACTTGGTGGCGTCGTTGTAAAACTCCAGCAGCTCGTCAAAGGAGGACGTGGTGCTGCCCTCGTCGCTCCGGTCGTCCCAGTCCTCCCGGTCCTGGTCCATTTTCCTGCAGTGGTAGGCGCTGCTGCAGCAGGAGTCGATGAAGAACTCGTTGATGCCCCAGTACTCGATCTCCTGGCTGAAGGAGAAGATGCACAGCTCCGCCATCACGTGCAGCCGCCCCGTGTTGTAGAAATTCAGCACGTAGGGGAACAGAGCCGGGTTCCTGTCGAAGTAGAACTCCTTCTCCGCGTCGTCGTAGTCGTCGCACAGCTCCAGGATGGACTCCGTGGAGCGGCACTGGAGGAGGCGCGCGAGCCTCGTCTCGGGGAAGCGGGAGAGGGTGTCGGACTGCAGCCGCTTCTTGAAGCCGCCCACGTTGATGCAGATGGCCGCGCGGTCCTCCGCGTGAGCCTCGGTGCCCGGATCCACCGGGACGTGACCTGTCATGTCTGGAAACACACACGCGCACACACGCACAGACATGGATGGAAGGAAACGGTGGTGGTGGTGGGGGGGGGGGGGGATAAGTTACTGAACAATAAAAGCAGATTTATTCTGAAGCATTGTGCTCCACGTGTGTTTTTTTCCCACAGAATTACACGCAAAACTGACCTGTGGGTCGTTCAGTTGGCCTGATTGTCCTCCAGGATCTGATGGCACATCCCGTCTGAGGTCACAGCCGGAGACCTTTGTCCTCTGCTCTGTCTCCTCTGGCACCATGAACAGAGGAGGACTCCCTGAACGAGCCGGCGCGTGTTAAAACAGATCTCCTCTCATGACAGAGATCCGCTCCTTTAGCAGCTGTAAATCCACCCGTGGGGAGGCTGGCAGCTGCTCTGTCCTCACATCCTGCATGGCTTCACGCCGCCTCCAGCCACGGGGAAGAGCTGCGTTTGTTTCTGTAAATCCCGGGAGCCATGAGGAGACGAGTGAGCGGCGGGGATTCCTCTGTGCGTCCTCTCCCTGCTCCTCTGTATCTTCTTTCTATCTGTTGCTGCGCAGCAACACGTAGCTCCCTGTCCTCCTCTGCCTGCACCGCCCTCCCGCAGCATCACGGCGTGAGGGGCGAGGCGCGGCTCCGCGTGCGCAGGGAACCACCAACTCACCAAACACCTCCGAGACAAAGTCATCCAAAGGACAGCGCGTAAACAAAGAGATCACTGAAAACTTCCTGTCGCCGGATTTGACTTTCACAAAAACAATGCTGTAATAATATTTCTGAAGAAATGGCGCAGGTGCTGCTGCCATAAAATACAACATAACTTTATCAGCTGAGGAAACCTGCAAACATGATGTATGAGAAATAAGTTTAACAATAAAATACTAAGATTAAAAGAAAGGTTAAAGCTGGTACCATTAAGAAAAGAGACTAAAACTTACGCCTGACTCTGAAAACCACAAGTCAGGTCTGAACATCTTCTTTTTTACTCTGGCTAATAATGGTCATGTATAAACTGTCATTTTAGGATTATAAAAAATTGTCTCGTGTTCAGAGTTTCAGAAACAGACTCACTGGAGTCAGTGTACAAATAAGCTTTATTCAGTTTGCAATCCGTAAAGTTTATGAAAGAGGTTCTTACTGGTTGTGTTTGTTCAAGGTATGTGAGAAACAGGTTAAGATTCCAGGTCCAGTGCTTAAGGGGTGAATTCCAAGTAAGGGGTTCATGTGCAGGTCAGCGAGGAGGAGAGCAGGAGGCAGAAGACAACCTTTATCTGATTCTTGATGGGCTTGGAGACTGGTTCTCATGGGAGAATGACTCAGGACATGACAAGTTTCCAGTCTGGTTAGATACAAGGATTCTGTGAGGGCAGGTAAGTACAAGGTTTAATCTCTAGAAATTATTCACCTAAAGAAAACTCAGAGAGTTGTCAGCTGATTTTCACCGTGTGGCGATTAATGGTCCAACTTGGCCTTAAAGTGTCTGTGACATCAAATTTTGAATGCATTTTGGAAAGATAATGTAAAAAAACCTCATGCCACTGAGATAATTTTTTTAAATTATTATTATTGAGCTCTATTGATCCATTATCTTTTACCCACTTCTTTCTTTTTGGGTTGCAGGGGGCACTGGTGCCCGTCCAGCAGTTACTGTGTAAGAGGCAGGGGAACACCCTGGACAGGTCTCCAGTCCATCACAGAGACACCCTGGACAGGTCTCCAGTCCATCACAGAGACACCCTGGACAGGTCTCCAGTCCATCACAAGGACACATAGAGACAAATGAGACAAACAACTATTCACTCTCTCTCTCTCACCTAGAGACAATTTAGAGTTACCAATCAGTCTAACATGCATGTTTTTGGTCTGTGGGAGGAAACTGGAGTACACAGAGAGAACATGCAAACTCCACCCAGAGAGACTCCCGGGCCGGGATTTGAACCAGCAACCTGCCTACTGAGAGGCAGCAGCTCTATCAGTTGTGCTGCTCCTCTTTTAATCCCCAATGGGGAAATTAATTCTATGCATTTTTCTCATCGCACATGTGAAGCAGTGAGCTGCCATCCAAGGTGCCTGGGGAGCAGCTGTGTGTGTGTGTGTGTGTGTGTGTGTGTGTGTGTGGGGGGGGGGGGGGGGGTGTTAAGGGCCTTGCTCATGGGTCCAGAGTGGGAAAAATGAGGGTGGAGGCAGGTGTGAGTGTTTCACCTTTTCCACCCACATTTTAATACTGTTGGTCCAGGGAGTTGAACTGGGGGTTGGCCGGCGACCCTCCGATCACAGGCCCACCCTCTCTAACCTCTGCACCACCATTCCCCCCATTTGTTGAGATAGTTGCATGTGCAGAAACAGGAAGTGATGATAAAGGGGAACGCCTTCAGGTAAACAAAGCATTGCTACAATCACTAACAGCACAGTGGCAAAGAGTCTGATGATTCCTTAGATCATTTTGGTCACTGTCAGAGAGATGAAGAGTCAGAATTTAAATAATCTTGTTTCAGTAAACAAACACCAGGCAGGGAGTTCCTCTTTTAAAGAGTTACATTTTTATTTCACTTCCTGTTTCATTTTGGCAGTGCTATTTCAAAAAGAAATAAGCCATTTATGTGACAAAATGGGTAATCTCACGTGTGTTATACAAACTTTCTTAAAAAATAGGATGCTTTCTTCCACATTTTGTATTTTTAGAACGTGCATGTCACAGGCACTTTAAGTGGTGTGGATGTTAATCATCTGTAGCTGAGAGCCAACCAGCACCGCCCACTCACAGGCCATGAACTTTCAGTTTAGACAAGAATGTTTTGAGCTAAATATCACTGAATTTGTTGAAGTTTGTCTGTGCACTCTTTGTATTCTTGGGGAAAAAACTGTCCTACAGCAGTGAGAGTCACACTGGGTCAAAGACAAAAATACTTGTTTTGATACATAGTTTGCATATGTACCTAAATCAGTTGTGGGAGTAAGAACAGGTTTTTTTGTAAAAGCTATACAAATTTTAGACATTTCAAAGGTCAAAGTGTGACATCAACTACCAGTTAAATGTTTCGTGGGGACAAACATCTGTAAAAATGATTAAACTTGCATTTAAATTGTGGAAAACCCTAAAAGGTATCTAAGCTCTGGTTCAATCCTTCTTCATTGACCCGTTTGAACTTTCACTGAGGTTTCTGTTGAGAAGTATGCCTGACCTGCAGAGCTCCAAAATCACCAGCGTTTTCTCATCTGTTTTACTAACATCCCATTCATCTATGATTTTAATTTTATAATAATTTTATATAATATCAATGTGTTATGTATTGTTATTATTGTATGTTCCCACACAATGGTGAAATTGTCTCTCTCCATCCACCACCAGGCAGTGTGATGGGCGGCTATTGGGGGCGCCTGGGGAGCAGTTGTGGGTAGAGTGACATCACGAGATGTGCGATAACTGGGGACCTAACTGGGAGTTTTGGGTCCCGAGTCGGCTGCCCTGCCTCTACACCATCTCGGCCTCCTACATATGATTTAAATAAAGCTACATTACAAAAAAATAAAAAGTGTTTTCTCTCAGCTGAAATAGGTTTTAACAAAAAGTCAGAAAGTGATTCTAACCAGCTTCAGTGAGTATATTTCTGTTCTTTGTTTTAAAAGGATTGAAACTGAATGGACAAATGCCATTAAATACAGACAGGTCTCATCTACATACATTAATAACATGTGGCTCTAATGTGCACATAAATGTCAACTTGTTGACACGATGCCTTTAGCTGCTACAACACTTGTACTTCTGTCAGGATTTGTGTTTTTGAATATGTTTGGCTGTCTTTTAATACAGTTTACATGTTTTCTGTGTTCCTTTGTGTTTCCCTGTGCCACCAGTTCATCCAGAACTTTTCCTTCATTTCTGTTCCTCTGTCCTGCCACACTTACTTTTTTTAATTCAACCTTTATTTATACAGGTTCGTCCCACTGAGTCATGAGGATTCATTTTCAAGAGAGACCTGTTTTAGACCTGTTTCAGATAGACAAGATAGAGTACAGACAACAATATACTATAATAAAAGTAATTAAAATAAACATTGAAAAAAACACTGTAAAATCACTGTTAGTGTTAGCAGCATGGTCCTGTTAGCAGCGTAGTCCTGTTAGTAGCCACCCGCTTCGGATGTCATCAGCCATTAAATGGCCGTTATTAGTTGTTATCATCCCCATATGTAGCGGTCACACCGCCCCTCCTGTACCTCCTAGTGGGTTTAAAGGTATGTTGTTAGCGTTGTTAGATGATAATAGGCTCTGTTTTTAGCTTTGTTACTGCTCATAATAGCTTCACGTGGTTAGGTTTAGAGTAAAGGGTCTGGCAGTTAGATTTACGGTCTTGGTTAGGTTTAGGCACAAGGATAAGGGGGTTAAGTTTAGGGTTGGTCCTCAGGGTCATGTAAGCTTACGTTTAAGAAAAGGGTTACATAAGCTGGAAAAAAACAAAAAGGACACTTTCTGGTTTACCCCTGTGTGACACTGCCTATTATCAGCAATAATAACGATAATAACGTACCTTTAAACCTACTAGGATGTAGGTAAAGTTTGACCGCTACATATGGGGATGATAACTAATAACGGCCATTTAATGGGCTGATAACATCCGAAGCCGCTCTAGTAGCGTGGTCCTGTTAGCAGTGTGGTCCTGTTAGCAGCGTGGTCCTGTTAGCAATGTGGTCCTGTGAGCAGAGTGGTCCTGTTAGCAGCATGGTCATGTGAGCAGAGTGGTCCTGTTAGCAGCATGGTCCTCTTAGCAGCATAGTCCTCTTAGCAGTATGGTCCTGTTTGCAGTATGGTCCTGTTAGTAGTGTAGTCATGTTAGTAGTGTGGTCCTGTTAGTAGTGTAGTCCTGTTAGTAGCGTGGTCCAGTTAGCAGCATGGCCCTGTTAACAGTATGGTCCAGTTAGCAGCATGGTCCAGTTAGCAGCATGGCCCTGTTAGAAGCATGGTCCAGTTAGCAGCATGGTCCAGTTAGCAGCATGGTTCATTTAGCAGCATGGTCCTGTTAGCAGCATGGTCCTGTTAGCAGCATGGTCCTGTTTGCAGCATGGTCCAGTTAGCAGCATGGTCCTGTTAGCAGCATGGTT
>NC_056502.1:35547914-35578473 GCF_014905685.2 Nematolebias whitei
TTGCAGCATGGTCCAGTTAGCAGCATGGTCCTGTTAGCAGCATGGTTCAGTTAGCAGCATGGTCCAGTTAGCAGCATGGGCCTGTTTGCAGCATGGTCCATTTAGCCGCATGGTCCTGTTAGCAGTGTGATTTAATGACTGTAATTGAAGCAAAATGTGAATTGATTGTTTAAAGTTCTTCAAAACACACAAACCTATCAAAATAAGCAGTTTCAACTAATATTTTACAAAAATTCTCTCTTTCATCCATCCATCCATCCATCCATCCATCCATCCATCCATCCATCCATCCATTCATCCATCCATCCATCCATCCATCACTTGCTCCGGAGTTGGTTAGGGAGTGCACCTTACTTCACCTGTTCCCAGAGGAGGAAATCTCCGGGTGACAAGTGAAGGGGTCTTGATCCCTCCCTCCCCTGTGTCTGACCTCAACTGAACTGTAACAACTGCACGTGTTGTCACTTAGCACTGTTGATCCTCTGTGAAAATAATACTCATTCTTAGTTTGACTTGTTTCACCCTTTTCAAACAGTTAAGGAGTGGTTCATCTTGGTCCAACACAAACATTACAGAATCGTGACGAAGGTTGCAGCAGTACTATTTTTAAATTCTGTTGACTAAGAAGCCCTACAGTGAAGCTTTGATAAAAGCTTCTCATGTGGCAGGGATGATTTTAGTCTAATCCTGATATTTATTGGCCATCTTGTTTAAAATTCTCATTCGGTTTGAAAACACATTGAGGATTATTGGAAGTAATTTTTTTCTTACCGTATACTGCATTGTGGTGTTTTATCAGAGACATAACCAGAAGCTGCAGGCGGCAATGAACCGTTTAAGATTTCTTGTAGATCTGTGTTCCCGGGCAGCCGGCACATTAATATTTCATTAGATATTTTTTCTTTGAACAACTGGAACCTACTATGAGCTGCAAACCCATGAAACTACCTGGATATAGAGGGTCTCTGCTATTATATTTGTTGGAAGCGTTTTCATTTTAGATGCTTTCAGGGGGTTCATGCAAACTAAAAGCATGCTCTCCAGGTACTCCCAGTGGTGTAGATCATTTCAGCAGCACTGACAACCCAACACCTGCACACAGCAGCTTTCTATGGATTGTTTAAGCTCAGTGAAATCCTTAAAGGCGCCACAACTCACTCTTTTGTGATTACAATATGAAGAAATCACCAAATTTGCATCGATTATTTTGCTCCTTAGACAGCTCCTCTGTTTTTAAAGGATTATGGAGTTGATCAAATTCTTCTTGGTCTCCGGCAAGATTGTCATCCTTTGGCCACCGCTGAAGGCCATGATTTAATCTAAATCACATTTCCCATCACATCAGTGCCTTTCAACAAGCTCTGCAGTCTGAATGGCTTTCAGACGTCAGCTTACGTGGCAGTCAAGGTTTAAATTTCACCTGCTGGGAAATGCTCAGTTTGTGGGCAGCATATTTGATTTAGTTGAAAATAATGAGTGTCTTCTTGCATGACGAGCACCATCAACCCTGAACTGTACCTCAGATGGCTCACTAGCACACCTCCTCAGATTTCATTAGTGTGGGTGAAGGAGCTTGATGTCTGCTACAGAAAGTGTCATCAGGACTTTATTTGGGATTAATGAGGTGGTTTAGTTTAAATTATTAGACTGCATATTATTCACTTTCTGTATTTTATGACAACAATGTGCTTTGGTTCGTTCGTTTCCCTCGTGGTTGAGTTTAATGCTCCACATTGTGGAGGAGGAACTATTCCTCGTGGCTTATTCTTCTTTTCTCAACGCAGCTGCCTCAGTTTTAGGAGGCGTTTTTAATTTAAAAATAATAATAATCTAACAATATCTTTTTATCATTGCAGGCTTGCTTTTTGCTGTTTTCATCACAAATTGTTTAAAATATTTTATTATTCCATTTAAGTTTTATTTAAATGTCTAGTTTGATGGCATATATCTTTTAGTGCGTCGCAGGAGGCTGGGTGACAAACAGCATACACATCCGTTATGGTCGCGTTTGACGTGATACAGGATGCAAATTAAAGTCCCAGCATTCCTTGAATATAATTATAGTTATTTTTCTGTTGGTAATGACTCTCAGCTACTGTCAGATTTTAGCTCAATGTCGTTAAAACGTCATTTTTAAGTTTGCTACAGTAGCTGTGGCAGACATATTGAATGGTTTTTATTCCTAAAGTTAATCAGTTGCAGCTTCCAATGTTTAAGAGCTTCATTAAAATAGTGAGACACAGGAAATTTTGCTAACAGTACAGACTCTCACACATACACAGAAGCAAAAAAAAAAACCAAAAGACTGGCCTTTCACCTTCTGCATTAGACTTATTGTGACAGGTTAGAGGAGGGTGGAGTTCAGGGTGCGAGTGATTTGCTTTACATGAAGACATTCAGTGCAGCTAAAATCTTTTTATTGTTGTTTGGTTTTGTGATATTTATTTGTTTGTTGTCACCACAATCAGTTACAAACACCAGAAATGGCTTTGCCTTTATGAATTTTAGAGATATGAAGCTAATATTTGGTGTAGATGTTGTAGAGCACTGTCCTCAACAGAAACTTTTCCCAAAACGTTGGTGTTGATTGTTGGAACAGTCGTCCTTGTTCTTCTGTTGGCAAATTATCTCAAACAACTGGCCGCATTTCAGTAAAATTCTTACAACTAATTAACTTTAGCATGGACAAAAATGACAATAGCTTAGTGAGTTTGTCAGATTTGGTAAGAGGCAGGAGCCCAGAATGTAGAGTGGACATAAGGAGCTAAAAAAATACACTTTATTTTATTAGAAAAAGGCAAAAAGAAAACTGAGCAAGCATCAAATCTTACTCAAAGGAAAAACACAAAAGAAGTCCACAGTGAGAAAACCAGACTGTACCACAACACCAACAATGAACTGTGGATAACTGGAAAGAAGTGACAGAATAAACAAGGCTGGGCTGATGAGGAAAGTGGAAAACACCTGCGCTAACAGCAAAATGGGAACAGATCAGGCCCGGAGTGATCCGGGACAATTCCTGGTGGGCCAGTCTGCTTCGTGGGCTGCAGGGTCGGCGATCACCTTTTTCGTAGATATGCAACGTCAAAGGGATTTTGTGAAAAATCATCAGAAAAAAAATGTTTAAAGTTGTCATTGAGGAAAATGTAAAACATACACGTGTTACCCTGAACGTTTAGAGGGTGGAATACAGTTCATTCCATTTCAAAAACTAAACAGAGTTTGGAAAAATGTAAAAAGCCATCGGCTGATCCCATGAGCAGCTGATTATGTTATAAACAGGAAGTACTACATGTTCATCTGTATGAAGGTAACTGCAGGTAAATCCTCCATTTTCTGTCATAATTATATTGTTAATGGTTAACTTAAAGGTTAATGCTTAAAGCTAGTTGTTCTTTGTTTTGTGTGCTTTATATGTAGATGTATGTTGTAACTTCAAGTTGCATACGTTTAGTCTTTGTTAAAACTAAACTGATTTTGTACAAAGTGTTTAATAGGTTGCGTAATGTAAAATTTACACTCTTACATACTGAACTTCACTGTGATTTCTTGCCCTGTGTTGCTTTGTGGCATCAAAACATTTACTGCAGTAACTATTTTAAGTTATTAGTAACTTAGAATTCATTCAGAAAGCTCTGAACAGAATGAAGAAGGGGAAGGCAGTAGGGCCTGATGACATCCCAGTGGAGGTTTGGAAATGTCTTGGAGAGATGGCAGTGAGGTTTTTGACTCAAGTATTCAATCAATCAATTTTATTTATAAAGCAGCTTTTATACTAAAGGCAGGTCAAAGTGCTGAACAGAATTATAAACAATAAACCCACAGGATAAACGCAAGCAATACCCTCCCCTCCCAAAATTGACACAGTTGTATGGAAAATGTATAGACTGAGATGATCCAGTTCAGGAAATACAGTTAAAAAGATGGTATTGAGCCTGCTCTTAAAAACAGCAACATTCTCTGCGGCCCTCAGGTTCTCCAGCAGACTGTTCCACAGACGGGGGCCATTGTACTGGAAAGAAGCCTCACCATAAGTGTGAGTTCTGACTATTGGAGCTGTTAGTAGTCCAGTGCCAGAGGACCTTAGGGTCTGCAGGGGTTCATAAGGTAATAACAGCTCTGCAAGAAAAGGTGGTGCGAGACCATTGAGACATTTAAAAACCACTAAAAGAATCTTAAATCAATCCTGAGGTGCACAGGGAGCCAATGCAATAATTTTAAAACAGGTGTAATTTGAGCCCACCTTCTGGTCTTAGTTAGCACACGAGCAGGAGTGTTTTGTAACAGCTGAAGGCTGGACACATTTTTCTTAAGGAGACCAGAAACTACCTGTGGTTCATTACAGTAGTAGGCAAAATGGCTAGAAATAAAAGTGTGTATAAAAGTCTCAGTATTGGTAAGAGAGAGAAGAGGGCGGACTCTGGCTGTATTTTTTAGATGGTAAAATCCTGTTTTGACTATATGTTTGATATGTGGAATAAAAGCTAGCTCAGAGTCAAAATAAACCCCCAGCAGGTTTCTTACTTTTTTGGAAAGTTTTAAAGACAAAGTTTGTAATTTCTGAATTGTATTTTCTTTCTGAGTTAGAGTTTCTTTATTTGTCATTCCAGCACATGTGGTACATGTGGTGGAAGTAAATTATGTACACAGGGTCTGCAGTTACGTCCAACAATAAAATGTAAAAGAAAAACAGTAATAAGATCTAAGATATGAAGTAAGAAAAACATCAACTAAATAATACACTAAGCACTAACAGCATAAAGACAATACACCAAACAGCAGCACGAACATGAGTCTGTGTGAGCAGATGAGTACAAATGAACACAACAACATGAAATACTGTAGATCAGCAGCAACATGAAATAGATCAGCAGTAACATGATAGGATTTTTTTCACTGTAACTATCCTGATTAGAGATTCATGAGTCTAACAGTCTCAGGGTAGAAGCTGTTCCTCAGTCTAGTGGTTCTGCACTTAATGCTCCTCAACCTCCTTCCTGAGGGGAGTGGGGTAAAAAGTGTGTGTGCTGGGTTAGTGGGGTCCTTCATGATGCAGGTGGCCCTCTTCCTGCATCTGGAGGTGTAAATGTCTGTGATGGACAGAGGATGCAGAGGACAAAGTACGATAGAGGAGGATGACTCTGAGTGGTGACCACTGAAGAGGGAAAAGTCAAAAGAAGAAGAAGAAGTAGCTTAGAATTAATTAATTTATTTATTCTGTTTTCTTTGTTTTACTGTTGGTCAATAAGAAATAAATGCCTCAGGTAACACAGTGAACATCACTGCCTCCACATTACAGCTATCTTTGTTTGTTTGTTTGTTAGTTTGCCCGAGGTTAGGTCACCCTGGGTTACATTTCCTCGTGGGCAAAGCGATCTTACTGTTCATGTAAAATATTTGATAATGTTCTTATAGAAACAATTCCTGAATGTTCTTCATACTGTGTTAATGCTACATGTTTGTCTCTTGACCCTGCAATTGGGTAAAGTTACAGTAGACCTAGCCCACTACTGGAGTTTTAATGAAGTACTTTAAGTTACTAATAAACACGATGGATGATGATCATATTGCTTTATGCTAGGCCATTAGTAAGAAAGAGTGATTATTATTATTTTTTCATATTGGCTAGTAATTTTTTTTCCTAACACTTAACTTAGGCTACACTATGTTTCTTAGGTCGTTTTCACACTAGATAGTCCGGTCGACTCGGTTCGGGACCAATATTCATGAGCTTTTGTTTACATTTGAGCTGGTGCGTTTGCATTCACACTGCACTGTGCAGTCGAGTCAACCTGTTGAACCAACCTATTCCCCCGCTCGCCTGTGGGGGCGCTGCACCAAGAACTACTGAAAGAAACAACACAAAAACCTCTGAAGACACTTCTTCTTCTGTAAATAAAAATAAAAACGAAGTGGCACCAAGTTTTAGCAGTTTTAGGAGTTGTATTTTGTCATTTTTCAAAAATGGACTTAGCATGAGCAGAAGATGAGACAGAAGACCATGGAGAATATTGTTTTTCACACAAGGCAGCTGACGGCTCCATATAAGGTCAGAGAAAAGTGTGTTTGTTTACCCTGCGGAGCAGGGCTCGGTCTGTTTACATTCACACGGCACTCTAACCGCGCTGGAGTTCTCTTCTACCGGACCGAGACCTAGGTTTTAGCCCGGGCCAGAGTTCGCCTTTTTGTTCCGTGACAGAGTTGGATGGCGCGTTCACACCTCCCTAAACGAGCCGGACTTTCAAGGAAAACGAGCTAGAGTTCGACTAAAGCGGACTAAACAGGGCTAGTGTGAATGCACCTTTAGACTGTGGCTAGGATGCATGAGAGAAGCGGAGTGTGCTCTATTCACATAAGGAGAGCTGTTGGTCAGGCTACTTCTTGTTACACAAAAGTCCATGCTCAAAAATCCAACAATGTTCAGTCAGGTCTTTTGGACACTTTCTTTTGTTGTGCTGAGACGTTTCACCCTCAATCCAGAAGGCTTCATCATTCTGAGGAAACACCAAACAAAACTGCTTCTCCCCCATCACCCTACTCCAAAGTGAAGAAAAAAAAACAGTTATGTTGGTGCTAAGATGTTCTCTGGGGCACGCCCTCTCCTCCGGTGCCTGTCCTCTCCCTCGTTGACTTCTTGTTGTGCCATTAACTCTAAAATAGTTATTGAATCAAGTGTTACTTGTGTAGGTAAAACTTAATGTTAAACAACCGTTAAAATACACCAGAATGCAGGAAATGGCATCTACTTTATTCAAAATTTTCTGGGGGAGGACCCCCAGACCCTCCCTACCAGTGTGCCCAACATTACAAACGCTTCTGACACCAATGGCCACTGCATTGTTCAAGCCAAGCGCCATTGTCACAACTGAGGGCTAAGCACCCCTAACGGACATATTCGAATTGCCTTTGATGGAAGGTTATAAATACATGATTTTAATAATAGGTCATGATCTAAAGTGGGATAGGATGAGGCATGAAGCACCAGGGCTGAAAATGAGTCCCACTCCAGTCCTGGAGCAGGTGTAGGTGGGCGTGTCAGGACTGAGTAGTACGAACTGACTGAAAAGCAGTAGCTGAACTGAGGAGAGTGAAGGGCGGCACAAGGAGATGAAAAATGAAGAACATCAGCACAGGAATCACAAAACACAAATAAACTTGATTATTGCTTATTATGGCATATTTTTTATTGTGAGATCAAATGTGTCTAGGGATTTTAGGTAAAGGTTTATGGATGTTTATCACTGTTAATGTTAAATTAATGTTGAACCACGTGTGTGAAGTCAGAGCGTTCTTTTTCTCTCTCAGAGAGGAGCCTGCAGGAACCTGACACCCTCGAGTCTAAGAGGCCGAGGTCATCATGCTGAGAAGCATTATAAAAAACACTTCCTGCACACTGTCCGGGGCAGATCTTTGCGATCATGGCTTCATTGAGACATCTGTCAAAGACTGTGTGAACTCTGCCCTTGCAAGTAAACTGGGTTAAAAATCTCCTCCTGTCTTCGTGTGTGACTCTTTTAAGTAAGTAGATAATGAAAGAATATTTTTATCCAACAAAATGAGCTGAGCACAGGTTTGTTTTTCCATGTAAACTTGGAGCTAAACCAGGTCTTGTATTGCTGTAGAAATGGTGACAACCATCAACGTACAGTATGCAGGTATAAATGTTCTGTACTTCTCAGTCAACTAATACAGAGAGGGATAAGGAAGATTTTTGCTGTCATGGCTGGTTTTGAGAACCACAAACTGTGACAGAAAAATGTGCAATCAGAGCTCCTTTGGTCTCCATGCAATGCCTCATGCATTTAAAATGCTCAGCATTAACATTTTGTACACTCTTAGCTTTCATTCACATTTTATGTCTTTGAGACTTTTGCAGAAGCCTCCTCTAAATTCATTCAGAAAATAGCAAATGAATTTCCTTCTGCATGCAAACAACAAACAAAATAAATGTCCTGATCATCCAGTGAGATACATAGTTTTAATTTGAAAGCTCGAGTCTCATCAGCAGAAACAAATGACTGCATTTGCATTCTTGACTTATAAAAGAAAAAACTGGACAGACTAATGGATTAGTTGGACAAAGTGTAGAACATTTAGTGCCAGTACTAAAGGTAACTTTCAGAGAAACCTTCTAGGTCAGTAACTGAAAAACTGATCTTTAAAGACAACAAAGTCACAAAGTTTTAGGGTTAAATTTCTAGTGTCACATCTCCTGTTCCATAATGTCACTTTAGTGCATCATTTCCTTTAAACTTTTATGGGTAGAGTTACTTTTAAAGTAGTAGTGGTGTCATAAATGGAGAATGGGGATGATAAAATAGGACTGAGACTGGAGGAAAGGGAGGATGCTGCTCAGTCTCTTGTTTCCTCTAAAACCTAAAGTGCAGGCTTCAGAGAATGTGTGGGGGCTTTTTGTTGAGTGAATCCATATCTTTTGCTTGGCTGCCTTTATCTTCCACTGTCCTCACTTTGCTCTCTTTTCCACTCCCCAGTGTCTTCACGTGTCCCTCTCCTGACATTTTATCATCCCTCCCTTTTCCCCTTCACAAATATCTTTTATTTTACACGCACATCTCAATCTGCCAACATTTTTCTCCACCAGAGGCCAAGGTTCAACAATGTGTTGATCTTATTCCTGACTGAAAATTTCAGCGTCATCTGAAGTCTTGACAGAAGTTATCTTTTAAAGCTCACTGTCAGCTCTGATGGATAAACCAGCAGAGTCCTCTAGGACTTATATAGACATAGTAAAAAGGTGGAATCTATACAACCATGTTATTCCGATATAAAATAAAATGTGCCTTCAGTCATCTTCCCTCTTCCACTTCACGCCACAGTAATCACATCAAATAAGCCCTGATTATTATGGTGGAGAGTGCTGGCTGACTCAGGACAGACAGAGAGGAAGCTGAATGAATACAGATGGAGGAGCTGCGGCTCAGAGTGCCACTGTGACTCCACTAATTAAGTTTAAAATATAATAACAAATCATTAAACCTCAGTCCAGTCGACTGGGGTGAAAAAGCTTGACCTAATGACTAAAAACTTCACATCAAGCATTAAGAAAGAAAATCACCAACAGACTGAATTACGGATGGAAGACAAAATAAAATTAAGTATTTGAATAAACTACAAAATGTAATGTTTGGCTCTATACCCAGATAGTTTGCAACCAAGAACAACTTCAGGGCCAAGGAAAAGTTCAACAATGTTTACTTACAATACGTGAATAATTATTGACAGTGTGAAAGATCAGCAGGGTGGAACTGGAACCCTAGATGCTCCATGGTCAGCTGGAAGCTTCTTATTGAGGGTTGGTTTTGATGTTCAGATTTCTTTCTTACTGTAAGCAGACAGAGTTGGCACAGAGGCCAAGTCCCAAAAGGGTCCAATAGTGAGGAGTGAGGAAGTTCCAATACAACCAGTGCACAAGCGGTGGAAAGCAAGGAAATGGCTGGAGAGATCACGAGGAGGCTCAGGAGACAACCAGGAAGGTCCAAGGCTCGGGAGGAACGCAGGAGTCAGAGCTACAACACAGAGAATTAGAGATTAGCTTTCACAATTCTAAAGGAGTAAAGTCAAGGCCAGGAACAACTAACGATTGGCAGATAACGCACCAGCACGGGGTTGTAGTGATCATTAAGTACTCCTGCAGCTCATTAGATGAATGGTCCTCTCAGGTGTGATTCTGTTGGCGCCCTCTGGTGTAGGAAAGCCACAAGAGATAAACTGGAACTCCTACAGAACGATTTATGTATTTATCTATTTATTTAAATAAATACAGTGTAAATGTTGAACACTCAATGATACTGAAATTTCTTGAGGAACTGAAACTGAACTGTTTAAAACAAGAAAACCAAAAGTGAAACAAGCAGTAAGCAGCTCCATCGTCCTCCGTCGCAGAAAGATTTTTATGGTGAATGTCTGAAGTTTTCAAAATGAGTGTTTTCTTGACTGGAACTGATAAGGGCGGCACGGTGGTTAAGTTGGTAGAACTGTTGCCTCTCAGCTAGAAGGTTGAGTTGATTATTGTTTCAAAGTGGGATTCTTGTGGTAATCATTTTAAATAAGGACTTAGTCAATAGTGGTATGGTGGTGCAGTGGTAGTGTTGCTTTTCAGGGAAAAGATTGCTGAACTGAATCTCAGCCTTGGACCTTTCTGGATGAAGTTCGCATGTTCTTTCCGTGCATGCGTGGTTTTCTCCAGGTACTCCAGTTTCCTGCACAGACCAAAAACATGCATGTTATTGGATTGGTAACTCTAAATTGTCCCTAGGTGTGAGAGAGAGAGAGTGAATGGTTGTTTGTCTCTATGTGTCCCTGTGATGGACTGGAGACCTGTCCCGGGTGGCCCCCACCTCTTTCACAGTGACTGCTATAGACATGGACACCAGTGACCCCTGTGACCCAAAAAGGAAGAAACAGGTAAAGATGATGGACCTTGGTCTATCTGCTCTGTGCAACAGCTCAAGGTGTGAGCACTCTTTAACTGAAGACTATTTGGCAGTTTTAATCTGATGCAGGAGTTTATTTCAGAACTGCAGATTACAGTGATTCTATCATTTTCCATCTTCTTTTCCTTAAACATTGTGACTGACGACATTATATTTGATTGTTTCCTATTACAAGAATGTTGGAATTTTGAAAATTGATAGTTTTGTGGCATGTCTGATTAATTTAATTATTTTTTTAACCAAATTAAATATTTTAAATAACATTCTTAAAGAGTGGTAATTCCATTAAATTTTGCCTGACATTATTTTTGATCAAAGGACGTATAAACAAAATGTTTTCTTCTCTTTCATTGTTAGAGTTTGTTCTTTTCTGTTTTCCTAACGTAAAATCAATAATAGATGTCAGCTGTAAAACCTTTGTTTCATAATCCGACGTGCTTTACTGTGTTTGTACAAAATTAGCTATGTTAGCTTTATTTTATGTTTCAAGCATGTTTTGCAGCTCTTGATAAATTTTGTTTAGCGCGAGCCGGGGCAGAAATGGCTTCTTTGATTGGAAAGGCTGCAGTCCACGGATCGATGTTGAATGGACATGTCAGACACCACTTTCCTCTATCACAATAACCTCAAATGATAAAATATGTTTTTGCAAATCAATGTTTTTCATCTTTACAGATTTTCAGAATAAAGGTGCTCCCAAGATGTTCTTCTCTTTTTACGTTGCTATTTGTTTTAATTTTCTTCCTTGTGCAAAAAGGCAGAGAGAAGTCTGAAACCAAAAACAAATGGACCTGCAATGCACACAGCAGCTACTAGAGATTTGTTTCTGTCATCTTCATCTAGTTTTGACAATCAGGAGGGAAGTGCTGATAACGTACAGCCCAGTTATTCTGCTGCAGAGCTGATTTCACCCCCTCAGGTTATTGATTATCTTATTATTTATATTGTTGTTATCTAACTCTCGTCTTTTACTTTTCCAAGAAGTCGATTTCTTTCCAAACTATTGCTCCAAATGGAAATTTAAGTGCTGAAGGAAAAACAAGCCAAAAAAATAGATATAAATAAATAAATAAATAAATAAACAAATAAATAAATAAATAAATAAATAAATAAAATAAACAGTTTATTTATACTCAAATGTGTGATTTAAACTGTCCTTACTGGCACCATAAATTTGTTCAAGCAAAATTATTTTAACAGAAACAAAATGATTTTGTTGTAAAAAAAAAAAAAGATGCTGTTCAGGCTCTTGCAATCACAAAAAAATTGAAGGAACCTGCAAAAACATCAGAGTTGCGAGTGAGTACAAAATAAACAGACACAAAGTGATAAAGAGATTGTATCAGGAAGTGGAAACTCTAAAAACAGAATGTTTTCGTTTGTTTGTTTTGTTCATGCATCACACATACAGAGCAAAATATGTCAGCTGCACTGATTGAGATACATTCTCATAATCATTGATTATTGTCTTGTACTAATGCAGTGATTACTTTTTATTTTATGCCAGAATTTTAAATGATTCTGTTGAAAAGGGAGAGAGTTACAGTCATTTTGGTCTAACTTTGTAAAATACATCTAGCTCAATATCTGTAAAAATATTGAGTTTGGCCATTTTCCTGTTTGATAATAACTAGCTGTGATGTTCAACTCATGTTAAACATCTACAAAGAAATAATCTGTCTGAAGAGTTTCAGTCAGGGTTTAGAGCTCATCATAGCACAGAAACTGCAATGGTGAAAGTTACTAATGAGATTCTCATGGCCTCTGACAATGGACAGGTGTCTATACTGGTCCTGTTAGACCTCAGTGCTGCATTTGATACAGATGATCATAATATTTTACTACAGAGACTTGAATACGATATTGGGATTACAGGAACAACTCTAAATTGGTTTAAATTATATTTATCTGAAATATTCCAGTTCGTAAATATAACTTATGAATCTTCTTCATACACCAAAGGTAGTCATGGAGTTCCTCAAGGTTTAGTGCTTGGACCAATATTCTTTACCTTGTACATGCTTCCATTAGGTAAAGTTATTAAAACACAATAGCATTAATTTTCATTGTTATGCTGATGACACAAAGTTTTATTTGTTCATGAAACCCAATGAATCCAATCAGCTACTTGGACTACAAGCATGTCTTAAAGACATAAAAACCTGGATGACCCTACATTTTCTGCTTTTGAACACAGACAAGACTGAGGTTTTAGTTTTTGGACCTGAGCATCTCAGGAATAAATTAAATAAAATCTCTCTGACTGACCCTGATTAATCTGTCCTCTAGCTCTAATGTTAAAAATCTTGGTGTTATTTTTGATCAGGACATGTATTTTATCCCCCACATTAAAAACATTACTTGAACCGACCTCTTCCATCTGAGTAATATCACTAAAATTAGAAACATCTTATTTAAAAATGATGCAGAAAATCTGGTTCATGCATTTGTCATGTCTAGACTGGACCAGAGCCCTGTAAAAAGAGAGTTGCGACACTCCCATAGACTCCCATAGAAAGAATGGAATGCAGAAGTCACGTGGGTCATGAAGCGGCAAAGAGTTCCAAACAGCAGCGGGTTCAGCATTGAACGTTGTTCATTTTCCGTGTTTTTCCGGTAAGTTAATGCAAATACGACACTTTTTCTCCATTGTGAAGCTTTATCTGACTGTTCTGTACCACAAATTATCAACATTAATACTTCATGTCGCCAGTTTTAGTTAATGAAACATGTTAAATTACTAGTTGTGTGCTGCTCTGCAACATGACAGTTTAAACGGGTCTATTTCTAATTCAACGTTTTAAAATATCTATTACTGCTTACATTTTGAAAGGTGGTCTTTTTTAAATTTATAGTAATTCCAGTTACTGAACTCAACTAGAAAATATTTGGCCTTTTTTTCCTGAGAGATTCATTCAACCTTTATTTCTACAGGTAAATCCCATTGAGCCTCCAGGACTCATTTACAAGAGAGACCTGATTTAACAAAGAATGATGACAACATGACAACAAGACTGACGTCATTTAGTTCAAGTTATAGATCATTTGTCAAAGACTGCAGCATAAATTGTGACATCATCATTAAAGAAAAACGTGATTGTGGAGATGAGTCAATGTTTTTCATGTTTTCCAGGTAAACCAGAGGAGAATGACTTCATGAACTGAATGTTGCATTCAAAGTATCACAAAGGTACACGATCTCATTTTCTGTCTTCTATTAATCAGTAACAGCTTAATCAAGATGTTTGAATAAAATTACTTTAACACCATAACCTTCACAAAGTTGGTATTTACTGCAGGACTGTTAATTTACTTTAGTTTTATATTATTAGTTTAGTGTTTGGTAATCATGGGTCAAGTTGAGATGAGACTCTTTCAAGACAGAACAAGAAATAAGAATTATTACCAAGAATATATCAGCATCAATAAACTGTAGGACAGTAACAAAACACTTATTAAACTATCACAGGTACATTGAGATGGAGCTGGAAGTTATTCTTCATGCCAGTTGTCTTCATCTGATCTTTTGTAAAAATATGCCAATTTATTTTCCATTGTTAATGTTTTTCTTCGCAGGACTGAGTTAATTTTCTTGTCTGTGAGTTTCTTCTGTCCTGCTCATGTATTTTTTGTGTTCTAATTGTTCCCTCAGGTTGTTCATCTCTGTTCCCTGACTGCCTGTTGATCCATCCTCCTGGTCCTGTTGATCCTGGATCATCAGATCCTGACATGTCCCCGTCCTCTGAGGACACATTTTCATCTTTCCCTCATCTCACTCGCCTCATTTCTGTTTCTTCCTCAGTCTCTGAAATTACAACGTCACTGTTAGAATGAAGATTATTGTTCAATAAAAAATATGACATGTCTTATTTAACACTGTTCGTACCAAAGTTTAATTTAGAACAACATGTGTGATCACTGGTCAGGTCACTGGTCAGGTCACTGGTCAGATCACTGGTCAGGTCACTGGTCAGATCACTGGTCAGATCACTGGTAGTTCTGCTGTTCTTCTCATCTGGTTCTGGTCCATGAACAACTGGTTGAACCTCCTTCAGTCTCACACGTCCTCACTGTGTCTCTGTGAAATGTCCTCTCTCTAAATGTGTCTGTAGAGTGACATTAGTTTATTTTCTTGAACATTTCTTTGACAGTTAAACATTTTGAGCCCTGATTGAAAATGTTTGTGCAGATTAAATTTACAGCTCTCACTTTGTGTTGTTGTGATGATGATGATGGTGCTCCTGCTGACTTGAGATGATGTCATTAATAAACAGTATAAATAGTAGTAAAAGTACTTTATTAAAGCTTGCTTTACATTTTACATATTTTATAATTGTTTGGAAATTTATTTTTGCACAGTTAACACTTATTTTGTCATCTGTTATGGTTTTAACTAGAAACAGTTTCATTTAAATTAACATTTTAATCAATGAATTACAATTTTACAATAGTTGTCAGGCTACAATCAACTCAGTTATCAGGTACTTGGTTCCATAAAAAAAGACAAATACAACAATTATATGCAGTCTCTCTTGTAAATGAGTCCTCGTGGCTCAATGGGACTAACCTGTTTAAATAAAGGTTGAATTAATATCTTCTATAGAAATCAAGAATTTATCCAGATGATCTGAGGTAAGCTGGAGCAGATCTGAAGTTCATGGAGGACAAGGTGGAGCATTCTCATGCAGAGAACATCAGAAACAGCTTTATAACAGGAGTTACTCTGATCTTTTTTAACGTGTGTAACGTTATAAAACACTGACATGGCTATATTGATCATTGTATTGCATATACATTTTTTTTCTAACAAATATGTGTTTGCAGTCTCGTTTCCTTCTAAAATTTAATGATAAATGTATCAGCCGCTTCTAAAAATGCTTTGATAAAATGCATAGTTTGTGAAATAATCAGTAATCTGTTAAGTAATCAGTTCGTTACTGCTCAGCAATTACTGAAAGACGCCAGGTAAAGTAAGAAAAGTCGATTTTTGTGTTATGTTGTGCCAGCAGCTGCTCAAACTGACTGACAGCGATGAACTGTTTGGAACTACTGGGAGCTGCATGAACCACGTGACCGCGTATCGGCGAGTTCAAAGAGTGTCGCAACTCTCTCTTTACAGGGCTCTGGACTGGACTATTGGAATGATTTATTATCTGGGTGTCCAAGTACTTCTTTAAAACGTCTTCAGTTGATACAAGTGCTGCTGCCAGAGTCTTAACTGGAGTTAGTGGGAGAGATCATATCTTTCCAGTTTTAGCTTCTCTCCATTGGCTCCCTGTCAAATCCAGAATTTAATTCAAAATCTTACTTCTAACCTACAAAGCTCTCAACAACCTAGCTCCATCTTATATTACAGATCTTATTGTTCCATATTTTCCTAACAGAACACTTCGCTCTCAGACTGCAGGTTTACTTGTGGTTCCTAGAGTTTTCAAAACCAGAATGGGAGGAAGAACTTTCATTTATCAGGCTCCTCTCTTTTGGAACCAACTTCCAATCTCTGTCAGTGAGGCTGACACATTGTCCAGTTTTAAGACTTTCCTTTTTCATAAATCCTGTAGTTAGGGTCGGCTTGGGTTTCCTGAGCTGTCCCTTAGTTATGCTGCTATAGGCTTAGACTGCTGGAGGACAAACTGAACACAATTTTCACTCTGCTACTGTCTTTACTTACTCTGCTCAACCTGTTTTGTATTTGTAATTATTTTTTCTATCCTTAACATGTGTTTTTTTGTCTTTCAGATACACCTGGACGTATACCTGGACCTACAATTCTGTGTTCGTCTGTCTCTCCTTCCTGTCCTCTCAACCAGCCGGTCAAACCAGATGGCCACTTGTCCTGCGACTGGTTCTGCTGGAGGTTTCTTCCTGTTAAAAGGGAGTTTTTCCTTTCCACTGTTGCCACTGTGCTTGCTCAGGATGGGAGACTGCGATGAAGCCAAGATTCAAATTGTCTGCTGGATTCCTTAGATAGAGAACTTTACTAACTGGCTTTTCTAAGTATATGAATGTTCCTGTAAAGTGCCCTGAGACAACTTTCTTGTGATTTAGCGCTATATAAATAAACTGAATTGAATTGTTGGGTTGATTCCATGACATATCTGTCACAAACTGACACATAAACTCACAGACATGAGAAAAACATTAGTGGCCGCTTCAGCCTTTCTGCAGCAGATCATAATAAAACAGATGATATGTAATTCAGATGTTGGTCCCTGTGCACCCACCTGCCTTCTCTGATGTAAATGTAGAGGAGGTTTGTGTGTCTTGTGTGTGTGTGTGAGTCAGAACAGATCATCTATAGGAGAGAGAATACAACAAACCCATCTGCAGATGTGAACTGTATTTAGTTTGTGAGATAAACAACAGATGAAACAAGTGTTCGTTGTTCCTCCATTCACTGAAAGGATCAATGAGTTCCCATAAAAGACCCATTTCAGCTTATCCTTTTGACCAGAACACAACCACAGCTGGACCCATTCTGAAAAGATATTTGTCACCTGGCTTTGTGTGCATCCTCATTTGTCTTGAGGATCATCTTTTTTCGTTTCATCGTCCTCACATGTGCTGATGAGATTTCCAAACAGAGATAATGAAGAGGGGCATTAATATGCACATTCATCCACAATCACACACCTGTTGAGTGGAGGTGAGAGCGCTTCCAAACTAACAAAAAACTCAAATATTAAATCTGATTAACTGTTTAAACTATCAGAGACACTCTCAGTTCCAACCAGTAGAAAGCAACATGATTACCCATATTTAAACAATATGGGTGTTGATCTGCTTTCTAACATAAATTTTAACAGCAAGCTGTATTTCTCACATTTACTGAAAAATTTCCACTTCCAATTAATGCACATTAATGGGTTTAAAGAAGACAGGGTGAAGGAGAGCCCTCTTCTCGGAAACATAATTGGATTTATGATAACTGGATTCTGCTTTTTGGAGTCGATGGAAATCTGGATTGTTGACAAATTTGGAAATGTCAGCCGCTGTTTAAGCTGTCTGGAATGTGTGTGCCGGGCTTGGCAACACTCAGACTCTGTGCGAACTATCTGTGGACCTGTATCAGAGCTGAGCGGGCAGGACTGTGGAACTTTGTGTCAGTGTTCACGGACGGTTGGAAGGAATAGATGTTGGAGAAGTTGTAAGCCCGACTTGGGTGCAAGTAATGACAATTAGGCTGAGCTGCTGCCTCTCAGCGAGCAGGTCCTTGGTTCAAACCCCGGTCCAGGGGCCTTTCTGGGTGGAGTTTGCATGTTCGCTCCGTGCATGCGTGGGTTTTCTCCGGGTACTCCAGTTTCCCACCACAGACCAAAAACATGCATGTTAGGCTGATTGGTAACTCTAAATTGTCCCTAGATGTGAATGAGAGAGTGAATGGTTGTTTGTCTCGTGTGTCTCTATGTGTCCCTGTGATGGACTTGCGACCCGTCCAGGGTGTACCCGGCCCCTCGCACACTGATTGCTGGACATGGGCACCGGTGACCCCCGTGACCCAAAATGGAATAAGTAGGTAAAGATAATGGATGAATGGATAATAAAATGACAAAATCAGCTTTGGAAGTGTGTCTGCTCAGACAAGCTGGTTTGGGTTTTATTATTTATTTATTGTTATTTCACCTGTTTTGGACCCCTGTAGTTTTTGTTGTTGTTGTTTTTCAGTTTGATCGTAGTTCTTAATTTTGGACTGGTTCAATTGTCTTGACAGGTTGTTTTCAGCTCATTAGTTCTCAGTTTTCTGTGTTTCTTGAATGTTCCTGTTCCAGACGTTGTTTACGCTCATCTTGCTCACACCACTCTGTCTCTCACACCTGCTCTTCATTTGTTTACCCCAGCTGTTGTCATTCGGTGATCACTCCTTCCTGTTCTTATACCACTCAAATCAGCTGGTTCATGTCTGCTTGTTTCTGGCACCTTTTAAGTTGCGTTTGAAGTTTTGATTTCTTATCAGGGATTTCAATAAACGTATTGTCTGCTGTCATCACTGTTGGGTCCTCGAAACCAAAATCATGACAGGGCACCGGCACATACAAAACTGATTTAGCTCTCTCATGTTCAGCAACACTCATATTAAAAATTGCATTGAAATTCATGTAAAAGTCATTGTAAAAACCTGGACACTGATGTTAACTTTGCATTGTGTGATCTTTGCAAGAACAATTTGACTTGTTTCCTGAAGAAAGTGCCCCAACAGAATCAGTAAAGCTTGCTGCTGCAGCCACCATTACAAATTACAAATAACCACAGACTTATACATTTAATAAAATGTATTAAGAAACTGTTGCAAAATAACCTTCACATGAACTGCTATAAAATATTTTACATGAAAGTTGTTTAAGGACAACAAAAGTCCTCTCTGGTATTTGCTGTTTCAGACTAGCCGTTGGCTCATCAGTCCTGGCAGGATTAAAATCTTTTTCTCATGGGCGGCTCCAGGGGGGAGCTAGGGGGTGCTATAGCTCCCCCTGGACAAGTCATAGCACCCCCTTAGCACCCACAAGAAAATATCAGATTATTTTCTTTTTCATCTGAGTTAATATTCTTTAATATGTGGTTGTTGTGATATTTTCCTCGCAAAACACAACTAATTTAAAAAAAAACAATCAATGATTATATTGAGTTTTTAAAAAATTCTATCTCACAACAGGAAATGAACCTCCGAACTGGAAGTGAAAATTCAAGTTACTGAAAGTTCGGTAAACATTTGAAAAGTGCACGAAATGCAAAAATGGACCATTTTATATTACCCAAATTGCCTAGAATGGAATCAGAGAAGGAGGATTTTTTGGAAGCAGAGTGCAGCCAACAAATAAACAATAATTTGGAAGCAGGATCAAGCCTACTGCCATCGTTCCACATCTATGGAGAATGCTGCTAACGCTGGCGCTGGAGGATGGAGCCAGCACGTTCAGCTACCTTTGGACAGTTTCCAGTGAGTCCTCTTCGTGGTGTATCCTGGTCTGATCCACCAGCAGAACCCCAGAAAGACGAGTGGTGCCCTCAACATTGACCCGGTACAGAATCTGGTGACATGATGCAACTCTTGGTCTGGTTATGCCATTTTTAGCTGATGCAACTTGGTAAATCATTTCCTGGCTTGCAGTGACAATAAATGACTTTATCTGATCAGAAAATAACTGAAAACTAAAACTGAAATAATTCCTGCTCAAAGAGTCAGCTGTGCCTTACATAAGAGAACTAAGCCTTGATTGATTCATTATTATTGTTTGTTTATTATTGTTGTTGATTCTTAGTTTGATTATTTTTGTAATAAAACTTCAAAAACAACTTTGGTCTCTTCATTCAGATGATTATTCATTTGTTCTGGTATAAAACTCCCTGTAATTAACAGATTCTACTTCAGTGGCTGATTCTGATCATTAAAGGCTGAATATATTAATTAAGTTGTTGATGGTCAGTAAACTGACCAGCTGATGCACATTTTAATGAATTAAAAATAAATAAAACAAATGCAGTGGAGTTGAGATGAGATGGAAAAGGTGTTACCCTTCTTCCTCCATCTCACCCTTCGTTATTGCTACAAGCTTCTACCCTGAGGCTGTTAGACTCATGAATCCCTAGTCTGGATTATCACTATGAAAATTATTGTGAAAAAAATCACTATATTGCCACTTGGTTGTTATGTGCTGCTGACTATCCATGATGCTGATCTCATGCTGCTGATTATTTCATGTTGCTGTGTTCATTCATCCTCATCTGCTCACACAGACTCATGTTCGTGCTGCTGTTGTTTGGCTCATTGTTTTGTACTATTAGTGCTTATAGTGTATTCTTAGTTTAGTGTATTTCTTAGTTCATATCTCAGATCTTAATACTGTTTTTCTTTACAATTTGTATTTTTGTTGGATGTAACTGCACCCCGTGTGCATAGTTTCGTTCCACCTCATGTACCACATGTGATGTGAGTGACAGTTATGACACATTGACTTTTAGAACTGAAAGAACAAAAAATCCTTCATAGAACCCTCAGAAAAATGCTTAGCCCCCCAGCACATGCAGAAAAATATCTCTGGAGCCACCACTGCTTTTTCTCCAAATTAAAGTTGTTCAAAACATTATCTCCAACAGGTAAGATATTAACTCCTTTCCACAGAATTCAATTTCAAGACGGAAAACATCCCTTTAATACACAGTTATAGCCCAAAGCAAACAAGTCGTGGTGATTTTATTCCTCAGATTTTTATCACTTTCTGTAAAGCTTTACACGAGGCAATGACCCAGGAGTTTCAATCCCTCTGCCAGGCAGAAAATGAAATTCACTTTCATTTTCCAACCCAACACCATAAATCTCCTCACCGGCCGAGCGGCGGTTTCATCCGACCTTGAAAGAGAATTTATGAGCAACATGAAGGAATCTGTCTGTTCTTGAGTCCGGCTTTTAAACCAGATGATCAATATTCAGGTCATCTATCACCTGATCAATATCTTACATCCATGCGGAATCCCAACCTTGTGTGCATCCTGTTTCCACGGGACTTCAGTTGACACACAAACGCACCTGTTGGCGGCCTCTTCGTGGAAATATCGTAATGCTGTTTTTCTAATATAGAGATTGCAAATTAGCATAAATATTACAGTAAAGAAAATTAAAAAATGTCACAGAACACGTTCGTATAGTATTTTTATTGTGACCTATTGTTCATTAAACTAAAACATTACGATTATGATTAAGACCGTAAAGGGTCTACACTGAAAGCTAAATTTTCCGAGCCGCTCCTGAAGCCACCACAGTCTCCTGACCCGGGTCTGCAGCGAGGAGGAACTTCTCCTCACTCTTGTCCGGAGGAGGAGCGGCGGGGACAAGGGGCAAGCGTTGGCACATTACAGGGGATAACACGCAGACAAAGATGTGAAGACAGTAGTTCTGATAAAAGAGCACTTCCTTTTTTACAAGGAAACACAAACATGGCGAATTCAAGTTCTCCTCAGGCGACTACACCTCTGATTTCCGGCCCGCGGCAACAGGAGGCTCTGCGGGAGGAGATGATGGAGAACCCGCTGCAGCAGGTGGGTCTGTCAGGACTGGAGGTGGGCCTGGCCCTGAAGCAAAGAGCACTTTCATTTACTTTAATAGGACAGTTAATTTAACTTGTCTTTTCTAAACTTTTTGTATTCTTGGAAAGTTAGGGAAACTTTTTCTTTGAAGTTCGTTGTAACTAAATTTGGGTAACTCTTCCTAACAATTACAATAATTTTAATTATTGCAATGGTTTTTTTTAATTGTTTCATTATGTAGAAATTAAGATCAGTGGTTGTTAGTTTGGATCAAGATCGATTAATTAATTGTTTATTGGTCATTAAAAAAAGAATTAGGATTTATGAGTGAATTCTGCTCCATGTTGTCTTCATGACCTCGTCACGTGCTCCTTCTGTTGAAAATGACCTAATATTTGTCATGAGTCTGGTCAGGGGGCTAATACTGTCAAACAGGAAGTCTGCAGCTATACTTAGACATACTGTACAGATTTTGTTAAAGACATACAAAATAGTGTTGTATGTAGGCCTGTCACGATAACAAATTTTGCTGGGCGATTAATTGTCTCAGAAATTATTGCGATAAACGATAATATTGTTTGAAATTTGACAATAATTAGTAATTGTCAAATTTAAGCAGAAATGCTGGATAATTTTTGTGTGTAGGACCTTTTTTTAACCACTGGATGGCAATATAAGACGGTTTGAAATGAAGGATGGATAGTGAGGGAGCGAGCAGTGTGTCTCTTTAAGAAAAATGGGAGGGAGGCCCCTCGACATGACATGGGCTGTCTCTCATTTCTTTATTTCTGTTTTCAAAATGGCGGATACTCGGTGTAGTTTGAGCTCTTTAGCATAGCGTTTTTCACACAAAGCTTTTAATAGAAAAATGAGTAAACAAGTTCTCAGCTTCTTTTTGCAGAGAAAAACAAAAAGGCACGGGTTTCAACCGTGAATTTTGGAGCTTCGACAAGACTGAGTTTTTTCCCAAGGTCGGCCTGTTAGCTTAGCTCGTACTTAGCTTCTCAGCTTAGCTGCTTTTAACGATCCAAAAATATGATTTTGGATCGTTAAAACAGATTTTAAAGAGAAAGGGAGGGGTCAGTGAAGAGCTCCAGAGTTGAGCCTTTTCGTCATCCAGTGTCTTCAGTAGAAAGAGAGAGACACGAAGAAATGATAAAGCTGATAAATGAAAATGAGGTAATGTTCATTTATCATGTGATTAATTGATGTATTGTTTATTGCAACAGGCCTGGTATGTTGGCCGTCAGTTGTCCTGATCATAAACTCATATTTGTCAACTTCCAGTCCTGGAGGTGGTAAACTGGGATCACCTTATAGTTAATCTGAGTCACAGCATGTGAAACAGGAAAGTATGGATCACAACTTGTTTATAAACTGATCATAAAAGGTCGTTTCTTTATTTTAACCATGTGCAGTTGACTGTATTAATCTGTTAAGTTGAACGTACAGATTTTTGTCTGTTTGATGATATTTGTAAATGTCCTGCTGCCTGGTTTTGCCGTCCCGACTCCTTTGCAGACACATTCTCTTCCTGTCCCCTCTGTGAGGTGTTCACTTACTGCCTCGTTTCATCTGTGTGACAGTACCAACGGTGGCCATGAGAACGAGAGAGGCAGAGGAGGAATGAGTGGTGGGAGTAATGAGTAATGGCTCATGGTGGGTTGTTAGAGAATGGATCTACTGTACATGTCCTGAGCAGCTGGTAAATGGTCCCAGCTACCCACCATCCCAGAGAACATCCCTATCAGGACAATATGTGTCTGTCTGGCTCCTGGAAAACCCTCTATAATGAAATGCAGCACTGTTGAGGTCAAAGGCAACTTTTTAGGAGTTGTGTTCAAACTGCTTGCCTTTCACTAATATTTGTGTGCCAGCAACAGCAGAGGGTGACCCCAACAATCCCTACATCACATTGCAACCATCAAACTCAAAGTTACAAAATCCTACAATTCATTCAGTTTTAACAAGCGCCTGCCGCACACTTTGCATACCCCCCCCCCCCACACCAAAGAATGTATTCTGATGATTAGATTGCCCTGTTTCTTTGTAGCTTTAATACACTTAAGATTCCAAGAATAGCCAAAGTTGTTTATCCTTCCAGCTACACATTTTCCATGTTCTCAGCTCGGCGTCTTGATTTCGATCAAAGCCGTACTTTGTAAACATGCAGTTTCAAGTTAAATGATGTCGGAGTCTCACAGAAACAATACACCAGGTCCACAGAAGTGTTTTATTCTCATTACTGCTGCTCATGTAATGGCCTGGAGTTAAAAGATTTCCTGCATGTCTTCTCTCACAAGACAAAACCAATGAAGAGTGTAAGCCTTATCGTTTTAATGTCTCCATTCCTCTGTTTTTGCCTGGGGTTTCATTCTTTTCTCACTCATGCTTCTTCGGTCCCACCAGCTCTGAAATGAAAGAGATCAGCCCATACAGAGAGAGAGACAAACCCCTTTTGTCACTGGACACAAAAAGCCATGCTGTCCCCTGTCTGTCTCTGTCCAGCTCATTGTTGGTCAGGGTCCTACCGTGGAGGAGGATCGGTGCGTTCGTTCCCTTATCAGCCCGTTTAGCTCTGCGATGAACTTCTACAGACGCATCATTTGTAACATTTGATCAAGTTCTGGACAAATACAATTATTTGTTTGCCTGTTGTACAAGTACTGTAGTTTTGTTTGATAGGTACAGAACTAAGCCCCGTTATGGAACAGGAATTGTAAAACTAGAAAGTCTCTGAAGAATTGTTGAAAGTTGCCAGTGCAGCATCTGAACATGAACTTTGTTCTGTGAAGCTCAGCAGTTGTAATTAAAAGCTGACATTCCTTAAAGCAGTCACCCACTGCCAGAGTTCGAAACAAACATCTTCTTATGGTGACAACTAAGGGCGTTTCATTAAGATCCATCCAGTGGTTCATGAGATATTTTCCTAACGGACAGACACCAACGATACAAAGCTTTAAGCAAAAATGTTGTGCAGTGTGTAGAACTCATCTGGGGAAGATGTTCGGTTATTACCGCACCGATTACTCACTCATTGTCTGTAAAGTAGGCTGAGTTACAGCCAGGTTTGTGTTTGAGTTGGTCACTTAGCTGTAGCAGCCATCTTGAATGAGGTTAACTCCTAAAGTTAAACAGTTGTAGATGCATGTGCAGTAAGTACCAAGAGTTTCATTAAAATATGTCCAGTGGATCATAAGATTTTTTTGCTAACAAAGACTTGAACATGAACTTGTGCTAAAATCATTGATATTATCAACGATAATAATCTAAGTTGAGAAAATGTTCACGTTTGAACTGATTAAGAAGTGTAAAGAGAACTGTTTTTGTTGTAACCATACTGCTGTCTGTAACTCCCTGACAGCTCCTGGAACGGACAGACTAAAAAGTAAGCCTCAAACAAGCAGTCATTGTACAAAACAATAGGCTGTTTTAATAAAGCACCCAAACCGAAGGAAGCAGGAGCATTTGTTTGCTATTTTTAATGTTTCTACAGTTTTTTATGTAGGAGATATTATGAGAGATACGATGCAAGTCAATGAGAAATCACCTGTGCTCTCTGCATTGGAGTTAAGAGAACACTGTCTTCTAGTAAACGAGTGGATGAAAGAAAACTAAAATGCCTATATTTTGATGTCTAAACTGTATAAGAGGTATATACAGTGGGAATAAAAATAATGTGTAACAATTCAGGAGGATTTAGTTTAAAAGTTCTGTTGTGAAGTATGCCTGAGTCAAGGAGGACAGTGGTGCCTGGTTTTCTCAGTTGTTTTGCTGAAATCCATTGTTGTCTTTTAATAACATTTTAGCTTTTTTAATTTTTTGCAATTTAATTTTGTTGTGGTTGTTTGTTTCTAAATGTAACCAGAAGTGTGACCAAAAGTCAAAGCAAACTACAGTAGTCTCTTGTTTACTGTGGGGGATCCGTACTCTAAAGACCCGCGATGTGAAAAACCATGAAGTAGGAATAGTAGTACAAGTAGTAAGTAGTAGTTTATTTTAGTGTTTATATATACATATTAAGACATTTTAAACCCTTCCCACACTCTTGTAATATTCTAAACGATGTTTCTAAACGCTCTAAAAGATCACAAAATGTCATAATTTCAGCTCACTGCCTCCTGCAAGCGTTCTTGGCCACGCCCACTTTTCCACTCTGCACGCTGAACAGCTGATCAGCTGATCAGCTGCAGAAGGAAGTTTATCCTGCAGTGTGGGCTGTACAAAGCTGCAAGAGGAAGCTTTTTCTGCAGCTCTGGGCTGAACAAATGTGCAGCAGGTGCAACATAATTTAAAATAATTTATTTTAAATAAAAATTCCATGCTGATCGTGCGGCTCATCCATCAATCAGCCAATTTTCTGTCATGCCCAATCTTATTTTGAAAAACCGCGATAGAGCGGGTCTGCGATAAATGAACCGCGAAGAAGCGAGGTACTACTGTATCGCCAAAAAGCTCCATGTTTTTTCTTTCTTTCTTTCTAAAGTAACTGCAGAGAATCAAAAATGGCTCCAGAAACTGAAGATTATAAGCTGAGTGATAATGAAGAACACTTCAGGGAGTGGTGGCGCAGAGGTTACAGAAGGTGAGCCTGTGATCAGAAGGTCTCTGGTTCAACTCCCTGGACTGACAACATCAAAATGTGTGTGGGAAAGGTGAAACACTCACACCTGCCTCCACTCTCATTTGCCCCACTCAGCCCTTAACCCCCACCATCTGCTCCTCCGGGCGCCCTAGACAGCAGCTCTCTGTTCCACACAGAGGACTGTGACGGTTGCCAAGTCTTTGTGCAAGTTAGTTCAATGTGGCGACCCCTAAAGAAGGGAGCAGCCAAAAGAAGAAAAAATAATTATTAATAATAATAATAATAATGATGAATATTTCCACGTTTTTGCACCCTTGATAACTGTAGTGAACCAAATGTGTTGTTTGTCTGTGCTGGTTTCTTGATTGTCCTTCAGCTTTTCTGCTCGGCTGCTGCATTTGGACTCCGTGTCTGAGTTTGTGTCACTGTGACTTTTAAGAGCTGGGCAAAAGAACACAAAGATCTCTCTTTGGTCAGGCATCCAAACATAGAAGCAGTGGAGCATTCAGATCTTTTACTTGGAACATACTAAAATCTTTCAGTACTTGTTTCAGAGTCATACAAATTAGAAATTCTTCTTTAGCAGAAGTGCAGTTTTATGTATTTGGAGTATTACAAGTGAAAATGCTTTTATAGTATGTTCTTTACGTTCTTAGCTTAGTTCCTTCTGAGATGTGCTTTTTTAGTGCCACATCATTTTTGGACAGATTCCTCTTTTTTATATTTTCCAGTACATAACTCACATTTCTTTATGTTTATACTTTGGTCTCTCCCATAATTTGTTAGAATTAGGATTTAAAGGAGCACAGTTGGAGTTGATTACAACATACACACTTCAATACTCAAGGATGACCTGAAACTTACTTCCTTACATCATTTTGGCATTTCACAGCCTTTTAATAATCCATCCATCATGCCTTGCAAAATTATTTTGTGGAGAGAGTATCCTTTTACACTTTTTAGTAAGACTAGGCAGGTAACATCTTATTCTTTTCAAAGACAGTTTTAATTTTAGAATTTTTTTATTTATTTATCTTTGAGTGTTTGAGTTGGGCGGCACAGTGGTGCAGTTGGTAGAGCTGTTGCCTTTCAGTGAGAAGATTGCCGGTTCAAATCCCGGTCCAGGGGTCTTTCTGGGTGGAGTTTACATGTTCTCTCCGTGCATACGTGGGTTTTCTCCAGGTACTCCAGTTTCCTCCCACAGACCAAAAACATGTATGTTAGACTGATTGGTAACTCTAAATTGTCCCTAGGTGTGAGAGTGAATGGTTGTTTCTTTGTCTCTATGTGTCCCTGTGATGGACTGGAGACCTGTCCAGGATGTACCCCACCTCTCGTACAGTGACTGCTGGTTATGGGCACCAGTGACCCTCGTGACATGAAAAGGAAGAAGCTGGTAACAAGATAATGGATGGATGGTTTTTGAGTTCAAATGCTTTATGGAGATTGAACTAATTGATCTCCTCTTGCTGTACTCTGAGCCCCCTTCCCAATGGACAGTGACACCACTAGATGGTCTTTGCGGGGTCTTGGTGAGATCTTGAGGTGTCTGTTAAGAGCACAGTAGGCTCCTCGTTGTGCATGATAGACCCATTATGGTCTTAAGCACTTAACTTCTGCACCAAGGTTGTGGTGATTTATTAATGTGGTGAGTGCGGTGCTGGGTGCATCATGGGGCAGTGTGCTGGCACTGAGTGTGTTTATGATGTGGGGCTTGTGTGCATGGTGTTGCTTGAGGATTTGAAGCAGGGTTGGCTTCATGCTTAGGCTGCAACAAGGACACAATCGTGGAAACAGCCTAGATCAAACATGATATCCATGACTGTAGCTTTGTGCTTGTGTAGTGTCATCTGAACGCTCCACTGCTTTTCTGTTTGGGCACTTGAGCACAGCCAGTCCTGGGGCATGGTGCGATCCTGGTTGTGTTGTTGTGTTGTTGTGTTGATGTGTTGATGTATAGCAGGAAAATATCTAATTGGTAAGCACTGCCTGTAGCAGCATCACAAATGCTTTTACGCTGATGAAGGTTTTCAAAATTTAAACCAACCCAGACTGTTCTAATAGATCATGTATGACATGAATACAAAGTATGTACTAAGTACTACATACTAAGTCTAGTCTCACTTCCTCTGTAGGATTTAGGATCAAAAGTAGCCTCCAACTATTTCTGATCAGATTCATATTTTCTGTATGTCCTGCTACTTAAAACCCTTGAACTGAAACAAAACGGACTTTTTTTTTCTCACCTGTGGAGTATTTGCAGTTCTTGAATATTTCTTATACTCTCTGTTGACAGCAAAGTGTTGTTTTTTCACCTACTTTAGAGGCTCTGTGTATTTAATGTGTATGTTCTGGTTGCTTTTAGTATCACAATATTTTCAACCAAGTATGTAAGTTTTTGTAGCTTTTTCAATGTTAAGAACTTTTTCTCAATAATGTGTGAAGCTCTTAACAATTTAATCATTTACTGAAGCACAAATATTCAAAATGTTTACTATAGTGTTGCAATTCATTGAAATGAACACAAAATGGCCTGATCTGAAAACTTGTTGCTCGCTGCAGTAAAGTAAGCAGACTTCCATCTTTGTGAGCAGTGTGTGTAATGTTTGCTAAGTAATCCAGCAAACCAAAGACACTCCCCGTGTATCAGCCTGTTTTGTTTGCTCTCCCTGTGACAGGAAGAGGCTCTCCTGTCATCTGTCTCCCCTGCTTCCTGCTCTCTTCACACTCCCTCATGTGAATTTGTCTCCCACAGTGGGAGGAACATTAAGCCTCAGCTGTTTGAACAAAGTGCTGGATTCGTGCTGCGACCCTCCCTTCGCCACAGAAGTACACCCTCTCTCCATTTTCACCACCACAGACAAACAAACAGAGGATTGTTCTCTGTAATTAGTTTGGCTTCACTTGCTGGAGAACTTCATGTGATGTGAGTGAATCCAATAGAAGGTGAGATGAATCTCTGCTCGCACGTCAAATTGTGTTGTCCTGTCTGCAGAATGAACTATCCTCAGGCAGAACATTCACTACCTTAACACAGTATTTCTCCCCCAGTGAAACCTCTCGTTCCGCCCTCTGGCCTCTTGGTATATTAAACCAGCAGCAGCAGAGCAGAGACACTGTCTCCTGCAAACTCTGACAGGTTATTGATCCTGGTTTAGTGAACAGACTGCATCAGGTCTGATTGATGATGCTGTCTGTCTCATCATAAATGACCACAGTCATGAACACTCCACCTTTGTTTGTCTGTCTGCTTCAACATTTAGGTCTGTCAGTGCACACCACCCCCAACACACACATCACCATGATGTGAGATCAGTCCTGCAGGAATGTCATCAGACTCAGCTGCTCTCCACGTCCTCATCCTCCAAAAATATTGTTTACTTCTCTCGCACACTGCAATCACCATGCTCACATAGAAGCACACACACACTGAGGTCTAAATCCTGCTGGGCTTTGGTGTTGTATCTACAGTACCTCTCTCAGGTACGTTCCAGGTCAGTGGGCTCATCAGACCACGCCAAAGTGAAAGAAGAGAGTAAGGAGAAGAGAGGCAGAGCAGAAAGATCAGACTGTGTGAGTTTAAAACCCATTAATGCACCAGTCCTAAACTCTTATCAGCCTACTGAGGAGATGAGACGTAATTTTATTCCCTTATGAGTGATTTTACTATATGTTGATCTGTGTTGGATGGCATTATCAAGATTCAAGGTTCTTTACTGTCATTTGCATCACATGTGGTGCATGAGGTGGAATGAAATTGTGTAAACAAGGTTCCAGTTACACCAAAAAATTATTTTGTGTGATGAGCAGATAAATCAAGACTAATTGAAAATAGTTTTAGATTTTTTAAGAAATGCAGCAGTTAAATTCATCAGAGGGGATGTATACATATATACAGTATATAGATATAGATATATATTACAATATATAGATATATATCTATCTATATATATCTATATACATATATCTATCTATCTATCTATCTATCTATCTATCTATCTATATATATATATATATATATATATATATATATATATTCTTGCTACTTCGTGGTTCGTTTTTCTCAGATTGGCTATATCGTGATTTTTCAAAGTAAGACTGGACATAACACAATTGGGTGATTCATGGATGAGCCGCATGATCAGCATGGAATTTTTATTTTAAATGAATTATTTCAATCTATTTAGCACCTGCTGCACCTTTGTGCAGCCCACACTGCAGGAGAAACATCCTCCAGCAGCTCCTCCTCCCTCCGCCTTCCTCCTCTGTGTTCTCCGTTTTGCTGCGGAGAAGTGGGCGTGGCCGAGAGTGCAGAGTGCAGCCATGGCAAAGAGGAGGAAGGGAGCTGAAATCATGGCATTCTATGCTCTTAGAGCATTTAGGGTTTAGAAACTTTGTTTAGAATATTGCAAGAGAGTGGGAAGGGTTTAAAAGGTCTTTATACATACATACATACACACATACACACACACACACACACACACACACACACACACACACA
>NC_056502.1:35583473-35585307 GCF_014905685.2 Nematolebias whitei
GCTCCTAAATATTCCAGTCAACCGTCTACTGTATTATAAGAAAATTGAAGTGTTTGGGGATGACAGCAACTCAGCCACCAAGTTGTAGGCCACGTAAACTGACGGAGCGGGGTCAGCGGATGCTGAAGCGCATAGTGCGAAGAGGTCGCCAACTTTTTGCAGAGTCAATCTCTACAGACCTACAAATTTCATGTGGCCTTCAGATTAGCTCAAGAACAGTGCGCAGAGAGCATCATGGAATGGGTTTCCATGGTCGAGCAGCTGCATCCAAGCCATATGTAACCCCTACGTCCAATAAATGTCACGTCACTCAGTCGAGTCAAAATATACAAGTTATTAGTGGATAAATGTGGCACTTTAATTCCCAATTGTTACAACCAGTGCTGCTCATATGTTCCACAAGCCTACAAGTCAAAGGAGAAGCTGACAAAACTAGATGAAAAAGGCCACAAACTTAAGGTTCCCACACCATTACACACATGAGAATTTGTCAGGTTTTCTGGATGTAAAAGCTTGTGGCTTTAAGCTACATCTGGTGTCACATAGGTGGGTGGCTAAATAAGGACAAACAAAACAAAAAATAAAGTAGTTAGTCCGCCCTTACAAGACACACTCCCAGATCTTCTGGTCTACAAGCCATTCAAGTCCTGGGTGGACCACCAAAAACAATTCAACAATCTCAACTTAAAAGGACAGCAGGAAACAGTACATCTGAAACTATAAAGTCATCAAAATCCAATTAATAACTTGACAATTCCATAAACAATTCATTTTAATAGTCATTAAAATACATTATACAAAAAACACTATACCTGGCACGTCGTCACACCCACGTGCAGCTGGATGTAGAAAACACCTTAAAATCTTGTGTGACCACACTGCAACATCCAAACAACACATTAGGAGAGATACCTGCATTGAGTTTTTAAAACCACCAGATCATGATAAATATGTGATTTCTTACCACACACTCCAACAGCAGAAGCACAATCATCAGAGCTCTGACAAACATTTCTGAAGGGCCACACCTACTCCTTTATCTGCTTGCATTTCAGTCAGTGAGGTGAAGCACCAACAGGTGCCACTGGTTACTCCCTCCCCTTCAAAATTCATCGGCGACTCAACGATGAACAAAACCAAAAACATTACAGTTCAGTCATTCACTTCAGAAAGCACAGACTTGGGCAGATTCAATGGGTTAGAATGCTACCCAGCAGTTTTCCTTGAAGATCTACAGGGTTCTTTTGGGACATTTTCTACATCCAACTCATCTTCCTGGCTCAGGAATCTTCTCAAGTCAGCTCTATGTACCTGAGGAAGTGGCTTACCCTGGCCTAAGGGTGCAATTGAATACACCACACCTCTCTCGGGGGGTGGACGCACTACCTCATATGGTGTAGTGGCCCAAAAATCCTGAATCTTATTTCGACCTTTCACAGCTCGATTTCTGGTATATACTAAATCACCCTGTACAAAATTAGGGGCAGCCCCATGATCTTCATCTTTTAAATACTACTGTGCTCTTCTGACCTCCAACCGTATTTGGACAATGTCATATGCCAACTAAAGCTTTAACAGACTACTCGAGTAATCGACAAGTCGATTCCTAGGACATCTATCGAGTTTTTAAATTTCTCGTCGAGTATTCGCAGTGACGTCATTGTGTCATGTGATCAACCTTTATTTATACAGGTAAAATCCCATTGAGCCTCGAGGACTCATTTACAAGAGAGACCTGATTTCAACAAAGAAAGATGACAACAATGGACAACAGCAACAACAATAAACAGTTATAAAAACTCATACTACGTTTTTTTTTTTTTTTTTTTTTTTT
>NC_056502.1:35585407-35624488 GCF_014905685.2 Nematolebias whitei
TTTTTTTTTAACAAATAGGATGGCTAAAAGGAAAAAGGTAACAAAACAAAAAAACAGCTAGATTCCAAGACAAATGTAGAAAACTAAAAACAGGAACATGTCTGCATTGGACCCTGCCAGAAGTCCAACAGATTCTTAAAGACACTTAGAGAGGTCAAGGTCGAGAGCTTCAAATCTTTTTGGAAGATATTCCAGGAAACAGGAGCGGAGTAGGAGAAGGCCCTTTTGCCTAGTTCAGTCCTCACTGAGGGAACACTGCAGGTAATAATGTCCTGAGAGCGCACTCTGTAGCTGCACTCACGCAGAGACATGTAGGAGGAGATGTATGAAGGCAACAGACCAAGAAGTGATTTAAAGATGAAAATGTACCAGGGAGAGAGTCTGCGTGAAGTTAATGATGTCCAGTTAACCAATGAATACAGAGTGCAGTGGTGGGTACGATGATCACAGCCAGTTATGAATCTTAGTGCACCATGATAGACAGCATCCAACATCTGCAGGGTTCTTGTAGGAGCGTTCATGTAAATAATATCACCAAAATCAATTGAGGGAAGGAAAGTCACAGATACAAGGCGTTTTCTAGCATTCAGGGTTAGACAGGATTTGTTTCTGAAAAAGAAACCCAGTTTAACTTTCAGTTTCTTTACCAAGTTTTCCACATGGAGCTTAAAAGAAAGATGTGAGTCGACCAAGATACCCAAATATTTATAGGAATCAACAAACTCAATGGGGACACCATTTGAGGATAAAATCGGAGGAAGAACTGCTGGGACCAACTTCCTATTTGAAAAAAGCATCCCTTTGGTTTTTTCGGCATTTAGGACAAGTTTGAGGCGGAACAAATCAGTCTGGATGTAGTTAAATGCAGATTTCAAAAGCTGGAAAGCCTTAGCAACTGTTTTAGCTCGACAATAAACAACTGTGTCGTCAGCATAGAAATGTGTGGATGCATTAGGGATGTTTTTGCCTACATTATGTATGTAGATTGTAAAGAGGGTGGGTCCTAAGACTGAGCCTTGTGGTACACCATTGTTGAATGTTAAATAACTGGAGGAAGTACCATTATGTTGAACACATTGCCTCCGGTCTGAAAGATAGTTAGAGAACCAACCAATGGTGTGATCTGAGAAACCAATTTCTGAGAGTTTATGACACAAGATGTTATGATCCACAGTGTCAAAAGCTATAGACAGGTCTAAGAAAAGTGCAGCACAATAATCTTTAGCATCCAGTGCTTCAACAACGTCATTAAGAACCTTCAGTGAAGCAGTGGTTGTGCTGTGTTGTTTCCTGAAACCAGATTGATGTGGAGGTAAGATGTTAAATGAGTCCAGGTAATTTTTGATTTGAGAGTTTATCAGTTTTTCTAGAACCTTGGCTAAAATGCAAAGTTTAGAGATTGGTCGATAGTTGTTCAGTGAGGTGGGGTCTCCTCCCTTCAGCAAAGGAAGAACAAAGGCTGTTTTCCAAGCGTCTGGGATGGAGTTTTGTCTTATGGAGAGATTAAAGATGTGGGTCACGTGACCCACACCGGGCTACTAGTAGAAGCTACCAAATGGATTCCTCCCAGCAGATGGACTGAGCGGAGCAGGCCCAGTCTTGGCCAACAGGTAGAAATGCATCAGTAGTATGGAAATATTTCACTAAAGATTAATCTTCTAAACCATCCAATTCGCTCCGAGAGTCGGCGTTAAAAAGGGGTCGATGGTTTTGTCCAGCGGGTAGCGGCCCGCCATGGAAAAAAATATTCCTCGGCGCTTACCTTGAAACAAGGCTGCTCGTCTGCTTCTCCTCGGGGAGGAAGAACTCACCGGGATGGCAGGAGGTTGGCGTGGCGGGGACCCAGGCAGCCTTAGCAAAGGTTGTACCGGTCAAGCTGGACAACTTTCCTTCTTTGTTCTTCTGACAGTGCAATCAGCTTGCTGAAGAAAAAATGTGAGCCGATTTCCCGCTCTTAACATAATTTATACGGACCGGGTGGGGCCCACACAACAGGTGGGCGTGGACAAAATTTTTTCAGTGCGATGCTTTGCATGACGGGATAAACCCACCAGCGACAGCCTACACAAAATAGAACCAAAATGTTTCCTTTCTGTTCAGCACATTCTTCTGTACAACAAACTGGAGCTTCTCCGTCATCGTCATCGCAAATGAGGCTTCTATCAACAGGTTCATCTCCAACTCAATCTAGCCTTCACTTGTGAGCATGTCTATTAAAGAATTGAATTCCTTCACTTTAGGAAAAGACACCACTAATCCGGATCATTCCACCTTTTTTCTATTTATGCATCGTGGTTTTATCAGCAACATGCTCATCTAATTCCTTTTTTAGACTAGCTTTACATTTATTTTGTGTTGGAGAAAAAATATCCTTGCTTTATCTTACTTACTCAAAGATCCAAACTCAACAACAGGAGAAGATTTATAACCAGTATATTTACTTGCATGGGCAGCACGGTGGCGCAACTGGTAGAGCTGCTGCCTCTCAGCGAGCAGGTCCCTGGTTCAAACCCCGGTCCAGGGGCCCTCTGGGTGGAGTTTGCATGTTCTCTCCGTGCATACGTGGGTTTTCTCCGGGTACTCCGGTTTCCTCCCACAGACCAAAAACATGCATGTTAGGCTGATTGGTAACTCTAAATTGTCCCTAGGTGTGAGTGAGGGAGTGAATGATTGTTTGTCTCGTTTGTCTCTATGTGGCCCTGTGATGGACTTGCGACCTGTCCAGGGTGTACCCCGCCCCTCGCACAGTGATTGCTGGACATGGGCACCGGCGACCCCCGTGACCCAAAATGGAATAAACGGGTAAAGATAATGGATGGATGGATGGATATTTACTTGCAAGGTCAGATTTTCACAACAGGTTACACAGCTATACAGAAAGTGTACACATGAAGATCAGTCATGAGAATCTGCCATGGGCAGTGCCTGAAGCTTGTTTTTATACGCTTATTGGCTCAGCCAAACTAACAGGCTCAGATGCGTCCTTGAAGAAACAGCTGCACACTGCAGACTCAAATCAGCTCCTCATCCATCTATCTCTGCTAACTCTAACATATGGTTCATGGGCAGTTAACATTCTCAGCCATAGTAGTTAAAAACATCCATAAAACATTGACCAAAAATCCCTTATCATTACCCGCCAACAAAAGGCAGGTGATGAAGTTTATGACAGTATCTGTGTCTGTCTGTCTGTCTGTCTGTCTGTCTGTCTGTCTTGTCTGGCTTTTAGTAAGACATCTCATGAACCACAAGACAAGATTTCAATTAAACTATTCATTGGATGCACATTTACAACTAGTATAATATTTTAAGTCAGATTTTTGACATCAGTGAACAAAGACAATATTATAACTCATTAAATTCTGCTGATATTGTACAGTTTGGTGTGGTGATTTGTTGTTTTGGGCTGTTTTAGTCACCATTTGTATTATTGGTCTCTTCAATTTGTCATCAATTTTCCTCTTGTGGGCAATCCAGGAAAGTTGTCTGCAGTCCTGTGGGCCTTAAACTTCTGAATAATTGGTGCAGCTGTATTCACAGGAACATCAAGCTGCCTGGAGATGGTCTTATAGACTTTACCTTTGACATGATGCCACTAGTTTTATTTCTAACTTCCTGAGAAAAGTCTGTCTTTAGCTTTCTGTGGTCCATATTCAGTGTGGTACACATCATTATACCAAACAACACAGTGATTATGTTTTACTCTTAAAGTAGGCAGAACTGACTGATCACAAGATTACAGACACCTGTGATCAGTGGCAGCTGGTCAATAGGGGGCGCTAGGGTGCCGCCCCACCACTCAAACCACTCACATATTACATTTAAGACAGAAAAAAATGAAATAAAAACAACATAATAAAATTAAAAGATTTCAAAATATATGCATTTTTTTAGTGTGTAAAATAAATATTTTATAGTTAATGATCAGTAAAGTTGTTCCTTTCAAAAACGTTGTCTCTGATTGATGACGTATTTCCGACCTGGGGGCACAAGAATCTTTCCCCATAGACTCTCGTTAAAAGTTGTACATGTGCAGTTAGCTCCTCTTCATTACAAGAGATATGAAAATTCTGGGCGCACCACTCCTGTGCCCTGAATACAATCGCATGATACGGATCGTGCTTCCAGTCCTGGAACAGATTTTTTTTCTTCCTGGAACAGATCATGCAGTGACACTCTCACAACCAGGCTATGTTGCAGGTAGGCTTTAAGCCATGCATGTGTCTTTTTTTGCGCTATAGTGCCCCCTGGAGAAAACTCCACTAGCTGCCACTGCCTGTGATGCTGATTATAGGACACACTTTAGATTAAAATGTTCCTGTGGTCAAATTATATTCAATCGTCTTTAGGGGTGTCATCTTTGTTGTCAAGACCAGCTTCATTTGTTAGTTTTTTTATAATTATTTTGAAGTACAATTCAAAAGCAATGGCTGATTTTAGCTAATTTTTAATGATGGTGGCACGGTGGCTGTCAGTGAGAAGATTGCCTGGGGGGTGGGGGTGGGGGGGGCTTTCTGGGTGGAGTTTGCATGTTCTCTCCGTGCTACGTGGGTTTTCTCCGGGTACTCCTGTTTTCTCCCACTGAACAAAAACATGCATGTTAGGCTGATTGGTAACTAAATTGTCTCTAGGTGTGAGTGAGAGAGTGAATGGTTGTTTGTCTCGATGCGTCTCTGTGATGGACTGGAGATCTGTCTGGGGTGTCCACTGCCTCTCGCACAGTGATAGCTGGATATGGGCACCAGTGACCCCCGTGACCTGAAAAGGAAGAAGCGAGTAAAGATATTGGATGGATGGATGAAAGGGCACAAACAAACTTGTCTGCATCTCTACAATGAATTGCTTATTTGATTGCTTTATTGATTGTTTATTTATTCCCTGGCCAAACCAAGGTAAATTGTCCAACTAGGTGATTTTGGGGGAGTGGTGGCGCAGAGGTTAGAAGATGGGCCTGTGATTGGAAAGTCGCAGGTTCAACTCCTGGTACCGTCAACATCAAAATGTGGTGGAAAAGGTGAAACCCCCACACCTGACTCCACCCTCATTCACCCCACTCTAGGCCCCTGAGCAAGGCCCCCACCATTTGCTCCCTAAACAGGTCTCTCTTGTAAATGAGTTCTTGTGACTCAATGAGACTACCTGTATAAAAAAAGGGTAAATGGAAAGAAAAAAAACCTCCTATTCTGAAATTGTTAGCAGCTGTTAATGCTCTAAAATTTTATGACACCTCTTCATCTAATACGGTATTGGAAATAAATTTTTCATGTTTCAACAAATTATTTTAAGAGAAACCCTCCAATTGAGTCGTAGTGATTAATGTTTAAAGTCCATAACAGGTAATGTATGCTTTGTTGAAGCTAGTTTCCTCAGACATCACATCTTGTTGTTACCAGTGTCATGCTGACAGGAACCGACTGCTTGTCTTATCTGCCTAAATGGACCAATGAACTTGAACATTGACATTTTCTCCTGACTTCCTGTATTATGAAATTCTTTATCAAAAGGGCTCGTGAAACGGTCGGCACAGATATTCAGACGATGGAAAAAATGACACACAGACTGTAACTTGCTAGAATAATATTTGTCATTTATTAATCTGCCACAAGAAAAACAGCCAAGCAAAAGAGTCATGTACACTCTTAACACACAAACTGATATGAGTATCTCTCACCGTGACAAAATGATCGGGAAGCCTTTCGATCCGATGACAGAACTCAATCACACTGCCTGGCACCCGCGCGCTGGTCCAGAGCAAGACTTCTAACTCTCTGTGTCTGATACATTTCTTATAAAGGCTTCCCTGATCGCGTGAGAGCAGATCAAAACAAGTTTGATGGTTACCAGAACAACGGATCTAATTAAACCATCATCAAAAGCGATGGCTCATCCTTCCAGTAAGGAGCGCCTGTGACCGTAAAAGCGGGCCAAAGCTTCCAGGTCAAGAGCACTCCTAATGCTTATTAAAGCATTCCTAAAGAGCACCCCTCGTCCCTTCTGCAAACCATCAAAGAGTGTCTAAATATTATAAGCAACACACACACACAAAGTATATGTTTGAAAACATAATACAAAATACAATCCCTAATATGTGAATAACACGTTGTATAAGTGTGTTTAAATAAGTGTAATATAGGTCTAGATTGACATAAAAGCATTAAAATAATAATTTCTATATCACTTCCATTTGGTAATCTGGTTGTACTACACATGGTCTGTGAAAACTCTCCATCTCCCTTTTTGATTTTCCTCTCCCACTTAGTCTTTTTTTTTCCTACCCCTTTTCTTCTAACCTTCAATTGCTCTCATCTGTTTAATGTGATAAAGAGAATCTTGGCTGCTTTTATTACTTCTGCAGAAATTGTTTTTACAGCATAAGGTGTAATCATTTAAATTTTACTTCAGCTGTGTTTTTAAAGGTTTTTCAACCCGTAGCCAATATATGTTGATGACCTGGAATTGAATTTCCTCTTGGCAATACTTTCCCCACCATTATGGGAGTGAAAAACATTCCAGTATGTTTCTCTTAAATTACCTTAAAAAGCAGTTCAGATTTCCAGCTTAAAGGGTCTACGTGCAGATGTAGGACTTCTGAAATGAAAAATATTTCTAACGAGTATAGTGTGGGAGAATTTTAATGCGTTTTAGAAACCCTCATCAGTCAGTCCACATCAGTGCTTTAAACTCTCATGTCTAACACCTAAAAGCCATACATTTTTGTATCATTCTATATGTTCTGCAGGCTGCTGCCTCTCAGCGAGCAGAACCCCAGTTCAAATCCCAGTCCAGGGGCCTTTCTGGGTGGAGTTTGTATGTTCTCTCCCTGAATGCATGGGTTTTCTCTGGATACTCCGGTTTCCTCCCACAGACCAAAAACATGCATGTTAGACTGATTGGTAACTAAATTGTCCCAAGGTGTGAGTGAGACAGTGAATGGTTGTTTGTCTCATTTGTCTCTATGTGGCCCTGTGATGGACTGGAGACCTGTCCAGGGTGTACCCCACCCCTCACACAATGATTGCTGGACGTGGGCACCGGCGACCCCCGCGACCCAAAATGGAAGAAGTGGGTAAAAGATAATGGATAGATGGATGGATGTTCTGCAGACTTTGATGACCATTTAAGGGATGTTTTAATAGTTTTTAATAGACTGAGTAAAAGTACAAATACGTCAGTTTGGGCATTTGTCAATGGTGAGTACAGACACTGAGTAGTTAATGAGTTAGCACTTAAACATTACACAGTGACTTTTCAAACACATTTATCACCGGTATATTAAGAACTGAGCGGTCTATTGTCATAACTGTTTTTATCTTAAAATGCCTCTAAACTATGAATGGGGTTTTTTTTGGCTCTTGGTTACTTGAGAAGTGGGTAAGTCCGTGGGTCTTGTAATGTGAATTGACCCTCGATCCTCTGTGCATATGTGGCCTTGGCCTTTTTAATACCAGCAACCAGCTACTTCAATATCCATCCATCCATTATCTTTTACCCGCTTCTTCTATTTTGGGTCACGGGGGTCGCCGGTGCCCATGTCCAGCAATCACTGTGCCGGGGCGGGGTACACCCTGGACAGGTTGCAAATCCATCACAGGGCCACATAGAGACAAACGAGACAAACAAACATTCACTCTCTCACTCACACCTAGGGACAATTTAGAGTTACCAATCAGCCTAACATGCATGTTTTTGGTCTGTGGGAGGAAACCGGAGTACCCGGAGAAAACCCACGCATGCACGGAGAGAACATGCAAACTCCACCCAGAAAGGCCCCCGGACCAGGGTTTGAACCGGGGACCTGCTCGCTGAGAGGCAGCAGCTCTACCAGTTGTGCCACCGTGCTGCATAGCTATTTCAATATGAGGTAGAAAACTTTATTTACTCTTTAATTATTAATTTAGTTGTCTCTACAAGCTCTGTCTGCCTACAAGCCATTTAATTTTGTCATTTACTTTTAATCCAGTCACAGTGAGGATTAAAACTTTATTTTAATTCAATTCAGTTTATTTATATAGCACCAAGTCACAACAGAAGTTGTCTCAGGGCACTGAAAAGAAATATTCACATACATAAAAAGCCAATTAGTAAAAGTTCTCTATCTAAGGAAACAGCAAACTCATTGAATCTTCACTTTGTCAGAGTCCCATCCTCAGCAAGCACAAAGGCAACAGTGGAAAGGAAAAACTCCCTTTTAACAGGAAGAAATCTCCAGCAGAACCAATCTCAGGACAAGAGACCATCTACTTCTACCGGCTGGGTTTGAGAGGACAAGAAGGAGAAACAAACATAGAATGACAGGTCCAGAATGGAGGCAAACAGGTTTTTCTATAGGAGGTAAAACACAAAACAATTATAAGAATAACCACATTTTAAGATAGAAATAATTATAAATACAATGTATTAATTTGTATTCATTTGTAACTATTCATCTGAGGAAATGTGGTCATTTTGTCCTCCATTAGTCTAAGTCTATAGCAGCATAGCTAAGGGATAGCTCAGGAAACCAAGCTGACCCTAAGTATATGATTTATCAAAAAGGAAAGACTTAAGCCCAGGGCTTAATTTGTAAATCGATTGATGACGGAACACAAATAGCAGGTAGTCCAACGTGGGGGGTGGGGGTGGGGGGGGGATTGCGAGGGAGGGAGTGTCTGTGGCTGGAACATCTGCTCCACAGACTGGGCAACGTCTCCTGTCATTGTATTTTTAATAAATAATAAAAATGCAATGACTTTGGACTCTTAGGGGCGAAGATTTCAGTTGCCGGATCCGAGCAAACAGTTGCCAGAACACGCCTGATCTAAATGATAGACTTCCCGGATCTTGATCCGGCTGGATCCGGCTCAAATTAAGCACCGCTTAAGCCTAGGATTGCGTCTCTGCTTTTTGCAGATGATGTGGTTTTATTGGCTTCATCAGATCGTGATCTACAGCTTTCGCTGGAGCAGTTCGCAGCCGAATGCAATGCGGCCGGGATGAAGATCAGTTCCTCCAAATCCGAGGCCATGGTCTTGAGCTGGAAAAGGGTAGAGTGCCCTCTCCGGGTCAGGGAGGAGGTACTACCCCAAGTGGAGGAGTTTAAGTATCTGTTCTGCTTTTGGACACTCTAGGAACCACAAGTAAACCTGCAGTCTGAGAGTGAAGTGCTCTGTTAGGAAAATATGGAATAATAAGATCTGTAATATAGGATGGAGCTAGGTTGTTGAGAGCTTTGTAGGTTAGAAATGTACATTATGCATGTAATAATAAACATCACAAAAGTCTGTGAAGAAAAAATCTGTCTGTTTTGCAGTATTTTACACATCAACTTAATGACAAAATGGTATTTTTTTGTCGTTCTTTTCTTCCTAGTGAAAATTTATTTTTTGTTGTGCTTCAACAAGTGTCCTATTTTCTTGTTTCATACTTGAGGTAGAAATGAAGGACACACTCTTTTTGACTGCACCATGCCTGGATGTGTAAATCTTGGTAAAAATGTCTGGATGATGTTTACAGCTTGGGCAGCGAAGCTTCTATTTCTCTCCGTGTTTTGTTGGACAGGGCTGGTTTAAATTGTTTTTCACAAACTAAGCACACTGATTTACTACTGAAATCATTAAATAAGTCCATATTTTGTTACAAATTCAACATTTCATATCAATATTTTTACTTAGTTTTATCTTATCAAAGCTGACATTGACTCTTTTACATTTAATGAGTAAAATCAGGCACCTTGCACGGAAATACTTTCTTAGCCATTTCTGATATTCAAATTCATCGTTCAACACTTGTGCTTGGTCTTTTACACCTGATTTTTATTTGACACATTCACAAATGTGTTTATTCATATTTTACATTGTGAAAGTTAAATGTCCTGAACACGCAGCGTTGCTGCGAAGCAGCTGAAACATAAGTCGATGTGAACACTGTTTAGATTGTGCGGATCCACACCAACCATTGATAAAATTCAACACAAGTGATGAAACATCAAACTGAAGAATAATGTCTAATGATTTTTCATCAGATAAGGAGGCCATAGTCAGTGATAGGAACAAATATACACAAATGACAAATCAAATTCAGTTTGACGCTAAAGAACCAAAAGTAGGCATGATCCTGTCTAAACCATAATGCATCATAAAATACCGACTTTGAGTTTACACTTGAGGAGTCTACAGTTTGACGTCTGTCTAATGTCCCGTCTACTTGAATTATACGTGCGTCACAGTTTTTGATCATGCCTAGAAATACTAAAACCTATTAGGATTGTGTTTTGATAACTACAGTAGTATATGCTTTTAAATAAAATGGTTTACACAGTTGTTTGTATTATGGCTAAACATGTAGTGAAAAGACAGTACTGGTTCTATTCATAAAATATAGCCAGATGATAAACTTTTTGTTTTTAAACAAAGATAGGGTATGCTAACCTGAATACTATTTACGAGTCAGTAACTGTCCAGATGACTTGATTTAACCTTTTTTGTATCAAATCTGGGGGGTTTTATTGTAAAAATATGTTTTATTTGTGCATATTAATATGTGAAACTACTAAAGATGATGAGCACGACTGCATTTTCTCTACATTAGCTGCTGGTGTGAGCGTGCTTTTCCTCCAACCGTTGAATATGTGTTCTGAACGTGGAGTTGAAGGTGTGTACCGACATGCGTCTAGGTGTCAGATATCATGGGACTTTTAGGGGAAGGGAGTGTTTGTGTTTTTCAAGTGGGTCAAATGTCTTTTTTTTTTTATCTATGTTGCTTTTCCTGCTTGTAATTTTGTGTGTGTGTTGTGTGTGTGTAAAAACATATATCAATAGACCTCCAAAGCCCCATTTAAAAGACGAGCACACACTAACACCTTTCAAACTAAAGCCCCAGTGAAGTACCACTTTCTGTGGTTGTCATGGAAATGACAGCTGTGACAGCTGGAGATGTGACTTTCAAGGCGTATTACGCGCTGTGTGCACGTGTTGTTTGGCAAATAGAGCGTTGCCTAATCTTCTGCTTGTTTACTGTTTGCACAGAACTATCTTCTGGGAATCATCGTCTCCATATGTGGGAATTTCCTCATCAGCATTTCACTCAACATACAGGTAAGGGACATGCAGCTCCTGCTGTACGACAGAAACTCGACGCACAGAAATGCATAACGCCTCTGAAGGTAAAGATTATACGCTGCCACACTGCCTTCCTTCTGACAGCTTGCTCTTTGTTGAATTTTGTAAACCTGCCCTCGGGCTCTGACACGAGCTCTGTGAAAGAGGAAAAGCGCATGTCATGGCTGTACAAACGGCTCAGTTTGACATGAACACAAGTTCATTTTGATTTAACCTTGAAAAGAGCAATGCATCTTTTAAAAAATAAAGCAAACATGCCACGTTTTGATTTTCCCCGTCAGAACCTGATTATGTATTATAATAATGCACCCCTGATACTTATCAATTCCAATTGAAGTCTTTCTTTTCTGAGCAACATGCTGTTCAATTAACAGCAATTTGTAGATTAAATTTAATTCATTACCTACTAACACACACACACACACACATGCACTCATATACACACACCGTTTACCAGGCTGGAAGGCTTTGCAGGCTGCAGTAGACTGATCCTTGTTTTTCTCCTCCTGTATAAGTTTGATCATTCCAGTGCAATGCTCTTCACGCTCAGCTGCACTCTGTTTAGTAAATACCAAAACTATGATGTGCAGATATTAGGACATTTATAGAACTGTCATGCTGCATATGTATGATGATTAATCTGTGTTAATAAATCACACCTCTGTTATGAAGTTTGGGGTGTTCGACCGTTTCAGACTGAATTAATTGTTGTTTGGTGTAGCAGTTTGTGTAGCTCTCCAGTCCTTCTTTTCTAACCAATAGTTTCCCTTTCTTGCTCTTCCCAACAGAAATATGCTCATGTCCGGCAGGCTCAGCGGGGCTCCAAGCCCTATTACACCTCTGTTATGTGGTGGTGTGGCGTGCTTCTCATGGGTGTTGGGGAACTGGGGAACTTCGCTGCATACGGCTTTGCCCCAGCATCACTTATAGCCCCACTGGGCTGTGTGTCTGTTATAGGTGAGTTAGAGCTTTGATATTCTCTGCATGGCAACAGGACAAATGTTCTCCCCTTTGGGGACTGCATGAAGTTTTGCTATGTGATTTCTAGTTTGTCTTTTCAATTAAGTTATAAATTAGCTTCTATACTAAGCTGGTTAAGATTCTCTGTCATTCAGGACATGACAAATTCAAAAAATGTTCAATATAAAAACAACTGGACTTTATTTTTAACAGAAGACGTTTCGCTCCTCATCCGAGGAGCTTTCTCAATTCAAAGAGCAGTGAGTGAGGGGTTCAGGTTATAAGGCTGAGTGAGATAAGATACACATACATATGTAAATTTGTCGCCAAATTGAATTCTGGCATGGGGGCCTTTCTGGGTGGAGTTTGCATGTTCTCTCCGTGCATGTGTGGGTTTTCTCCGGGTACTCTAGTTTCCTCCCACAGACCAAAAACATGCATGTTAGACTGATTGGTAACTAAATTGTTTCTAGGTGTGAGTGGGAGAGTGAATGGTTGTTTGTCTCTATGTGTCCCTGTGATGGACTTGAGACCTGTCCGGAGTGTACCCACCTCTCGCACAGTGATAGCTGGATATGGGCACCAGTGACCCCTGCGACCCAAAATGGATGGATGGAAGGAAAAGCATTACAGTGAAAGCCTAATAGTATAAATATGTTTTAAGATGTGTTAAGATCACTTAACTGACTACAGTAGTCCCTCGTTTATTGCGGAAGTTATGTTCCAGACCCCCCCCGGTAACTGAAATTCCGCGAAGTAAGGACATTGTATTTATTTTAGTATTTATATATTTTAAGGCTTTATAAACCCTTCCCACACTTTTGCAATGCTCTAAACTCTTAAATCTACACCATATTAACAACATACATACAGTAATGTACCATATTTTCCAGCCTATAAGTCACAGTTTATTTGCATAATTTACCTGCCCTACGATTTATAGGCCAAAGCAACATCCATCCATCCATCCATCCAGTTTCTTCTGCTTATCTGGGGTCGGGTCACTGGGGTAGCAGCCTAAGTAGGGAGGCCCAGACTTCCCTCTCCCCAGCCACTTGGTCCAGCTCCTCCGGGGGAATCCCGAGGCGTTCCCAGGTCAACCGAGAAACATAGTCCCTCCAGCGTGTCCTGGGTCTTCCTCTGGGTCTCCTCTGGGTGGGACATGTCCAGAACACCTCACCAGGGAGGCGTCCAGGAGGCATCCTAACCAGATGCACGAGCCACCTCAACTGGATCCTCTCGACGTGGAGAAGCAGCGGCTCTACTCTGAGTCCCTCCCGGATGATTGAGCTTCTCACCCTATCTCTAAGGGAAAGCTCAGATACCCTGCGGCGAAAACTCATTTCGACCGTTGTATCTGAGATCTCGTTCTTTCGGTCACAACCCAAAGCTCATGACCATAGATGAGGGTAGGAACATAGATCGATCGGTAAATTGAGAGCTTCGCCTTTTGACTCAGCTCTCTCTTCACCACGACAGACCTGTACAGCGCCCGCTTCACTGCAGACACTGCACCTATCCGCCTATTGCTCTCATGTTCCATTTTCCCCTCATTCGTGAACAAGACCCCAAGATACTTGAACTCCTCCACTTGGGGCAGGACCTCCTCCCTGACCCAGAGAGGGCACTCTACCCTTTTCTGGCTCAAGACCATGGCCTAGGATTTGGAGGAACTGATCTTCATCCTGGCTGTGTTGCACTCGGCTGTGAACCGCTCCAGCGAAAGCTGTAGATCACGATCTGATGAAGCCAACAGGACCACATCATCTGCAAAAAGCAGAGAAGCAATCTTAAGGCCACCAAAATGGATCCCCTCAACACCTTGGCTGCGCCTAGAAATTCTGTCCATAAAAGTTATGAACAGAATCAGTGACAAAGGGCAACCTTGGCGGAGTCCAACTCTCACTGGGAACAAGCCCGGTTTACAGCCGGCAATGCGGACCAGGCTATGACACCGGTCATACAGGGACCTAACAGCCCGTATCAACGGGCCCGGTACCCCATACTCCCAGAGTACCCCCCACAGGGTTCCCTGAGGGAAGCGGTCGAACGCCTTCTCCAAGTCCACAAAGCACATGTAGACCGATCGAGCAAACTCCCACACACCCTCCAGGACCCTGCTGAGAGTGTAGAGCTGGTCCAGTGTTCCACGACCAGGACGAAAACTGCACTGCTCCTCCTGATACCAAGGTTCGACTTTCCGACGGACCCTCCTCTCCAGAACCCCCGAATAGACCTTACCAGGGAGGCTTAAGAGCGTGATCCCCCTGTAGTTGGAACACACTCTACGGTCCCCCTTTTTGAATAGGGGGACAACCACCCCAGTCTGTCAATCCAGGGGAACTTTCCCCACTGTCCACGCAATATTGCAGAGTCGTGTAAGCCAACACAACCCTACAACATCCAGAGCCTTAAGGAACTCAAGGCAAATCTCATCCACCCTTGGGGCCCTGCCACCGAGGAGCTTTTTAACCACCTCGGTGACCTCAGCACCAGAGATTGGAGGGCCCGACCCAGAGTCCCCAGGCTCCGCTTCCTCAGTGGAAGATGTGCCAGTGGGATTGAGGAGGTCTTCAAAGTATTCTGTCCACCGACCCACGACATCCCGAGTTAAGGTCAGCAGCACACCACCCCCACTATAAACAGTGTTGGTGGTGTACCACTTTCCCCCCCGAGACGCCGGATGGCGGACCAGAATCGCCTCAAAGCTGTGCAGAAGTCATTCTCCATGGCCTCTCCAAACTCCTCCCATGCCCAAGTTTTTGCCTCAGCGACCACCCGGGCCGCATGTCACTTGGACTGCCGGTACCCATCAGCTGCTTCCGGGGTCCCACAGGCCAAAAAGGCCCGATAGGACTCCTTCTTCAGCCTGACAGCATCCCTCACCGACGGTGTCCACCACCGGGTTTGCACCACCATTTACAGGCAGGCAGGCGAAGGCAGGAGTTTTAAAATAAAAATAATTTATTTTAAACAACTAAACAAAAATGCTGACGTGGCAGCAAAACTTACAGCAACGGGAACAGGCAGGCAAAAACAGGACAGGTACAGAATCAGACAGGAACTCGAAAATCAGAAACAGGAGGACTGTGTTGTCTGTACAGAACAGAACAATGACCGGACATGAGTGGAGGAGAGAAAGGCTTTTTATAAGACAGAGGAAGAGAGAGTAATGAGAGCACCTGGGCAGGTGGCTGATGAGAGACAGGTGTGAATGATGAAGACTGAGGACTGGAGAGGCAGACTGAGGAACGAGTGGAAAATGACAGAAAACAGAATCAGAAACACAGGAACAGAATCACACAAAAGTATAAAGAGCAGAATGACATAAACACAACAAGCAGAAAAGGGGAAGACAGAAATACCAGACAGATAAGGGACAGACTGTTACAACCTGTTTAAAATAGAGTGGACATTCAATTCTTGAATCACCAGCCCAACAATTTTTTAAATTTGCTTTACATTTTCTGCAGAAAAATATTGGAAGTATGTTGATTAATCTTTATTTTATTGTAATTTTCCTCAACTGTCACCTTTTTTCTCTTACCTGCTGGTTGAGGTTATGGTCTGTGAAAAATCTGATCTAATAATTAGATCAGAAACAGACGCCACACGCACCCACACATCCACCCCAGCCGAAAGGGGTGGTTTTACTTAACTGGGTAAAATGAAACAGATAAGTAAACAGCTTTCTGGATTTGATTTTTAATTTTATGTGATCACTAATCTTGCAATATGACTCTATTTTAACTAAATTAAATGGGGGCAAATGACTTCTGTGAAGTCATTTAAGAAGTATATAAAAGTAAAGAAATGTTGGTGGCATATGTCTTCACCTTTCTGCTTCAAAGCTGTGACCAGGGCTTGAAGCACAGCTGCAGCCTCACACCTTTAGAAGCTACAGAGTTTGTTAAATAAAATCTTATCGTGTTGGTGAAAATGTCCTGGTCCCTTTTTCCTCAGTTTTCTGTGTTCTGTTTATGTCCGGTCTGTCTGCTCCAAATGGAGTGTTAAACAGAACGTCTCCACGGATGAACGCAGCAGCACATAAGATCGCATAAGGTCCAGAGCTAATAGTGGTCGTAACGATGTGATAAAACCAGCAGAATGTGTCTACAGGGAGGAATATTTTATCTACTAATGAGACTAGTGGAGCTGCCTGTTCTGATCTCTGTTGATAGAGGGGCCATATGGTAAATTATATAAATCCACTTACCAACATGGTCAGTGACCTGTACTGCCCTACAACTGTAAATATGTACAAATCTAAGAATGAATCACTAATAACATTTGAAATTCCATTTGTAATGGTCTTCTTATTCTTCTTTCGGCTTTTCCCTCTTCAGGAGTCTCCACAGTGAGTCATCCTCCTCCATCTCACACTGTCCTCACTCTAACTACCTCCATGTCCTCTCTAACTGCATCCATATATTTCCTCTTTGTCTTTTTCCTGGCAGCTGCATTTCTAACATCATTCTACCAATATACCCACTGTCCCTCCTCTGGACATGTCCAAACCATCTCAGTGTGTCCTCTCTAACTTTATCTCCCAGTTGAACAACCTGTGTTGTACCTCTGATGATCTCATTCCTGATCTTATCCATCCTTGTCACTGCTAAGGAGAACCTCAACATCTTCATTTCTGACACTTCCAGTTCTGTCTCCTGTATTTTTGTCCATGTCTCTGTCTCCAGATCATACAATATAGCTGGTCTCATCACTGTCTTGTAAACTTTTCCTTTGACCTTTAATGACACCCTTTTGTCACAAGTCACTCCTGAAACTTTTCTCCATCCTCTCCATCCTGCCTGGACTCTCTTCTTCACCTCTTTACCACATTCCCCATTTTCCTGTCCAGTGGACCCCAAGTCCTTGAAGTCCTGCACCTTTGTGACCTCTGCTCCTTGTAGCCTCACTGTTCCACCATCCTCCCTCTCATTCATACACATGTACTCTGTCTTATAACGGCTGACTTTCATTGCTCTTCTTTCAAGTGCATACCTCCACCTCTCCAAGTTCTCTTCCACCTGTTCCCTGTTCTCACCACAGATCACAACCATGTCATCTGCAAACATCATCGCCCACAGGGATTCCTGTCTGACCTCATCTGTTAGTCGGCCTATCACCAGTGCAAACAAGAAGGGGCTCAGAGCTGATCCTTGAGGCACTCCCACCTCCACCTTGAAGCTATCTGTCACTCCTACAGCACATCTCACCACTGTCCTGCTGTCCTCATACATGTCCTGTACCAGTCTAGCATACTTCTCTGCCACTCCAGATTTCTTCATGCAATACACACAAAACTGCACAGAGCAGTAATTTAATAATTTACATCAATTATAAAGTTGGAACCACTTTGTGGGGTGAATTGTTTTTATTATTTTTAGGTCCCTTGTGGACCAGCCACGGCTGCTGATTCTGTCAGTCAATATTAATACTAAAACCCACTGAATGAATTATTATTTTTACTACCCACCTTGTGAATGAAAGATGAAGTCAGAGCTTCAGTGCAAACCCTCTAAATACAGGTTAAATATTGAACAGCTTTTCCTTTTACCTCCTGCTGCCCATCACTCACTGCGCTCAAGGTGGTGGTGAGTCAGTGATATTAATGACAGCTATTAACCCGCTGCGCTGAATCATTTTCCCATGACTGCATCTCGCAAGTGAATGAATGGTTTGAATAAAACACTAAGCATAACCACACGTCCTGTTAAGAAGGCTGAACCTCTTGTTCATTGTAGTTTTGTGCTTTTTGTGCTTCGTTGAGCAGCTGCTTGAAAAATGCTTTTGCTGCAACGAACGAGTTCTGTGGATTGTTGTGAAGCTGCAACAACCTCTTAATGCGTACTGTTTATAAAACCTTCCTTACTACAGGCTTTAACACGGTTTTTATCCAATTTAGCATCTCACAAATTATTTAAAACCTGCTTATGGTTGGAGACAAGCAGAATGTGATATTGGTATGCAGCTGAAGTGTTTTAAATAATCATCTAAAGCAACGAACACACCAGAGATACAGAGGTGGGAGGAAGAGGAAGGAGATAAAGATGTCTGCAGCCGTGACACGCTCTGTGAGTGAGGCTGAGGGGAGTGTGTGCCTCCTGACGCTGCTCCACCTCTCACCTCTCACTGACACGTAGAGAAACAAACCCCATCATGCCCACAGGGTTTGTGCATAGCTGTAGTGACGTGTAGAAACACCTTGGACTAAAAGATTTATGTCGATCAGAGATGCTCTTTGGGCTAACACTCACACAGCCCCCCTGCTGTGCTGTTGTCCCTGTTTTTCGAGTGCTTTGTGACAGCACAGAGGGAGGACACAGACTCTGGGATGCCTTCAGTGAGTAAACATGGGGAAATGGAAGCAGGTGAAGTGAGAGGAATAAAATAAAGTTAAATGAGTTGAATAAAACACATGGAGGCTGTATGTGAGAGAATGGAAATGCAGATTTTTGAGTGGAAGAGGATGAAGAGGGCTGCTGATGCTGCTGTCGTCTCCCTGGCCACGCATGCCACACTGGCACTCTGCCGCTCCATGGAGAGTAATTATTGCTGTCCTGTCTGCAGAGCTGTCTCTATTAGGAATGACAGCATCATCCAAATACTGTAGTATGGAGCAGAGTCGATCCGCTTCCTCAGATATCATCATAAAGGAAAAGGAAGTCTGACACGGTGGAGCAGAACCCACTGCAGGAGCATCAGTCACTAACAGACTGGTGTTCAAGAGCTGTTATATTTTTAGTCAGTCACACTTAAAGCTTCAATTAAATCTACATGTAAAACAATGAATGCTTCACAGAAATGTTATATTTTGGAATGTTTTGGTCATACAGTAAAGTGATATATATATATTTTTTTAATAATATTCTGTGTAAAAGTTATGACCAGTTAATATATTTTCTGCCATAGAAAACTCTTTGAACGTCCTCAATTTGAGAAACGTTTTATTTCCAACAGAATTGATGATCTTATTGTGATTCTGAGCACATCTTGCTGCTGAATGACTCCATTCTCTAAAATTTTACCCTGGCTCATGAGCGCACTTTTATAAATTGTTACACCATCAATCTCAGGTCTCTCTTGCAATTGAGTCCCCGAAGCTCAGTGGGATTAACCTGTATAAATAAAGGTTGAATGAATGAATGAAAGATTTTCCAATAAAATGTTAGTTACAGGCACAAATAGCAGTAGCAACAACACCATTGATGCAGCCTCGAGATGCCAGCTGCAATTTCATATTTCTGTCAAAACGAACGTAATGCAACATCGGCAGTTTTAAAAATTTACATTTTAGAGTTTGCTTGTACCACTATGAAACCTTGAAGAGTGGAGTTGTTTTAAAATAACATCTGGTCATCTCTGACCATATTGACAAAAAGCAAAATTCAATATCCCAGAAAATTACACCACTGAAATATATCAATTCAATAAAGTGATAAAAACCTTTTTGGCCTCAGATTATTTGGTGTAATAATCTAGTTTATTGCGCTGCCTTCTTCAAGGTGATGGTATTGATCATCTGTCTTGTCTGTTCATAAAAGTAACACAGTAAATGAAGGTTGAGCAACTTACATCTTCAGTCTGAACACAACCATGAAATCTGTCTTTGTTGATGTGTTTGTCACGCTTGTGGTCATACGTTGGATTAGAAGTGGGACTATGACCATAGTTTTTAAAAGGTTGTCCAAACAAAAATGCAAGGGTGGGGTCTGAAAACATTTTACTTAGTTTCCAAAAGTACCGTTGTGTGTCCTCCTAAAACACCATTTGTCAAGGATTCAAGGTTTTTATTGTCATTTGCATCACATGTGGTGCATGAGGTAGAATTAAATTGTGTTTACAAGGTCTCAGTTACATCCAACAACAGCAAAAATCCATCCATCCATTATCTTTACCCGTTTATTCCATTTTGGGTCACGTAAATAAGGATCTAAGATATACTGTATACGCTAAACACTAATAGTGCAAAACAATACACCAAACAGCAGCAGCACGATTCTCATAGGTTCTGTTCAGCTATAATTTACACGCTTAATGCGAGCACTAACATAAACTAAACTAACATAATCTAGGATTTATTCAAAGCATGCAACAAAAATACAGAGACAAGGCGCCAAAAGTGAAAAAGAACTAAATCTACAGCAGCATGGTCCAATTGTCAGAGTGGTTCTGATGACAGTGAGGTTATCTTAGCAACATGGTCCAGTTAGCAGCACGGTACCGTTAGCAGTGAGGTTCGGTTAGCAGCGTGGTCTTGTTAGCAGTGTGGTCTTGTTAGCAGCGTGGTCTTGTTAGCAGGTCCCTTCAGCAACTTGATGATAATAAGGACCACAGCAGCTGCCTCCAAGACTGCCCTCCAGAACCGGATCTGGAAGACAGAGAACATCCAAGGTTCCCCCGCGGAACCAAGCGGGTCCGTAGAGTTCGGTCCATGCAGGCAGCCGGAGGATCTTTTTAGCAACGTTAGCAGGTCTTGTCTGTGCGGATGGAAGGCTGAAACATTAAAAGAAAACAACGCGTGCATATTTACAAAATGGCCTTCCTGTGTGTACAGGGTGTTAAACTCTGTTTTTCCAAACTGAAGTTGCTGAAAAAAGTTTTTACAACTATTAATTGTCCATCATTTTTACACAAAGCCCTTCTTCAAAATAGTTGAAATACCCCTGTAAGCTCAGAATCTGATGTAAAAGTGCATTTGAAATTCCTGTTTCACAGGATTTGTGTGTTGCTCAGAGGTTTCTGAGAAACATCCTGATGTTTCCGCAGAACAAGAGTGTGTCCACGAAGCAAATGCAGCTTCTACATTTTAGCTCCTGTTGGACATGACAGTCAGACTTTAGCCACTCTTAAATGAAATGAAAGCCTCGTGTTGTGTATTTTCCCGCCGGGAGGCTCCCCATTACTACACATCTCAAAGAGCATGCACCGATCTGATGCACACGCAGGAGTAGAGGCGCAGCTGCATCCCCCTGAGGTTCCCCTCGCCACATCTCTCATTTTATCAAGCTGTGTGAATCTCACGTTGCCGTGAGTTGCTATGGCAACTTGTTGGATCCAGCTGGTCCCAGAGGTAAAAATAACAATCCTAAATGTGTGTATGTACTTACTCTCTGTATGAAATATTAACCAACTTACTATTTCATCATAAAGTGCAGGAGAGTGTTTGTAAACTCTGCCATGCTTCATTCCTTCAGAGGAACTTTGTCAAACTGACCCTTTAGTTCTTACAGACACTAAATATTCACGACTGGAAGGTTTACAAGGCATCACCATCTATAAATTAGTTGTTTTGTTTGGTTAAAGTCGTTTAAAGCTTGAGTTTCTTGTCGCCTTGAACCTACAAACTGATGACGGTATTTGCAAATACAAGCACAAGTACTGTGTTTAATCTCCGTGTTAAGAAGCCGTCTGTTGTACCACATCAACACGGTAATCCTGCCTGAGCGGCGCTTGTCTGACTGACGTGCTGCGCTCTGCAGCTAATCTCACGATGGCTGTAGAGCATGAAAACCAACCTCCCATCTGCCTATTTTTCACAGTTCTCGAGCAATTTTTCATTTCAGTTAGTCCGTTTCTGGTCACGTGCCGTCACCTGCTCTGTCCTGGAATGATTTTGTCCGTTTGTCTGCAAAATGTCGTGGTCATGAAAAAGTGAACACATTTTAATACAATTAGGAAGTAATCACTGATTGTACAGCTTCAACTATTTTTTTCTTCTTATTCAGCCCAATTCAAGATGGCTGCTACAGCTAATCTGTAAATGGTAAACGGACTGTACTTATATCTCACCTTTCTATCTTATCAAGATACTCAAAGCTCTTTACAACACAATCAGTTTTAGCAACTCTGTCTGCATGTTTGATGTCATGATGTAATCTTTGATGTAATCTTTCCATTTTCTTAATAAAGTCCTTGGGTTCTTTGAAGAAATGCAAATCAGCTCCAGTTATCATGCCAGACTGTTAAACTGAGACCACTGTGTGATGAGAAATGACAGACTGGTAGCCTTTTTGGTCAAACCTTAAAAACAATGTTTTGAGCACTCGTGATCCTGCAACATGTTGCACACTTCGTGAATGACTCTCAGCTACTACCACAACAAATTTTAGCTCAATATTTGTAAAGCTGACTTGAGTTATAGCCATTAATGTATTTGCTAAGTTTGCTTAGCTGTGGCAGACATCTTGAATCACAATGACTCCAAACTTAATCAGGTGTGGATGTTCATCTGTGAGAGATTTCATTGAAACTCTCAGAGTGGTTTGTAAGAGATTTTTGCTGACCGTTTCAGCAGAGTTGACACCAAGTCAACGGCAAAGATCTTACACCATTTGTATTTGTTGTTGATGATTCTTAATTACTACCACAACAAATCTGAGCACAACACCTGTCAAATTGACTGACCTTGTACTTGGTGGCAGGGGCGGTTCTAGAATGTGACCTTTAGGGGAGCTTAGCCCCCAGCGTTGACATTGTCTCTTGGCTTGAACAACACAGTGGTTATTGGTGTCAGAAGCATTAGTAAGTGGGGTGGGCACATTGGTGGTGGTGGTTGTTAGTGGGTCTGGGGGTCCTTCCCCCAGAAAATTTTGAATAAAGTAGATGCCATTTCCTACTTTCTGGTGTATTTTAATGTTTTTTTTAAACATCTACGTTTACCTCCATAAGTAAACGCTTGATTCAATAACTATTTTAGAGAGCGTGGAACAACAAGAAGTAGCACTAAGCTAGCAACATGCAATACAGGCGCGCTAGCTAAGATGCTACAGACGTAGCACTCAGCTTTTCACTACACAACCTAATAAACGCTTCGTACAAAATCAGTTTAGTGTTAACTGATCATAGCAAACAAAGATTAAACTTATGCACCCAGAAGTTACAACATATATCTACATATAAAACACACAAAACAAAACACAACTATTTTTAAGCATTAACCTTTAATTTAACCATTAAGCATACAATGTAATTATGACAGAAAACGGAGGATTTACCTCCAGTTACCTTCGTACAGTTGAACATGTGGTACTTCCTGTTTATCACTGTTGTATTCAGCTGCTCATGAGGTCGGCCACAGGGCTTGATCATCTTTTACATTTTTCCAGACTCAGGTTAGGTTTTGGAAATTGAATATCTGTTCCACTCTCGAAATGGTAATGAAGAGACCAGAACGTTCTGTGACTGGTGACGCGATTGTTTTTTTGGGGGGTAACAGAGCGCTACGTTGATTTTGCCATTGTTTGTTGTTGTGTTTGTAGCACTACATTACTAATGTCAGGTCGAAGCCGGCCCTTGGCAACAATCTCCGCTCCCGACCGTTAAGGCTCCCACAGGCTTGGGCGGACTTCAGTCCGTGGAGGTCCGCACGTATCGGATTAGACTCGAAGTGGACACCTGCAGGGCATGTCCGTGCAAAGATCCATTTTTACAACCGCGTATGCATACTCTGTGTTGCACAATAAACTGCCCGGCGACGGACTGTTTTGTATGTGACACCAATGTATTAAATTCCCCTTCTTCATCCATGGCCATGTTTAATGGCCTTTAATGGCCTTTCCTTTTTTTTTTCCAAGAGGCAAGCAATCTCTTCCTCCTCATTCGTTGACGCCATGACTGAAATTGTGAGAAATTAAGGAATTTGTCGTGAGAGAATTAAAATCAGGTCCAGCATGCCTGCAGGAGGGTCTGGAGATTTCCTGGTGGGCTGCTGTTTTTTTTTAAAATTTTTTTAGAACTTTTTATTAACAACATATAAACACAGAACACTGCTGCCACTGGGGCTGCCAGCTCTCGTTTTTTTTTTTTTTTTTTTTTTTTTTGCGACCTGTCAATCAATCCGGTAGGCGTGAATGTTCACTCAAGGTATTGTGGATTTTGGAGCAACATTTAAAAAAGTTTAGTGACGGGACAGTAGTAAATTAGTGCTTAAATGCTGTTGCTGAGACATTTGATGGAAAACAAAAAGATGAGATGTGTGAAAAAAATCAGACAAATTGCGATGTCAGCTTCAACAGCAAGAAGAAAATCAGAAATATTAGCAGATGATGTTCTGGCACAGCTGGATGCAGCTGTTCAGAGTGCACCATGCATCCCTTTGGCCATTGATGAGGCTACAGATGTTACTCAGCTCAGCTTCCTACATGAGAACAACTCTGACTCCAACCAAGATTTAAATTACTGGCAGGACAATCCCATGTTCATTTCTCTCATTAATAAAAGTAAAATAAATAATCAAAAAATACAAGGTGTTGTTAAATGTTCTGTTTTCAGATTTTTCTAAAAGAGCCATTTTTCTTTATTGTTTTCTGAAGATGCTGATGTGTTTTACTTGAAAACTTAATTTTTATAGGTTGGTGCCTCAAAGGAAAAGAAAAAGAGAAAAATGCTCTGTTTACACTTTTTTATACTAAAAGATCCACTTTTTTTTAATTGTTTTCTGTTTCTAAAGATGTTAACTTTTTACTTCAAGTGTAAGCCTTCAATTCGTGGACCTCTTCAATTTAAGAGAAAAAGTCTTATTGGGCTCTGTTTGCACATTTAAGATATATTTTATTCTGAGCTTTCAGTTTTAATCTGAAATAAAAGCCCTAAATTTATTTGTCTGGGACTACTTTTAAATATGGTAAAGGAGCTAGTTGTTTAAAGTGCAGTTTGTTGACAGTGAAAATGTGAATACGGGTAGGCCAGACCATAAAAGTCAAACGTTGGACTTTCGTTCGGACCTTTTACTAGGAGGAAAATTTAGTAACTGGACCTCAGTGAGTTTTAATTGAATACCCCCGCTTTAGTGTAACTTGCGGGTCAGGGCGCAGAAGGCAGGGCGCTTGGTTCTGTTGACAGGGCGGGGCACCCTCCATGAGCAATGGTAAGGGAAACACTGTCATGGGATGTTCGGGGTTTAGGATGTTTATTTTTTAGCACCATCCCTTATATGTAATTCTCCACAGCTTTGTCTGTCTCCTGTGGAATGTTCCTTGGTCTTCATGATACCTCTTGCTGCTGGGAGATAGTTTTTAACATGTAGTGGTGTTGAACTAGTGTTATTCTTGGGGCTATTGGATCAGGTGTATATAGAATAACATTATTTAAGCACCAACCAAAACCAAACAACTACAAAAATACACAAAAAATGTTAAATTATGTCATAAATGATGACATGATTTAACCTTTTTTGTGATTTATCTATTTGTATGATTGCGTTTACAAACTACAAAAGTAATTAACTAGCAGATTTTGTCTTCTGTTTTTTGTCTTGCATTTGATGGGAACACAATTTCATTTAACTTTGTTTTATTATGAATTAATTACCCAAACAGATTGTAGGTTTTCAAAATGTTTATACATTTTTAAGCTTCAGGGAAAATGAGTGAAATATTAATGCAAAAAGCTGTACAGTTTGTTATAAACTGAAACGTTTGTCTGTTTTTATCGTAATGCTGAAAACGTTTGGGTTTGTGAGAAAATATGTACAGTTTTTATAGAACGCTGACAAGCTCAACAATAGAAGAAGCAAAAACACAAATAATGATTGTACTGGAAGATAACCTTAGTATGAGTTGGAGTTGAAACTTATAACAAAAAGATGATTGGGTTGATTCAACAATAATGTAGGATCAGCTGTGTCTAGAATGGCATTGGCTGCAGATCAGAAATATGTTTTTAGTCGGATTTTGTTGTCTGCGTGCAAAAATGTGACGTCCCTTTTCACAGAACAGGTCCCAGTTTAACTCCTGATGCTCAGGGCTGTGAACGTGATTTACGCTCACCTTAATCACCGCTGCTGTCCGTTGGACTTGTTTGTTTTCTGTCCCAGTTTGTCCGTCTGTGTCCATCTGCCTGTTTATCCGCATGTCTGCAGATGCGTCTGTGTGTCTGCATGCATTTCTGTCTGTTCTACTATTCGTCTTTGTGACAGCTGAGCACCACGAGTGCATCCGTCAGCCTCGCTTTGGTGCCAGGAAACATTAACAAGACTAATCTGCTGCTTTGCTCGTGTACAACTAATTGCTTTCCACCAGCTCAGTTTTTGACAGTGATGTTTCTGAAGGCGTTCATGAAAAATGCTGCACGGGGTATAGTTTCTTGGTATATTCGGACGCCAGTTGTATGAAGTTCTAATGAGTTCCGTCCATCTGTCATCAGATTTGATCCTGCTGATCAATATCAACATGACCAACGTTATGTTTTATATCTTTTAATCTGCATAAATCTGTAATATATCTGGTAGAAATGACCAGAGTCAAACATTCATTGAGGTGATGTTGTGTTTTTAAAGTGATTTACGGTGTCGAAGTATGGCAGCGTGTTAATAATGAATCAAATTAAATATGTTTTGTCTTCTCAGCCTCCGCTGTCATATCTGTGGTTTTCCTGAAGGAGACGATTCGAGCCTCAGATGTTGTTGGTAAGTAAACATTTTGTTACTGCAGGCGAACACATGTATGCAGCGTGGATTTTATCCATTTTTTGCACCCCTAAATTTTAACTCAGCACCCCTGAATAATAAAGAAAACATCATTAGGATTTTGTAAAGAAACTCAGTTCTCAAACCTCAGATTCACCAAAATATTTAATAAATTTTAAATAAATCTGGAATAAATGATGACACCCTTAAAACGGGCCAGTAAAATCTAGGATTTTTTTGCATGAGTCAGATCTCAACGCCACCTGTCAATCAATTCAGCAGGGTTGTCAGCAAACTGACCAATCAGAGATCTCAATTTGTCCCGAATTGAAACGCCCCTTACCTGCTGGAGCTCCACCCCCTTTTCCTCTGACATATTAGTCATATTTTGTATTATGAACACTTTGCAGTCAGAGGGATTTTGTGAACAATCATCAGAAAACGGTTAAACGTTGTCAGTGGAGAACATGTAATTAAGACACATATTACTCTGAGAGTTTAGAGGGTGGAATACAGTTTATTACATTTAAAAAAAAAAAACAAAGTTTAGGAAAATTTAAAAGATGGATAAAGCCCTGAGGCCGACCTCATGAGCAGCTGAATATGACAGTAATAAACAGGAAGTACCACATGTTCATCTGTACAAGGGTAACTGCAAATAAATCCTCCATTTTCTGTCATAATTACATTGTATATGCTTAATGGTTAAATTAAAGGTTAATGTTTAAAGATAGTTGTGCTTGTTTTGTGTGTTTTATATGTAGATATAATATATGTATATATAGATATGTTATAACTTCTGGTTGTATAAGTTTAGTCTTTGTTTGTGATCTAAACTGATTTTGAACGAAGTGTTTATTAGGTTGTGTAATGTAAAGCAGAGCGCTACATCTGTAGCATCTTAACTAGCACATCTGTATAGCGCGCTGCTAGCATAGCGCTACTTCTTGTTGTGCCGAGCTCTAAAATAGTTATTGAATCAAGTGTTTACGTATATAGGTAAACGTAGATGTTTAAAACCCGTTAAAATACACCAGAATGCAGGAAATGACATCTACTTTATTCAAAAATTTCTGGGGGAGGACCCCCAGACCCCCCCACTAGTGTTTCCCCCTACTTTACAAATGCTTCTAACACCAATAACCGCCGCATTGTTCAAGTCAAGAACCAGTGTCAGCACTGGGGGCTAAGCACCCCTAAAGGGCAGAATTGCCTTGCATTACTGTTTCAAAAAGATTAACAGAGGAAGCGTGATCAAAACAATGATTAACGTTGGAATTCAACTCAGTCTGGTTGCTGAGAGAGAAGACATTTTACATTGGAAAGAAAAGGTGAGCCGATTTTAGATAATGTTGTTAAATGCATCAGTCGTTTGTTGAGCCTTCTGGGAAATGGCCTGACTGTCATGGCCGTCGCAGCTGCTGGACCATACATTCATATCAGTACCAAACAGCTCTGTGTGCTCTTTGGTTCCCAAATTAAACAGATGCCATTTTCACCTTTTTTGTTTTGTCCCTGGAACCAATGAACCACTTTATGAGTCACACTTTGGAAACATTTTAATGTAAAGACAGAAGTCTTTTGAGTTTGTTTATAATTTGTGTCTGTTTCTTTATAATTCCTTGTGCACAAAGGATTGAGTCTAGTAAAAATACAACAAGGACTCCCAAAGGAATGCATATCACCTGCTGCCTTTCAAGCCCATTATAGACTAAGGCTACATTTGCACTGCAGGCAAAAGAGATCCAAATCTGATGTCTGAATCTGACAAATCCATTTATGCAACTCCATACTTTACATTTGTATTTATTTGTTGACTCTTATTTCACCAGGCAAATCCTTGTTTGCATGGGAGGCCTAGTTCTGAAAGTAGCCTACATGCATGTTTTTGCACCACGGAAACTCGACGAGAACAAGCAAACTCCACACAGAAAGAGCCCAAGTCCAAACCAGGAATTGAACCCAGGACCTTCTTGCTGTGAGGCAACAGTGCTAACCACTGAGCTGTTCTGCTTCACAGTCATATGTGACACTAAACTAGATACTTCTGATCTATATTTACTTCCATGAACAGCGCGCTGCCTGTGACATCACATCATCTGCGCATGCATGTCACATCAGTGCCATACACAGTTCAAGCTGGAGCCTGATGACGGTTGCATTTAAAGTATAATGTGAACAACCATGTAGCCTAATGTGAATTAATGTATCCCAAAACCATCTAATGATGTGCAACAAAGGAGTCATAGCTGTTTTGGTCAAACCTAAAAAAGAATGTGTAAAAAATCTCATGATATAGTGCAGATTATGTGTCATGAATGATCCAGCTACATCAAATCTCAGCTCTATGTTTGTAAATGGTAAATGGACTGTACTCATATAACACCTTTCTATCATATCAAGACACTCAAAGCTCTTTACAACACAATCTGTGCCCTCATGTATCCATTCATACAACACTACTAGATCTATACAAACAATAATCTGAGCTTTATCACATTCATACACTGATGGGACACACATCAGAGGCAATGAGGGGTTCAGTGTCTTGCCCAGGGACACTTCAGCATGTGACTGCTGGTGGAATTGAACCCCCAACTCTCCCATTGGAGGACGACTGCTCCAACCACTCATCCATAGCTGCCCATATTTGTAAAACTGAATAACATTTTTTGTTTTGGCTAACGTTGATTATCTGTGGCGTTCATCTTAAATTATAGTTGTCAAAGTAGATCCAGTGATTGCACAAACTCCAACAGTTAATGCTAGATTTTAAAGATAAGATTTTGTGCAATATGTCATGCACCAAGTATACGTTGTTGTGACTAACACTCAGCTACCACCTCAAACCATTTATTGGACAGTACCTGTAAAACTGACTGATTGGAAGTTATTGTTGTGTTGTTTTAGGCCCGTTGGCTGTGAGTTTCTCTGTTTGCACACAGCAGTTGTTCATGTTTATAACATCATTTTAAACACAGAGCCAACTTAAGAGTAAAAATGTATTTTATATGCACATAGAGATGTAAGTTGGAATGCATCTTCTGAATAATGGCTGTAATAGGAAAGTTACAGCCATTCAATTATTTAGCTATACATTAAACTCTATTAAAAACATCACCATCAAAAGTACTGTGCATATTTAAATGAAATATCATGTTAATACTGGCAATACATTGCACTTTTCTTTAGTAATCCTCAGTTTAATTCTTGTTTTTATTGCAATTCATTTCTTCAACTTTGTTACAAGCTTAGTGTGTCATAGAGTTGCATTCGGGCCTAATAAATCTGGCCCAGACTGAACCCGTAGTTGTTTTTTTCAAGCCCTACCCGGACCCAATGGATTACCGGTAATTAGAGGGACGAACCAAAAAAAATTTTGACTTTTTTTATTAAGCTTTTACTGCTTTTGTAAGCAAATCAGTCTGACATGATAGTTTTAAAAACGTAATGAAAGGAAGATATAAGATTTATGTTTATTAACAAGTCACCAAATGGACATTAACATACAAAACAAATAGCCTAAAAAAACTACTCTAAAGATAGACTATTACACAGATGAACAAAAATATTTTTAGAGCAAAATTATTTGGAAAAATATAGAACCAGGTTATTTTAATTGAATGTACTGCTCATTTCGGCTTTTGTAGAGTCTGCTGCTTCACCGCAGATGACAGCAGGTGCGGAGACGTGCGCGGCCGGTGATCAGTTGATCCATCCATCCATCCATTATCTTTACCTGCTTTTTCATTTTCGGGTAGCGGGGGTCACTGGTGCCCATGTCAATCACTGTGCAAAAGGAGGGGTACACCCTGGACAGGTCACAAGTCCATTTCAACCGGTGAGTCAGTGGACGCGCACGGCCGTTGACAGGTGTGTCCATGTGAGCTTAATGAGACTTTATTTTTACCTCTTTAAACCGGTCGGTTGGACCTGCCTCCTCCTCAGCAAGTAGATTAACACAATTTTATATTGTTCATTCTTATTTAGTTTCCTTTGTGCTGTATGATTCGTAAAACCGCAGAAGCCTGAGCCCACGTGCGCAATTATTGCGCATTGCGCCAGCGAGCTCTTCCACAGTCTGATTAACTGCTGCACTCTTCTTTCTTTTTTCATCCTCTCATTTTATTTGTGCTGTATGAGTTGTAAAACCGCATCAAAGCTCGAGACCGGCCCGCACATTAATCACATTATAATGGCCAGGACCGGCCCTAATCCGGGTTGGTCCAGGCCGGGTTTCGGGTTCGGGTTAGAAATGACAGCTCTAGTGTGTCGGGAGCAAAAGATCACTCCTCATTCAGGGTGTTTCATAGTTATTTTTCATTCATTCAACATTTATTTATACAGGTTAATCCCATTGAGCCTCGGGGACTCATTTACAAGAGAGACCTGATTTCAACAAAGAATGACGACAACAATGAACAACAAAGACAACAATAGACAATCGTAAAGGATGCGTACAAATAGAGTTTTTTTTTTAAACAAGTGAAAATAAAATGGTGTTCAAAAGAAAATGTAACAAAAAACAGCTAGATTGTAGGGTGATGTAGAACACTAAAGACAAGAACATGTCTGCATTGGTTTTTTCCAGTAACTTAACAGATGTTTGAAGCCACTTAGAGAGGTCAAAGTCAAGAGCTTCAGATCTTTTTGTAAGATATTCCAAGAAACAGGAACGGAGTAAGAGAAGGCCCTTTTGCCTAGTTCAGTCCTCACTGAGGGAACACTGCAGGTAATAATGTCCTGAGAGTGCACGCTGTAGCTGCACTCATGCAGAAACATGTAGGAGGAGATGTATGAAGGCAGCAGACCAAGAAGTGATTTAAAGATGAAAATGTACCAGTGGGAGAGTCTGCATGAAGTTAATGATGACCTGTTAACCAGGAAATACAGGGTGCGTGTCATGGACCAAGGTTTTGGATTCAATATAAGCCAGACACAGGAGTGCAAAAATTAACAGTTTTTATTAATAAGGCTGCTGGTAGCTGCAGAGGGAGGCCTTTAATGCTATGGACAGTGGGTCAATGAAAGTTTGTGGTCCAAAGGGCAATCCAAAAGGGTGATTCGTGAGTCGAGGTCATAGACCGAAGAGGAGGTTGTTACCGTGGTCAGAGAGGCAGAACAGAACCACATGAGGAGCAGGCAAAAAATGGGATATCCAGAAGGCAGGCGTGAGGTCAATAATCCAGAGAACAAGGCTTGAGGTCTAGGCATGAAACTATGAGGGCTTGAAAATCAGGGACCATGGAAGGTGTAATAATCTCGCACTGGTGGAGAGGGAAAATGGATCTTATGAAGGGTGCAGAGCAGGTGAACCAGATGAGCTGAACAGGTGAGTGGAATCAGGGCTGATTGCTGTGATAAGCTGAGGGGGTGTGGTGAAGTGAGCAGGCAGAGGTGCAGGTTGACAGGAGATGAGAATAAACATGAACAGAAACTATGACCAGAATGGCAGAAAACATAGCATGTCATGAACGGGCAGGGAAGTGAGCAGATGGGGGCCAGCGGGGGCCGCTGATCATGACAGTGCAATGTTGGGTACGATAATCACAGCCAGTTATGAATCTTAGTGCACCATGATAGACGGCATCCAACATCTGCAGGGTTCTTCTAGGAGCGTTCATGTAAATAATGTCACTGTAATCAATGGAGGGAAGGAAAGTCACAGATACAAGGCGTTTCCTAGCATTCAGAGTTAGAAGGATCTGTTTCTAAAAAAGAAACCCAGTTTAACTTTCAGTTTCTTTACCAAGTTTTCGACATGAGGCTTAAAAGAGAGAATTGACCAACATACCCAAAAATTTGTAGGAATCAACAAACTCAATAGGGACACCATTTAAGGATAAAATCAAAGAAAGAACTGCTGGGACTGACTTTCTGTTTGAAAAAAGCATCCCTTTGGTTTTGTTGGTGTTTATGACAAGTTTAAGACAACAAATCTGACTGGATGATGTCAAAGGTGGATTGCAAAAGCTGGAAAACTGTAGCAGTTGTTTTAGCTCAACAATAAACAACTGTGTCATCAGCATAGAAATGTATGGATGCATCATGGATGCTCTGACCTACATTACCTTTGTAGATTGTGAAGAGGGTGGATCCTAAGACTGAGCCTTGTGTTACACCATTGTTGACTATTAAATAACTGGAGGAAGTACCATTATGTTGAACACACTGCCTCCGGTCTGAGAGATAGTTAGAGAACCAACCAATGGTGTGATCAGAGAAACCAATTTCTGAGAGTTTATGACACAAGATGTTATGATCCACAGTGTCAAAAGCTTTAGACAGGTCTAAGAAAAGTGCAGCACAATAATCCTTAGCATCCAGTGCTTCAACAATGTCTTTAAAAACCTTCAATCAAGTTAGAGTTAGAAATTAGTTATAGTTAGCAATCATGCCATCTGTTTGAGCTCCTGCATGAATTAGGGGTTCAAAATTATGTTAAGTGAGACCAAACTGGCCCCTTTCATTTTAAACTAGAGAGGAGGTCATTATATGACTTTATGGATGGTGACTAACAACGAGGCATTGTGGTGTTCTCTGAAGTCGTTCCACCAGTTAAATTAGCAAAAAAAATTATTTCATTATAATTTCTTGTCTCTCTGGTCTCCTTTGTAGGTGGCAGCCTGGCGATAACCGGAACGTACCTCCTGGTGACCTTTGCCCCCCACACGTCAACACACATCACAGCTCATCTGGTTCAGTACTACTTCATCAGCTGGCACTTCCTGCTTTACTTGGTGTGTAAAATCCTTTTATTACACACTACTACACACATATTTAGACACTGACAAAGGAAAAGTTATTTCTTTGTCTCTTTGTAATTAAAGCCATGGCATATTTTTTAATGAGTTGAATACAAAGCAGGTTTGTAGAGAAAAGGCTGATGGAATCTCCAACCTCGTTATCCCAAACTTCAGGACTTTTTGTTCAATATTTGTTTGTATTTTTATTGTTGCTTTGTTTGCGGCACTTAGCGTTTCATGAAGGAATGCATATCACACTTCGTATTTTTTTGGCCCATTGTCGCCATTTTGGTTAAACCTTATAAATGGTATGTACACTCAGAGTTTATGTTGAGGATGACTCTCAGCTACTACCACACCTAACTTTAGCTCAATATCTGACTGAGTTAAAACCCATTTTGCAAAGGCTAAAGTCAGTTATCTGTGATTCTTATCTTGAATTTGGCTGACTCCAAAATTTAATCAGTTGTAGATGCACATTAATTTGTTACATTTTTAGAGTTTCAATAAAACCTCTTAGAGTTTCAATAAAACCTCTTCAGTGGTTCTTCAGATATTTTGCTAACAGACACAAACACTGAGAGTTGACTGCAGTATTTAATGACAAAGCTGAAAAAACAGATCTAGCGTAACCAGTTAACCCTCGGAGTACAAGTTGTAGGTGACTCATCTACAACCACATCCAAACAAAACACAAACAAACAAGCACGCAAAAACAATATTGCCCTTTTACATTCGGCGGTGGGCGATAATGATGGATAATCTGCTCTTATGTTGTTTTACATTTCAGGTTTGGAAGTGTAGAAAACAGAATAATCGTTTTGTTGTCCTTGGCAGTATAAAAAAAAAAAAAAAAAGGCTGCCTCCACCTCATAGTCTGCAAATGCATTACCTCTCATCCATGTGCTCTCCAGGTCCAATTTCACCTCAGGCTGCTCTGGCATAAACATAGCTGTTACCATAGTAACCGATCCAAAACACAGAGCTAAGCTGAAATAAATAAATAAATAAATAAACAAATGTTTTCTTTCAAAACCTACTCATCACAAAAATGTTAATGTTGGCTTCGAGTGTAAATGCTTGACTTGGTTAAAACCTCCTGAGATGTTTCTGAAGGAGCCTGTGGGAGGTCAAACCCTGCTGGTTTCTAGTGATGCCAGCACCACAAATTATTTAAAACCTGCTGTATTTTTTGATTAATAGCAATCACTTATGGACGAATAATTGTTTGTGTAGTCTTTTTTTTAATTCAAATGTTTTAACAGATCTTGGAAAGAGCAGGGCTTCGAACAGAGAACACAGAACGACAGCTTCTCAAAGTGAATGTTTCCCAGGCAGCATCGTTATTCAGAGCACATTTCCTTCAGCCATTTTCCAAATGCCACTCCTGAATCTTATTTTCTCAACGAATGAAAACTCTGAGACAAAAAAAAAAAAACAACAGCTACTGGATGAAAAGAAAAAGAGAAATGGCCGGAAAGACAAGCGTTTATTGTTTTAAATGGAGCTGCTTCCTGTCGCTGCACTGATTGGTGAGGTGTAAGAGGAAACAGTGTTTAGCATTTCAGCCGGTGAAAATGTTAATTCTCATCACCCGGCAAAGGAGCGACCTCCAACAAGTGTGAGATTAACTGAGGCTGGTGATTAATCAGAGGAAATGAAACATCCATTGCTGTCTTCTCATCATTCGCAGAGGTCATCACACCATTCAGCTTTGAAGGCCTGTTTGGTGTTCTTCACAGTGTGTGCAGTGTGAACTGCTGTTAATGACCGAGGTCCTGGGTAATCCATTTCAACACGGAATAATTACATTTTGAAATAAGCCCTTTATTTAACGTACTTATTGCGACACCAGGATGATATTGAAAGATTTAAAGGTCAGCGCGCCCTTCTCCCCTCTCAGCTCTACTGTTGTGCTCTTTTAGTGCTCTCCAGCCGAGCTGCATGGTGTTTACTGAAAGTCCGTGAATGGCAGAATGTGATTAGATTCACAAGGACGGCCCCGGGATGTTCTCACTGAAGACAAGAATTTCATTTCACTTCATATTTTTTGGTCATTTGTTTCAATTCAAATGTGCCGTTTGCACGTTGCATGTTGTCAGGATTTTCGTTTCTGCCTTAAAAGAATCTGCATTATTCAGTTCAGTTTATACAGCACCAAGTCACAACAAAAGTTGTCTCAGGGAACAGAAACATTCACATACATAAAAAGCCAATTGGTAAAAGTTTTCTGTCTAAGGAAGCAGCAGATTGTATTGAATCTTTGTTGCAGCCTCCCATCCTGAGCAAGCACAAAGGAGACAGTGGAAAGGAAAAACTTCCTTTTAACAGGAAGAAACCTCCAGCAGAACCAGGCTCAGGACAAGAGGCCATCTGCTTCGACCCACTGGGTTTGAGAGGACAGGAAGGAGCAACAAACAAACAGGAACAGGAAAGTCTTAACCCCAGTCTTCAAACTGGACAATATGTCAGCCTCACGGACAGAAACTGGAAGCTGGTTCCACAAGAGAGGAGCCTGATAACTGAAAAATCTTCGGTGTTTAGCAAATGCATGGACCCGTTTTTCTGCATCACTTTTAGACAAGGTGTTTCTAATTTTAGTGATATTGCACAGGTGGAGAGGAAAGTGGTTTTGTTAACGTTTTTAATGTGGGGGATAAAATACATGTCCTGATCGAAGATAACACCAAGACTTTTAACTTTATAACTGGAGTCCAGATTAATGCCATCCAGAGCAAGCGAAAGACTGAAAAATGTATTCCTAAAATGCTCAGGTCTACAACCTCTGTCTTGTCTGAGTTTAAAAGCAGAACATTGAGGGCCATCCAGGTTTTTAAGTCTTTAAAACATGTTTGGAACTTAAGTAACTGATTGGATTCATTGGGTTTCATGGACAAATATAACTGTGTATCATCAGCATAACAGTGAAAATTTATCCCATGTTTAATAACTTTACCTAATGGAAGCATATATAAAAAGTATTGGTCTAAGCACTGAACCCTGGGGAACTCCCTGACTAACTTTGGTGTTTAAGGAAAATTCATTATTTACATTTACAAACTGGAATCTATCAAAAAAGTATGATTTAAACCATTTTGGCAGCACAACGGCTCAGTGGTTAGCACTGTTGCCTCACAGCAAGAAGGTCCTGTGTTCAATCCCTGGTTGGACCTGAGGTCTTTCTGTGTGGAGTTTGCATGTTCTTCTTGTGCTTGCGTGCGTTTTCTCTGGGTCCTCCGGTTTCCTCCCACAGACCAAAACAAACATACATGTTAGAGTGCATTCACACCAGCCCTGTTTAGTCCGCTTTAATCGAACTCTAACTCGTTTTCCTAGAAAGTCCGGTTCGTTTAGGGAGGTGTGAACGCGCCATTGAACTTTGTCACGGAACAAAAAGGTGAACTCTGGCCCAGGCTAAAACCTAGGTCTCGGTCCGGTAGAAGCGAACTCCAGCGCGGTTCGAGTACAGTGTGAATGTAAACAGACCGAGCCCCGCTCCGCAGGACAAACAAACACGCATTGCTCTTACCTTATATGGAGCCGTCAGCTGACTTGTGTGAAAAACAATATTCTCCGTGGTCTTCTGTCTCATCTTCTGCTCATGCTGAGACCATTTTTGAAAAATGACAAAATATCACTCCTAAAACTGCTAAAACTTGATGCCACTTCGTTTTTATTTTTATTTACAGAAGAAGAAGACGTGTCTTCAGAGGTTTTTGTGTCGTTTCTTTCAGTAGTTCTTGTTGCAGCGCCCCCACAGGCGAGCGGGGGAACAGGTTGGTTCAGCAGGTTGACTCGACTGCACAGTGCAGTGTGAATGCAAACGCACCAGCTCAAACGTAAACAAAATGTTATGAATATTGGTCCCGAACTGAACCGAGTCTACCGGACTATCTAGTGTGAAAACGACCTTAGTCTGCCTTCAGGCCCAGGCCTCCCTTGCAAAATAACTCTGTGATCTCAATGGGATTTACCTGGTTAAATAAAGGTTAATAAATAATAAATAAATTTTAGAGCCATTCCTGTCATCCCAATCATATTGTACTGTATACATTATTGACCTGTATAACACTCCTCTTCTCTCTTCCCCTACTCTGAACAGTTTGTAGAGGTCGTCCTGTTTTGCATCCTGCTCTATCTGTACAAGAGGAGGAACATGAAGCACATTGTCATTGTGATGCTGCTGGTGGCCCTGCTCGGTACGAACAAGTGCAAGTTGTCTAAATGAGGGCAGAGGTTTGGGTTGAGCTATTTTCAGTGATCAGAGGTTGCCTTGTTGCCAGGTTACCAAAAATGGACCTCTGCTATTATTATTAAGAGATGAGCAGAAAACACTTGAAGGGAAAACACAGTAACAAACTTAAACACCTCCACAACTTTTTCCAAGAACAGATGGGGAATTTATTATTATTATTATTTATTCGTAGAGGTGGTGCGAATTGTGAAGTGATCCGTTGCCTCTGTGCCGTGTCAGCATCTCTTACAGTCATCTCGGTCAAAGCCGTGTCAGGGATGATCACAGAGTCGATAAAAGGCCAGCTGCAGCTCATCTACCCCATCTTCTACGTCATGCTCGTCGTCATGGTGGCCTCCTGCGCATTCCAGATCAAGTTAGTCAAGGTTTTCTCTCTCAGCCTTTGTCTACTTTTATTCAGTGGCTTATTTTCACGATCAGACTCATTCACTACGGACGAAACAAGTGTTTGAACATGACGCTCTATCTGCAGAACAAGCTCCAAAACAGATTCATCTGTCACAACTTCATATTCCTGCCATTTAGAAATATGTTTTCTGTTCCATGCAGATTTCTCAATCAGGCAATGAAAATGTTTGATGCCACAGAGGTGGTTCCCATTAACTTTGTGTTCTTCACTGCAAGTGCCATCGTTGCAGGTACGATAAGCTTCTACTTCCCAACTGTTTCATATATCCTTTAACCATACCGGATGACACTGCCTACCTGCTTGTTTTGAGTCAAAGTCATGAAACCTACATTGTCCTGATTTCACGTACAGTGGTTTGCAAATTATGCACTCCCCTTGACCTTCACTTACAACTAGAAATTTAAAATGATCGTTGGGGGAATGTGTTGTATATTTGCATTTACACAGCAGGTTGTAAAATGTTTTATTGTGAAACAAACAAAATAAATAAAATTGAATATAAACCAGAAAACCTGAGCATGTTTAACATTTACCTCCCTAATCAGTACTTTGACGAATCATGCAGCATCAAGTCTTTCCATGCATGTCTCCATGAGCCTGGCACATCTAGCCACACATAAAAAAGCCCTTTCTGCTGCAGCTCCTTCAGGTTGGTGCTACTTGTGTCCAAAAAGCTTTAACTTAACCAGAGATTCTCAGATTGGATTGAGGTCTAGGCCTTAACTGGACCATTCTAGGACCTTTAACTGGTTCTCCTAAAACCACCGAAGTGTTGCTTCAGTGGTGTGTTTAGGCTTATTGTCCTGCTGGAATGTCAACCTTCATCCTGGTCTCAAACCTCTGGAAGACTTCAACAGTCTTTATATAGTCTCCCTGTACTTTTTAAAATCTTTTTTCTTAAACTTTGACCAGTTTCCCAGTCTCTTCAGATAATAAACATTCCCACAGCATGATGCTGCCTCCACCGTGCTCCACTGTGGGGATGGTGTTTTCCTAATGATAATGTGTTAGGTTATTCCACACATGGTGTTGTTCTTTCTGGATGGATGGATGGATGGATGGATGGATGGATGGATGGATAGATAGATAGATAGATAGATGGATGGATGGATGGATGGATAGATGGATAGATGGATAGATGGATAGATGGATAGATGGATGGATAGATAGATAGATAGATAGATAGATAGATAGATAGATAGATAGAT
>NC_056502.1:35624498-35648888 GCF_014905685.2 Nematolebias whitei
ATAGATAGATAGATAGATAGATAGATAGATAGATAGATAGATAGATATGTTATTGGTCTCGAAGGAAATCATCTGGTGGTCTGTAGCTCCCATTCATACAAACAATAAGATAAAAACACACCAGATAAAAAATGGAGTATTAAAAAAATCTATATGATTGGCCAGATCATAATATTTTCATTTACTTATCACAAATTTATTGGTGCTCTGTGGGATATTCAAGGTTAGGGACATTTTTATAACGCAACCCTGTGTAAAAATTTCCTTGGTCTTCATGCTTGATGGTATCTTTTGGTACTTAGAGGTGATGGCACTGGTGTTAATTCTTGGGGCTACCAGAACAGATGTGTACACGTACTGAGATTATTTAAGGTTTAATTTGTCCACAGGTGGATCATATTGAACTAATCATGTGACTTCTGAAGATGATGGTTGAGGCTTCAAAGGGAGGAAATACACATGCATGCACCATTTGTTAATAGCAATTTTATCCAAAACAAGATTTTGGACAGTGGGTTGTCAGCTTCCCACTGTCGTGCCTGGATGAGATCTACTTGAGTCACCTCCTCTGGCAGACCACAAAGATCCACAATGACCCCACCCACCCAGGACATTACAGCCTCCTCTCCAGCAGGCTCAGACCCCAGCAAGCCCACACCAACAGACTCACACAGTTTCTTCCACAGAGTCTGCTGAAGCAACAGCAAACCAGTCCACCCTGCATGCACAGTAGCTGCCTCTGAAAATACACTAACAAAGTTTCATTGTAGTGTACTATGACAATAGAGTTTGTTATTACTGTTAATATTGGTATTATTGTTCATCGCTGACTGATTATTTTGGCATTCTTTTTATTTTCAAGACATTCCAAGTACTTGTGCACAAATTTTTCCAATCCATATTTTCCATGTGGGCAATTTCAATTCATTGGAGCTCAGGTCCTTTACCAAAGGCCTAAGAGTTGAGGGCTCAATATGAGATCTCAGCTGGCCCTAGGACAGAGATGTCTGAGGTTGTTTCAGTTTAGGAGGCACAGCTGCTCCACATGCTCCATGATCACAGACACTGGATTCACTGCTACTAGCAGACTTTCATATAGTATCACGATCACTTTGCCTTGACAAGGGGTGAAGGCCATAGGTGTTTAGCTTCATCATGTTTTTCAGCTTCAACTTAGCATGTGCTATGTTCAGATTGTCAAGGTTTTTACATAAGGATGATAATGTCCTCCTACCCCATGACTTGTCATCCTGGATTATCCTTTTTATAGCATCTTTGTTGTACATCATCAATATATAAAATGCGAGAACACTGGAACAATGGGCCTGAAGTTGTTCCTTTATCAGTCTGATGTTGTGTTTCAAAGTTTCTATAATTCCTCAGCATATAACCTGTTGTTGGGCTGGCTTGTATAGTAAGGTTCCAACATGGTAAGTTCTCTGCTGTTGACCATAAATATCTTCTCATCAGAGTGATGGGCCGCTGTGCTGAGTATAGAGAAAAGTCCAACTGTGTACATTGGAGACTGTCAGTCTGGATCTGGAAGTCCCTCAGTACCTTAGCCCAGTCATTTGCCACCACTCTTGGTAGTCTGCAACAGGTGGTGGCTAACCATGTGACTCTAACATCGAGAAGAAGGAAGACAAAAATTTACCAAGGATTGAAAGGTGAAATTGAGAAGTTGTAGAACGTCAAGGCCTTCATGGTCAGAGCACTTGGGGCTTTTACCCCAATATTGGAAGAGTAGCCCCATCAGATCCCAAGAACAACCTCAGAAACCTCTGTCCATTAGAACACAGTCCTGGAAACTAAAGATACTGTGCAGAACCATTGAGTTCGCAGGTCTCTGATAAAGTACCCAGAGACCTGGAAGCTTTTGTCCCCATGTGGAAATGGCAAGCTAGGAGTTCATCTTTGTTAAAGTCTTTGTAGTTATGAAGAACCCATGCAACTCTCAGCTTGTATGAAAACCAAAGACAAAAGTCAGAAGCAGGTTTTGTCAAATATTGCTGGATTTGGTTCAGAAACTCAGAACAAACCACTACATCCTGCAAGATTTTTTATATTTCCTCTGGCACAAACTCTTCAGAGAGAGAGAACCTCATTATTTCATGATGAGTCACAAGTTGAATCCATTCATGATTCAACACTGTCAAACGTTCTATACAGTGTAACAAGGTGTAGTCTAGGTGGCGAGTTCCTCCTGCAATCGTCACTCAGGAGTCCTTGTTCATCAAAAGGTTCAGCGTATTTATGGTCAGTGAACTGTGTCATGGCAGGTTTGTGTTATGTTGTCAGGAAGTCCAGAAAATAACAAGAAAGGTTTCTTCAAAGTGGTTTGGTCTGTAAGCAGAAAGTACAACAAAAAACACTGTCACAATTTAAAACCCTATTTTAGTGGCATGAGTGGACGTCACTTTTCAAAACTACCTTTTATTTGCGGCACATCTGACGTATTGTCAGTCTGTTTCCAGTAACAGTGAAGATAAATGGCTTCTTTCTTAACACTTTGCTCAGACTTCCCATAATCCCACAGGGACATGGCCATCACAGGAGACACAGAGCCACAAGATACGTGGCGTTACTCTCACCTTTTGTGAAAAAGCTTTGTTTTACTATTGCTGTCTGCCGATGCAAAAAAAACACACATTTGACTCCTCTGAGCAAAAAAAATTGCAGCTGTATTATAAGGAAGAACATCTGTGGGTGGATTTCTCTCAAGATTAGTTTAGCTCCACTGTAAAGAAAATTAATGTTTTTGTTTCAGCCTGATGATGGTCCCAGCTGCCAATTTGTGAACAATGAAAGTGCAAAACGAACGTGAACGTGTTTGTGAATCCTTGTTAACAGGGCAGAAATCACCATCACCATTAAAGTATGCTCAAAATGTTTGGAGCTGTTTCTAAGAAGTGTGAGATAAACTGTGTTGTTTCTCTATAAAATAATGTGTTTTTTGTGTTGCAGGTATAATATTTTACCAGGAATTTGAAGGCTTGGCTTTGCTGAATATTTTTATGTTCCTGTTTGGGTAAGCTCTGCTTCACTGCAGCTTCTAAGAATATTTTAGTCAGGAGACACTAACCCTGCCTGAAACTCTCTTCCAGTTGTCTTTTGTCCTTTATCGGAGTTTTCCTGATAGCCAGAAACAGGCCAAAGATAAAGCAACAAGATGGCAATTTTATTGCAATGGATATGATTCCTGGTATGTTTTTCTTTTAATCATGTGTCCTCACACAGCAGTGTCACGTCAAACGACCCAGGCAGAGATGGAACGAGTTAAGCAGCAGTGACCCTGGATCCGGCTGACTGTAAATGTCTGCAGCCGTGGCAGAAGGGTCCGTCTAATGAGCTGTGCTGTCCGTGTTCACAGGGAGAAGTCGCACTGACAAAGTGCAGCCTGAGGCAAAGACTCAAACATACGGATCCCTGGCAGCCAAATTCATGTGCAACCGAGCTGGCCAAACAGACGACTCATAGACCCAGCTCCATCTGCTGGGACCATTTTAGACTCTGTGCGTGTCCCTGGATTCAACAAATACTCTATTTATAAACAAATATATTCTTGAACAGAGATCTATGTCTCAGCACTATTTTTAACCTGTCAGAAATATCTCTCGAGTAAAAGCTCGCTCCAAAATAAGATGAACACTTCAGGATCACAGCTTCAGTTGCCTCAGCAGTAGTAACTTTTATTTTAAGAGCTGGTTTAAAAAGTATTTTAGTTTAACTGAAGGTTTATCAGGTGGATAGAGCTGGTAGTTTAAACAGCTGTTTAATGAGACAACAGAATATCACATCAAGCATTCAGAAAGAGCACTACTGCCCTCTAACGGTGGGAGAGGGACTCGTACTTGCACATCTGTTCCTGTTGTTTTATGATCCGATGTCAATTTCAAATTAAAAAAATGTCTCTAAAGTCATGTTTTCTTCTCATTCCTCGTGTTATTTGAAGCAGCCGACACTTTAATTTGACACTTTGTGGTAAAATACACAGTCATCACTGAGCTCCATCTCGAGGTGCATTAGAACTCGTTTTAAAAGCTCTTGTGCGCGGCCTCACCGCCCATCTTCACCTCAGACAAACTCACACTGCATACTTAAAAGAACTGCTACCAAACCGTAGTGTTGCCAAGCAACAAAACTCTTCTCTGCCACCTACACATTATGGGATGTGTGGGAAACCGCAGCTCATGCCAATGAAAATAAAAAAAGGACTGAAAGTTTAAGTATCTGTTGTTCGATGTGTTTATTCACAGAAGGCTTCAGCGTACGTTAACAGTTTTGTTCACAATATTAACAGCCGTGTTCAACAGACATATGTTCACTTTTTTATTGGGTGATATTCAAACAGAAACAGTATTTTATAAACAGAGGCCAATATATTTCTGCATTTAATCATCCCCAACAAACAGAACTAAAACTCCTGGCACCGTCTGCGTAGTGAGAAATGTAAAACAGGTAAAATGATATCCTTTTGAAAACCCAAACACTCAAAAGGTAAATTAACTAAATTAAACTAAATACTCAAAGGTGATTAAAACCAAAATTTCTACCAACCACTGCAAGCATTTGAGATCTTGGCTCATCTGAGAAATCAGACACAACTAGTTGAACAGCTTTCACAAGAGTCTCCAAAAAGAACGGGGGGGGGGGGGGTATATGATGTGGGCAACAAAATACTGTGATTGGCCTACAATACAGCTTCTCAATGCAAGCACCTGAAAATAGGTCCTTTGAAAAGGTTGGCTGCAGAAAACAGACATGGCTAATCATGAGTGCAAACACTACTAAAACAATGTGCCCATTTTCTTGTAATTACGACTCGCGGATTAGGCAAACAGCCCAGTAAGATGCTACCGTAGAACAATTCTGCATGTACAAACGGAACAGCTGAAACAATGAGGATGTGTACAAGTGAAAAAAGTACCAGGTGTGTTGGTTTTGGGCACGTCGTCATCAAAGGCACAAGTTTTAGATTAAACTTGAAGTGACTCGACTGGCTGCATGTTCAAGCTGCTGCAGTTTTAGGCTCCAGTTTGTACAGGTCGGTGTGTTTGGATCACACCTCGATGTTGGCCTTAGTGAGGCGGTAGCGCAGGGAGTTGGGGTTGCGCATCAGCAGCGTTCCTCTGTGTTCGTCTGCCTGCTGGAGCAGGGTGTGGAGGAGACCTGTGACACTAACAAAGCCGAGAGCCTCCCCACATCCTGCAGACAGTGAGAAGTCCCCCTGAGTCACCCAGCCCAGAGTCACCCGAGAGCAGTGAGACGTGACACTTGGCAGAGGATCAGGCCACAGCCCAAAGATCAGGTCTGAGGAAGACTGGGGAGCTGTGGATGTGAGCGGAGCAGACAGAAGGTCTTTGCCTTCAGGCTCATGAGTAGATAAAGAGCAGGTAGCTGTTTTCTTGGAGCCTTTCTTCTGACGTTTGATTCTGCTTTTAAAATGGTCTCTATGTGGAAGCTCCTGGGGATCTCCATCTACTGGGTTCCTGACAAGCAGTTTCAGGTCTTCTGCATTCGGTACACACACCATGGCATGGATTTCCGGTTTTCCTTTGGAGAACAGCGACAGGCGCACCCACACCAGACTCGACCCATGAGCTGCAAGGAAAGCTGTCGCCGCAGGCCGGCTGAGGGGGGGCACCTTCACAGCACGACACAGCCTCTGTCCTTTTGATGTCGTGGGTCTGCACCAAGCAGACAGAAGCCTCAGAGACTTCCTGTTCCTGAGAGGTGAAACATAAAACATAGTATCCACTTAGAACAGGTGATCACCACGGAGGATAAAAAATACATTTTCATCTTCCTCATTAGACGCCTGACAGAGATACACATTCTATAATTCCTTATGCTGACAATAAAAACAACCAGTGGACTGAGAATCAAATGTTTCCTTGTGAAGTAACTCCCATTACTTAAAGCTTATGAGGTTTCATGAGGACGGATGGTGCACTTCCTCTGATAATGTGTGATGTATTGCTGCTGTGGCAGGCTGGATGTACTTCAGGTATTTTCATCAGACGTTCTGGTGAAAGGTAAATAAACTGGAGAAACTCAACAATGTTGTTAAAAGCTGTGCTGGTGTTTAGTTGAATAGCCCTGTTATCAAGTGCAATGATGGAGCCAAAGGGTGGTCAATGGTGGCCTTGGCTATCCTATCTATGGCCACCCTAACGACCACCCCAATAATTTCAGGAAGTTATACTTTTGCCAAATGATAGTTGTGGCAGGTGTGCATAAACAAATATCAGTGCTTCCCTCTAGGTCACTTAGATTGGGAGGGCGCTCGTCTCTTTGGGGGGTTTTGTCGATGGTGGAGGAGGGGGGATTTTGAAAGAGAAGCAGAACACTACATCTGTATTGCATGCTAGCTTAGCGCTACGTTAGTGGCGGCAGTTGTCAGTGGGGTGATGTGTAAAGAGGGATAGAGGAATGCTAACTTTGTATTGCGCTCGGTTTGGAGTCTGAGCTGAGCTTCTACGGTCTCCGCTCCCTGTGTGGAAGTGGCAGAGCAGAGTGGGGAGTGGGGGGATTTGATAGGTGTGTCGCTCGGTTCTGTTGACAGGGTGGGGCACCCTCCTAGGATAATGGTAAGGGAAACGCCATAATTAGTTTGTTGCTTATTTTCAAGTTATCGCACTCACAGCACGGACAGCATTTCCAAATCCCCCTTTTCGCTCCACAACGGGCACCAAAAACAAACATAAAAGCGATGGCTTCGGTCCAAGACCTGTAAAGTGAGGCATATTCAGCTCCCAAGAATTTTCAAAGTCTGCAGCATTATTAAAATGAAAACAGGAATGCATACCGCCCACTGCCTTTAATATCAAAGTTTTAAACTAAGGTCAAGTTGTGATGAGAAGATGGAGTTGTAGCTGTTTTGATCAAAACCTGAAAAAAAACAGTATGTGCAGTCTCATGAGATGTCATCCTCAGAGTACATGTTGTAAATGACTCTCAGGTACTACCACATAAACTGAACAAATCATTTTTGTATTGTCTAATTTTAATTAGTTGCAGTTGCCATCTTTCTAAAGTTGATTAAAGTTGTCCAATGCATGATGGGATATTTTGCTAACAGACAGGGTTGACATGAACCCTTAATGCCAAAGTTGTAAGTAAAATACTGCACATTGTGTTGTGCTCTAACTCTGTGTTGGAGGTATTGCTCAACCACTAATACACCACATTTCAGTTCAAAATCTTTAAAACCGACTAAGTTGTAACTATTTTATTCTTTTCTAATACCAGTTAGCTGTGGTAGCCATTTTGAATAGAGTTGGCTCCACGTTAATCTTTTGTAAATGCACATCCACCAAATATTTTCTGACAGTTTCATTGAAATCTGTTCAAAATATGTAAAATATTAAAGGTTGAAAAGCGACTGAAGACCCTGCAGGGGGTATTTAATGTATATATTGATGCCTGCTGATTTTCATGAACGATAAAAAGACAAATATTTACCTGAGAACAGTAAAACAGCTCGGAGTTTTAGTCATGGCGATGTTTTGTTGTGATGTCATCTCCTCTACCAAAGCATCTGTTTTTGTTGTGCTTTGTATCTGCCCATCCTCTTTAATAAGGAGTTCCCACTCCTCTGCCAGCTGTTGCCAAGGGCAACGGAAAGGAGCCAGACAGCCATGTTTAATGTAATTGGTCCTTTTGGCTGGTGGACGCCTGAGGGAGAGGTTAAAAGATCACATCCTGTCAAGCTGATGGAGAAACTCTGCCATTGTTGGTTGCACATCACATCTGAGTCCAGGAGCAGAATTTGAACAAAATAATCCACTTTTTTGACATTACCTGGAGTCTAAAGAACCTCTTTACAATAAAATCTAAAAAAAAAAAAAAACTGACCTTATTACAATCTGAGGAGTTAAAGCTGCAGATTAGTGATCGTAATCTTTTCCTTAAAGAGGTTCATACAGCTAGACTGTATTAGTAGTTTCACTGCAGATTCATTATAACTTTTTTTTTTTAACTAGAAAGCATTATTTTATATGCCAGAAGGTAACTATTTATAACTAGGAAACATTTCAGAAAGATATACAAGATCCAAGTAAATCCTTCAGATTATCTATAAGCTTATATCTCCAAAAATCTGAATATTGCAAGGTAGACAAAACCTTTGGCAGCACAAGATTCCTCTGAAAACAATTCTTTAGCATCTTCTACAAACAATTCAGGCAGCATTGACATTTTGATGTACACCCAAATCAATCTTCTGCTGACCGTTTGAATTTGTCCAAGAACTCAGCCTCCTGCTCGTCCTGAAAGCGAACGCCTGCAGGACAGTCAGGATAGTCATGGGGGAAGTGAGGAACAGCTTTATTTTGGGAGTGTTTTAAACTCATGTGAAGCCCAGCCACACGCACTCCTCTGTACACCTGAGGGAGGGGACCAACAAGGCAGAGAAGGAGTTAGACTTTTATAAAACTTAAGGCAAACTTAAATGTGAAGGTTCACGGCACATGGCCGAAGGAAAACATCCAAAAACATAGACGGTATATCAAAACATGGACAGTATATCTAAACATGGACGATGTATCAAAACATGGACGATGTATCAAACCATGGACGATGTATCAAACCATGGACGATGTATCAAAACATGGACGATGTATCAAAACATGGACGATGTATCAAATCATGGACGATATATCAAACCATGGACGATATAGCAAACCATGGACGATGTATCAAAACATGGACGATGTATCAAAACATGGACGATGTATCAAATCATGGACGATGTATCAAATCATGGACGATATATCAAACCATGGACGATATAGCAAACCATGGACGATGTATCAAAACATGGACGATGTATCAAAACATGGACGATGTATCAAAACATGGACGATTTATCAAACCATGGACGATTTATCAAACCATGGACGATGTATCAAACCATGGACGATGTATCAAACCATGGACGATGTATCAAAACATGGACGATGTATCAAAACATGGACGATGTATCAAACCATGGACGATATATCAAAACATGGACGATATATCAAAACATGGACGATATATCAAAACATGGACGGTATATCAAACCATGGACGATATATCAAACCATGGACGATATAGCAAACCATGGACGATATATCAAACCATGGACGATGTATCAAAACATGGACGATATATCAAACCATGGACGATATATCAAAACATGGACGATGTATCAAACCATGGACGATATATCAAAACATGGACGATGTATCAAACCATGGACGATGTATCAAAACATGGTGCAGAGTTCTGCACCTCCCAGCACTAAATTCACACCTTTTTCTAAAATAAAAAAATAAAAAAATAACTAAAAATGTTTCACAGCAGCCTTTTTAAACTGCTGTGTGTCCCCTATCATTATACAAGCAGGGTGCCCTGCCCTGTCAACAAAACCAAGCGCCCTGCCTACAAAACCAAAACACCACCCTGCCCTAGAGCTAGACAATAATTCGATATCGATATATCTCGCGATATACTTTTATTCAATAACGATGATATAAATTTTAAGCACATTTTCGATATTTCGATAGGATTACAGCGTTTTCTGTTCGGGTTGAAGCGGCCACTTCAGTTTCCACCCAGACTGAAAAAGGTGCGACACAACTACGTAAGTGCGTGGTGACATAATGTTACGCAGAGCTCGAGTCCAGAAGGCGTTAGCAGTAGCAGGCTAAGCTAGGCTAATCTCCAATGCGCGTTGTTTTCTCTTCAAAATGAGTGCCCATGATCGTCAGAATGTGACTGAACAAGCTTTCACAAGCGAAGAGAAGCAGATGACATCACTGATAAGAGAGAAAAGACTAATTTGCTGGTTTGGAATTGGTTCGGCTTTCTAAGATCCAATAAACTGCAGGTTTTAGTCAGTGTGCTGCAAAATGTGACGGAGAGTCGTTCTAACTAGCGGTTGGAACATCTAACATGTTCCACTTGACAGAAGATGATGAGTCACAAGATGAAGCACAATAAAAGTTTGAGCCAACGTGTCCCTGAAACTCCCCCATCACTGCATGTTTTTTTTTTTTTTTTATCATTTATTCATTCATTTACAATAAAACAAATTCATCAAAGAAAAAAAAAACATTGAATGAAAAGGTTGCAGAAAGAAGAAAATGATTCTTATCTGCCCCTTATTTAAAAAATACAAAATAACTACAAACAAACAACAACCTTGACTTGAACAATCTCCAAACTGAAAACAAAAAAAAACTTCAGGTATCCTTCACCTGGTCCTAAACCTTCCCAACAACTTTAACTATCATTTTTTAAACATATAAATTGTTTTAGAAATGTTTATGGTGATATCAAGACAATTCCATAATCCTGTTCCCTGAATTACAACACAGCTCCTTCACACTAGTTCTAAATGGAGGTTTTACAAACATTTACATTCCTTTAAGTTATATTGACTCTCCTTTTTTTATATTTATTTTTTACAAATTTTAATTGAATATTTGGGGCTAATATTTTTATGAGCTTTATACATGACTTGTAAAATACTATATTCAACCAAATCATAACATTTTAATAATTTCAATTGATGAAATAATATATTTGTTGGGTGACCATAGCGCTTCATAATACTAATAATTCTTATAGCTCTTTTTTGTAAAATAAAAATAGGGTTTGTAATTGTTTTACTTGCTTTTCCCCAAACTTCAATACAGTAGATTAAATAGGGAACAATCATTACATTCTACAATATATACAAAGCTTTGTCATTCAAAACTATTTTACTTTATACAGTAATGCAAATGATTGTTATTTTTATTTTTAAGTATTTTACATGAGATTTCCATGTCAGCTTCTCATCAGTAACGACACCCAAAAATTTTATTTCATTAACAACGAATTTCAATGCTGTCAATTTTAAAGTTGTTGTTTAAAGTTAAAACTATTAATATTGACAAAATTGAGAATTTTATGTTTATTTGACAGTGATTTCAATGTTTTTGAAGGCTAAATACAAATAAAAGGTGAACATTAATTTATTTGTATAGTTTTGTAGTTTTTCTGAGGCTTTTATATTGTTTATATCGATATCGAATTATATCGTTATCGACCAAAATTAAGAAATATATCGTGATAAAATATCCTGATGCATGCTCAATAATCCAGGTAGAAAAATCTAAAAAAGTTAAATCTGGTCCTCTGGACATTCAAGAATTCTTGAATGTCCAGAGGACCAGATTTAACTTTTTTAAGATGTCGTGATAAAAGTTTTGGCCATATCGTCCAGCCCTACCCTGCCCCCTACCCCAAACAACATCTTGTTATTACGAAAATATCATGTAGACTTTAAATAGACAGATTTACTTTTTTCTTTCTTCTTTCTGCTGCTCCCTTCTTCAGGGGTCGCCACACTGAACTAATTCCCACAAAGAAACAGCAATTGTTTTTAAGCTGGATATCCTTCCTGACAACCACAGACCACCAAGCTACCACAGCCCTCTGTGTGGAGCAGAGCTGCTATCTAGGGTGTCTGGGGAATCAGAGGGTGGAGGTCAGTGTGGGACAGATGAGGGTGGAGGCAGGTGTGGGTGCTTCACCTTTGTCACCCACATTGAATGTTGTCGGTCCAGGGGATCTAGCCTGCAACTTTTCGAAGATCGATTTCGAAGATTTGATTACATCAAAATCATCACCTTGGAGCAGTCCACTTGGAACCACAAACAAGGTGGTCCCATAAACCGGGCTGAGCGGGACAGATCCCGACAGTGGGGAGGCCTTAACTGGTGCCATATTGTGCAGCACAGAGAAATAAAACAGTGGCAAAGCGCCATAAGTTGGGAACACTGCTCTGGGTGCACTGTGTATCAGACAGCATGACATGCTGTGCTCTGATTGGCTCAAACTGTGGCTCTGGTTCTCTTTATCTGTTGAAAGCAGCATCAGTTCAATCTCTGTATCATTATTAGACTGGATGGATTTAACAAGGCCACAACAAAACACACATGTTTTTCCCCCTTATCACAAATGACAGAAATTTGTTGTAGCGACAGAGAACTCTCATCCCTGTAACTAATATATGATTAGGTACCATCAGGGTGTTGGCTGCAGGTTTGATAGGTGCATGCAGCATAGTTTTGGGAACTAAAGTACTTGCAAAGCTAAATTGGCTGTAAAAATAAAAAATAAAAATAAAAACTAAATACATGAATGTTACTGCGTACATTTCTAAATTTTCCAGCAATTAAGCATTTTAGTTGATCATTAAACATCCATCTACTGTTGAAGAATACTTCAGTGTATAAGAAATAGGGTGGACTACCTACGTAAAACCTACTCTCCAGAACCACCACATACGGTCAAATTTATTTTAATCTGCAGCAAAATATTTATTTATCTTATCTTAGACTATCCAAACTAAAACAACACTTACAGGAGCCAAGCCTTGCAGCGCATAAAAAACTATTGACTGCTCCAGTGAATGAAGCTGAACTGTTCCTGACCTCCTGGGATGAGGAAACAAAACATTGGTGTTAGTCTTTGGTACCTACCAGTGGGACCCAGAAGGCCATGCCCCAGCCCTTTGGAAGGAGCAGGTCCCATCCAGCACCCCAGGAGCTCATCTCATTTCCCAGTTGCTTTCCAGGCTGATGGACCAGTAAAATGGGAACTCGGCCCTGTGGGGGGGTGGGGCTCAGCCTGGAGCCAGGCACCAGCATGTCACTCCTCATATGGTTCAAATTCTTCAGACAGTACACAGAAAAATGCTTCAGGGAAAAGCAACTTTCAAGCTTTGAGTGCACAGTTTCAGAAATGGAGCAGCCCCAAGGAAAGCCAGAGATGGTCATGGAAAAAAAAAGTTAATTTTTGTTGCGTCATTTTTAATGGTACCTGCTCAGATATCTTGTTGTCTGTGACGTTGTCACGAACAGACTCCTCCCACAGAAAACTCTGACAGCATGGTGCTGGGACTCCTCTCAACATCAGCTCCCTCCTCTTCTCATCACCCTCTGAAAACACACGCCACACAAATGTGCACATCAGTTTACTCAGCCTTACTAGTATCACAAATCCAGCAAATGGCCCAATTTTTTTATATCTATAATATGCATTTGTGTTTTTAAAAAAAACAAGGTTATGTAATCTTGTGAGGCTGCTTTGTCTGAAGTTACATATTCTTGCCCGTGGTTGACAGCATAATATTCCTCATTTTAAATCTAGGTCTCTTTATTCTGAGCCTTGCAGGTGCACAAGCTCGTTTCATACATCAGATTAGAAAGTGAAGTTATGGCCATTAATAATAAAAATTAGTCCAGACAGAGCACTCATGCAGAACGTTGTTCACAGGTGCAAGTTGTGCCTAACGATGACACTTTTATAGATGCATTCAGAAAGCTTGTGATATTTGTATTATAGCAGGTCAACAAAAGCAAAACAGAAATGTGTAAACCTGACTATGAGGATTTGAATAAAAACCTGCACAGTGTAAACATGTACAAGTCAAAAGTTTGTTTTTTTATATATTTAAACATCTGTATTACTGAATTGTGTGTTTAATGTCCATTTGTCTAAATTTTGTAAAGCTTAACTCTCATTACCTGAACCCATTGAGTCCTGGGATTAAACCTGTTTATTTAGTTTAGTTTAGATACACAGCTGACCTCCTGTTTGGGGCTAAACATGCTGAACTTCTAACAAATGATGTGACCAGATCTCTACAAGGCCCCCACTGATGTGTTCACTAGGCATGATGGGAACATCTCGTCATCTGCTGCTTTGCTTACAATGGTGATTAAGGAATGAGAAGCTGCTGCTGCTACTATTGCTTGTACTACTTATAGTACTACTACTACTACTGCTTCTTTATTTATAAAGGAATTTAAAACAACCACAGATGTAAGAAAGTGCTGTACATGTAAAATCAAGAAAACAACAAAAAAAAATTCAACAGTTAAAACGGAAAGACCAATAAAAACTAGTAAAAATACATCACAGTAAGTCTCTGGCTGTGTCAAACCCAGGGAATAAAAATGCCTTTTAAAAAGAGTGTTAGAAGTGGACAGTGAAGGGGCTTGTCTGATGAGGAGGGAGATTGTTTCTTAATTTTGGAGCAGAAAGAGAAAAGCTCTGTCCCTCTGAGCCTTCGTTTGGACCTCGACACCTCCAGGCTACTCACTGCATCTGTTGGGGTTAAATAACTTGTTGCCAAGTGAAACAATATTTACTGCAGCAAGTTTCCAAAGTGAGTTTCTGATTTTGACGCGGGAATGTCTTTTTTTGTCCAGATTAGGTCTGTCTTGGTTTTCTGTAAAGCTCACAGGATGGACAGATTCTCATACTATACCAAGTGGCATGTAATGAATATATTGAATCAGCTGCTGTCAGTCCCTGAGGTTGTGTTTGGAGTACAGGGTCCTGCCAGGAATCGAACCTGGAACATCTGCATGGTCAGGCAGAGGCCCCCCGGAGCACAGAACCAGATGTGTACTCACTGAAACAACTTCAAGCTGGAGCAACACACTGACTCTGGGATAGGCTCGAGTTTTATTGGTCAGTTTTCTATTAGCAAATGAGGATGTGATGTTTCCATACAGTCTTAAAAACTGATTAAAATGTATTTTATTTCACCGTTTCCAGAAAGACAGATTTTACCTTGAGCCTGGCTTACACACGGCAAAACTTTGCACTTCTTTCTGGGTAAAGTCAGCCTGGGGTCGTCCACAGTCAGGCCCAGCACTACGCCTGGGGGGAGCTCTCCAGTTGAAAAGATGCCTGGATGAATTAGAAAACAACAAGCATAAGCACACAGTCAACAAGCTGGCAAAATAAGCCAAACACAAACAAAAAGGAAAACCTTTCAGTAGGTGAAAAACGTCTGCTTGTTGGTGATGCAGGCTCATTTTGTTCTCATCTGTGCAGTGCTGAGGCCACCAGAGGGGGGAGGACTGGGACTGAGTCAGTTCCTTATAAAAAGTAATTTATACAATTACTCAAGAGTTTTAGTTGATTTCAGAGGCTGATCAAGCTGAAAACACATTGCTTACATGACAGACTGTGGCTGCTTCTAAAGTGTCAGTCAGCACAGAATGGGACTGAGGCCCAATCAGGCGATAACGTACAATCTCCATTGTGAGATCACTGCAAAAAAAGTTACAACGCAAGTTAAAACCATTCATCATTGTACACAGGAAAAATAAGTTGTGCAAACTTTATTTTCCAGACAAAATTTTAAACACTTCACTAACTTTATAACAATCCCAGTTGAGCAGGACTTCCAGGTCACTGGAGTGCCAGGTAATCTGGTTCCATTTCCCAGAATCTTCTTCACAGTAGGCTCACTGGTGCCCTTAGAGCTCCTCTTCCTTTTGGTTCCACGTTTCAGCTTTTCTTCAGACGTGTTTTCAGGCTTTGACTCTGGCTGTGGGGCATCATTCACCTCTGCATCTGGAACCTCTGGTACAACTGGGGGAACCACAGCCTCATGACACTGGCACACGCTTTGTAATTCTGGGAGAAGATCCTGGATTTAAAAAAATAAACACATTCCTGAAAATTGAGATTTCATGTATACCAACTCATGCTACATTTTTAAACAATTTAATGCACCTTTAAAATCCACCGTACCTGCTTCAGAGTGGGATGAGCCCAAATCCACAGCTGCCGGTGAGTTGCACCTTGTGTTTGTGGCCTCCAGAGAAAGGTGACAGGGCCCAGGGGCTGAGAGGGGTACAGTCCTGCTCTGTACACTGTAACACTGCCCTGTCTGCAACCTGACAGACACAGGCCTGCAGCAAAAGTAGGACCTGAAAACAAACCACAGCTTTTAACTCCACAATGAAAAAAACATTCTTACAACAAAAAAAACCTTTTGTGTGTGTGTGTGTGTGGGGGGGGGGGGGCATCACTTGCTGCCTTGCCTTTCATACCAGTTTAAAACCAAGTTCATGTTATGTTGAGAAATGATGGAGCTGCAGCGGTTTTGGTCAAACATTGAAAATCACACATGCAACCTCATGTAATACAGCAAGACGTCACGCTCAGAGTACGTGTTGTGAATCACTCATCTACAGCCACACCACTTTCAGTTCAGTATCTGTAAAACTGACTTAAAGCTATGTTCATGCCTGCAACTCATATGGGATGAAAATAGGAATGCGCGATATATATACAGTACATGGTAGAAACGATAGAAATTTATCCTACGATATAGATATCTGTCTTCTACCGGCTAACCGCAGTAATGCTGCATCTGATGTAAAATCAGAGTTGTCAGTTTAACCGTTACTTTTTTTAGTTGAAAACTGTGTGAAGTGGTGTTCAAGTGTAAAATCAGAGCAGTCAGATTTAATCGTTACTTTTTTTAGTTGAAAACTGTGCGCAAGTGGCATTAAAGTATTTTCTTCGAGAGCTAAGTAGCGAAGCTACAAGCTAACTACAGCCAGCTTGCCGTAGATTTGCCGTATTCAGACGCATGTGCAAAACGCTGAGTTCCGTCGAAAGTTGTTTTTTTTTTTGTTTTTGTCTCGGTCGAAAGTTAAAGTAAGCGTTGGTCAGTTTTAGAGGAACCTGTTCTCTGATCTGTGATAAGAACGCTGTGTTGTGTGATTTTACTGCGAGACCCTCTGGTCAAAGCCACAGACTCATTGTGTGTCAGCTCTCCATTAAAGCAGAAGGAGTCGCCCACTAGAGGGTTGGAGGGTGAAGTGTTTTCAGTTGCTGCTCTGTTGCTGTTCATTTCTTAAGTGAGAATACTGGAAACTGTTAAGAGTTAACAACATATTTTTTAGTTTAAAACATATGGCTAAAACTACATTTGATATATTTTGCACTGTTTTGCACTACAAGAAAGAAGCCTAATACTTGATTTGTTTATTATTTAAAAACTCTCTGGACCTAGTAGTGGCATTTTTTTTATTCAAAATATATGATGGCAAAAGGACACCCTATGCTTTAAAATTCCTATTAAGTTTTATACCAAAAACATATTGTGATATATATCGTTATCGCCACCCTTGACAATACATATCGTGATATGAATTTTATGCCATATCGCACATTCCTAGATGAAAAAGGTGACAAACCTAGCACCTGTACTGTGGGTGTTGGGGGAGGGGTTCTGTGCCTTTATTTTGAATAAAGTAGATGCCATTTTCTGCATTCTGGTGTATTTTAACAGGTTGTTAAACATCTATGTTTACCTACATAAGTAAACACTTGAGTCAGTAACTATTTTAGAGACACCTCATTCAAATAGTCCATATATTCATCATCCTGTTTTTTAATCTCACGCCTCTGGTTAAGATAATGAAATTATTAGCTATGTTTACATGCGCAAAATTCTTTGACCGGAGTGAAATGTTTTCAGATTAAATAATTCAAATGCATCGTTTACATGGGCACAATCTGTTCATGACGAGCGTTTACATGCAGCGGGCCCTGATTTTGAACAGAAGTACTGACATGCACAGAGCGGTAAACTCTCCTTAAAATAATAATAATAATAATAATAATAATAATAATAATAATGTCATCACAATGTCAGCACTGTATGTTTCCATACAATGGCGAAATTAGTCTCTGCATTTAACCCACCCACCACCAGGTGAAACCACCGAAGAAGAAGTTCTACTTCCGGTTTACTTCCGTGATGAATGTAAACAAACCTGAGCGCCCAAAATGGACCCGCGACAGGTTTTAATGACGGTGGAGACGTTACTGCACTCCCTGTCTGAGCTACAGGTAATACAGATCATTTTGAGCTATTTCAAAGTTTCTAGAAGAAATGTTGTGTCGCTCACCGACCAGTTTTGCTAATATTAATAGCATTATTAGCATTAGCCAGGAGGAAATGACATAGGTCGCACATGGCAGGTCAGTTTTTCACGATTGGAAAAAAATGAACAGATTAAGTGTTTACATGGACACCGTTCGGGTTATGAATAGGGGTGCACCGATTGCAATTTTCTGGCCGATCAGCGATTTCTAAAAAGTCTGACCTGCCCATACCGATTTTGTTTTATAAGCGACACTGTCAGGGGTTATAAGGTCACAATGCACCTTCAATTTTCCAATGTTATTTTGTTGAAAAACATACCCTTGAACAATATCCTAGAAACAATACAAACTTGTTTTAACTGGCCAAAAGGTAATGCTCTGAAATATAAATGAAGTTTAGACAATTGTTGTTAAAACCACAAAAAAAAAAAAAAATAAATAAAAATTGGTAAAATCGGTGTTTCATGCAAGTATTGGCCGATTTCCCAAAATTAAGGAAATGGGGCCGATTTATCGGTGCACCACTAGTTATGAATCGGCGTAAACCACCCGTTTCGTTCTGATCACAAATTCTTTCGGATCGCGCTGAATAAACAAAAAATAGCCCGAACGGGGCGTTTACATGACACATTTTTATTCAGAACGGTCGTTTAATCCGATTACTTATGCCCATGTAAACATTGCTAATGAGACACAATTTATCACAAACAATGACTTTAAGTCTAACTAAGATGCTACAGACGTAGCGTTCTGCTTCTCTCACACATCCCAAGCTAAGCTAGCGCTACGCAAGTGCAGATTTACTCTAGTTAGTTTATAGCTGAAATCAATCAGCTCAATTGGTTGAAGATGTACACTCAAACATTATTTTCTGCAAGTTCCATTAAAATTTGCCTAGTGGTCCACACCTTGGCCTTTCTGTGGCAAATAATGAAACAAAGAGTACAAGGAAACCAGTTACAAGAGCTTTTAGAAGACTGTAGGAAAAAAATTATATATTTGCATTTACCTGCCTCCTTGTTGGTGAGCTGTGACAGAGCAGCCAGCAACTTGTCTTCTTCACCCTTCAGCTCAATGCAGCAATAATAAGAAAGATCCTGAGTAGACACAACCAAACAGGTTAGGACAGTTTGCTAGTAATGATGTCCTCTCGTGTCCACTAAAGAAGAACTAGTTTGGTGTAGTTACCTGTAGGAGGCAGTGGCTGCTCATGGCTCTGTAGCATGGTCGATAACATTTACTTGTGGGTCTGTCCCCGAGGCAGTAACCCCACTTCTTAACCATGTGGAAGCGCTTGGCGTGCCAAATGTGCGTCTCCAGCCAAATGTTCTTCCTCTGACGACGATTGAACTCCAGCAGCAGGTTTCCGTGCCGCCGGCGAGCTTTGCGGCTTTTGTTTTTTGCAGGTTCTTTCTTCTTTGAGCTGGCCTGGAGGCCCTTCTCCCGCTGTGGAAAAAAATAAATGCCAGCGATGAATACTCAAAAACGGTCATTTTCTGCATGAACAGGAGATAAAGTGTGTGATGACACAAGCATCTAGAATGGAAATGAAACAGTAGATAATACCATTCTGTTGGCCATGTCTCTCAGTCGGCGAGGAAGACGGTTGGTGTTGTGGCTCATGGCCCGTCGCCTCATGTGTTTGGGCAGAGCTTGAAACACGTGGCTGCTGGCTGTTGTCTTGGTAACGGCTTTAAGCATGGCGCGCACCTCTGCAGCCCTGGCTCTGGCAAAAGCTCCAGCTTTATAAGGAGGAAAGCAGTTAGACTGAATTATAAACATAATTAGGGCTGAGTACCGAACCGAGGTTCTTTTATGGCACCGACCGAACTGCGTCGGTCGGTGTATGGATTGAAACATCACTCTTCTTTCTGTGTCAAGTTTCAGTATTGGCTGTAACGTGTCACGTGGTTTTTGCATGCCGGCAGGTCAAACGCAGACATATAGCAAACAGATGGCGTGTTTACACCCAGAGCTGTATAGAGCTGCCGTACAGCTTGTATGTCTATGGTGCTGGTTACGCCCACAGACGGGGTTCACGTGTGCAGCGCGTGTTGTTGAACAGCTTCAATTTATGAGCAGAAAGTCGCTCCGTGTTTTTCTGCAAGAGAGAAGGACAGCAGCCTCCCCCCCTCCTCCTCTCAACGTTAAAGTCAGCCTGTGAGTGTTGAACGGCCTGAATCAACATTCCACAACCGGACTCCTCTTCATCAAAGAACTCCGAGGAGGGAGCTGTGTGTGGGATTTCAGCTGGTAAGTTTTCGTTTGTTAACATTACTGCAACTTAATACATGCATTGCGGTGAATTAAACTAGAATCCATGTAACGTTAACTTTAAGATATTAGTGTAGCTTTATTTTATGGTTATGTAGCTAGCTAAAATCAAAAGCTAACGAAAGATTGACAGTAACAGATGAAGCTTAGCTTGTAAAAATGTGCTCATTCATGGTCAGCTTGTTGAACAGTTCACCTAATATTCACCGTTAATGTTCTCCTCACAGGAGCCTCTGACCCTGATGTGAGGATGACAGACAAAAGAAAAGTGAGGTGGGGGCCACAGGACAGTCACAAACTTTGTTGTTAAAAGTTTGCTGCCTTTTTCTACAGTGGAGGCTGCATGGTGGAGGTAAGTAAACTGTAAAGGATATTGTTGACAGTTAAACTTTTATTTCTCAGCCTAGATAATAGTTTATGAGCAATAATAACGCAACCATGTTACTGTTGATGTTTTGTTCTAATGTCATTTAGGGAGACGATAAGAGCCCTAAACCCCAGAGAACCCCAGAGAAGATTCAGGAAGAGATACAGAGCTACAGAAGTCTGCATCAACCCTAACCTCAGTGAATCCAGTGACCTGCTGGTGGAATGTGAGGGACAATATGCCAGTGCTATCAAACTGACAACCAGGTATCTGTGTGTGCAACAAGCATCATCCACACCCTCAGAGTGAACATTTTCTACTGCTGGAGACACCATCAGCCAGGAGCGGGCTTGTTTGTGTCCAGAGAAAGCAGACATGTTGATTTTTCTGAAGAAAAACTGAAGTGAAAAGGTCCTCAGTGTGTAGCAGTGAGCATTAGACACTGAAGTGTCACTGGTTTGAAACTGTTCTTTTGACCTGGAAATTATTTGTTTATTTTTATGTAATTTCCTTACATAAAAATAAACAAATAATTTCCTGCTTGGAATGGAAATACCTAAATTAAAAAATAAAACTCACGATTTGTACTGTAATGTGTTGCGTAATTTTATTCTTGTTAGAATTAATAGTAATTACAAAATTGGTACCAAAAAAAAAAACGTCCAGGAACCAACACCGAAGTGAAGGGACCGACACCAGTACCGATACCGATTTTTTTTAGACAGGTACCCAGCCCTAAACATAATAAAGTTCAATCTGACGGTGCATTTGTGGTTCTTGGCCATTTTAGACTTCCACTCTGTGTGACTCTCCAAATCTTCAGAAAACTATTAAAAACTGGGAGGTGCCCACATAAGTGGTTTCAATTTAGTGTCCAAAAAACTGTATAGGTCCTCCCCTTTTGAGTGCCTAATGGGTCAATCTATGGTCTCTCCAGAGGCAATATCCAACGGACGGACGGACGGACGGACAGACAGACAGGATATGTACATACTTTTAAGCAAGGTTAAAGTTATTGTCTTTCAGCTGTGTGGGGGTACTTTGTTGTGCATTTTCTGACTGTTTATGCATGAACTGTATTTCAATCACGCTGACAGTGACTGTTGATACAGAACATGATTCCTCCAGATATCATTTTTTATCAGAGCAATCACTGATGCATGTCGAAGCATTGAGAAGTTACAGCTTTTTGATGTTGGAATTCGTTGGGAGGCTCCAGGTGATCCTTTGGAAAATGCATGGACATACCCACACAAAAATAATTTCCTTTTTTGTGCTATCGTTATCAATTTTGTTATTTACTCATTTATAAACCTTTATTTCACCAGAGAGACAATAGATCTCTTTGCAAGGAAAGCCTGGTTCTGAAGGCAGCCTAACATGCATATTTAGGACTGTGGGAGGAAACGAGAGTACTCGAAGAAAACCCACACAAACACGAGGAGAATAAGTAAACTCCACATAGAAAGACTTAGGTCCAAACCAGGAATTGAACCAGGACTTTATTGCTGTGAGGCAACAGAGCTAACCACTGCCCAATTTGAACTGGCAGTAGGTAAGATTTGATTGTATAGCCTCATTTGGTTTTCCAGTCCATACTTCCACCATTCCATGTGCAGCAAGTTGTTTAATCCAGTAGTTTTGACTGCTGAGGTTCAGATTTCAGAATGTTACTTTTACAGAAAGAACAAGCTTATGAATTTAATCCAAAAAGTTTAAGAGCAGCATCTAATTTAGTTTGGGCATGTTCTTTTACTGGCATTTTAGGCGCTTTTGGGGGGACTGTCTGAAGAAGATTGAACAAAATTGTTAAAACACCAGTTAAAGGCAGTTGAGCTAAAAGATCAAGCAGTATGTGTGCTTCTTTTTACCTGCAGCAAATAAAGAATAATTTCAAGCAGACATTTTTTTAAATCTGGGAAACAAGAAAAGTGCAACTGAGTGCATGACAGTGCAGTGAGTTTGCAGAAATGTGTAGAACGGTGTCTTTACCAGTGATGAACTTCGGCATCTCTCTGGAGTAACCACCACCACCTTTGTGATGTCCACGAACCCATCCAGTTTGGGGGGGTCCTTTCAGCATTTTAGAAGGATTCATATAGGATGGTCCACCACCTTTGGAAACATTTATCATAAAATGTCACCAATGTCAGATTACTTTTTCTAGTTGGGATTTGATTAAATTACTCCAATATATCCAACACAAAACAACACAGAGCTACCACAGAGAGCAAACTCCCATGAAAATTTGTTATTTGTTTCTATGACAAGTGCTTCCTGACTCAACCACCAATCACCGAACTACCACCTCCCTCTCTGTGGAATGGAGTGAAGGCACCCAGTGGGCAGCTGGGGGTTAAGAACCATACTCAAGGGCCCAGAGTGGGCCCAGTGTTGCCAGATTGGGCGGTTTTCATTCTGATTTTGCAGGTAAAAATTGCTTTGGGCGGGTGGAGATAATTTGGGCGGATTTAGAGTCAGATCGGCGGTTTTTGAGTTAACCTATTAAATACATTTCAAACAATCATTCATCATTATTTCATAGCAAAGCTCCCCTGACCTTTCTCCATCACTGATTGGCTATTGTCATCTGCCATGGCGTTCACAACAGAGAACTGGTGAGGCAATTAGTAGACACCTTGTTGAGTGGGCTGGCCCGTTGCAGCGGTACTCTGAGCGGCCGCCATATTGGATGTGGCAGAACTGCCGGTCAACTGATACAAGGAAATTAACTGAACTTCATAAAGCACTGTTCTACAAAGTGTTTTAAGTTAATGCCAGTCATTCACACACACACTAATATATTTGTAAAACAAAATGACACAAAAGACAACATTTATAACTTTTAAAGTGATTATTAAAAATGTTTACTCCTTAAATGTTTAGGTTAAAAGGTAAGCACTAAACCAGCATGTATTATTTTTAGTGTTTACAACTACTAATGTGTATAACACTATTACTGTGGTGATAAATATAGAAATATTCATATTGAACATTTAATCTGTGTCTATAATGATCAGCTCCTGAAATATGACGTGTTGATTTTCTGAATAAAGAACACTAACGTTCACATTTAACTGATTTTGATTAATCACAATGATGAACATATAAACACCAATATATCTTTACAGGGTGTGTGTATGTATGCATGCATAGATCTGTATGTATGCATGCATAGATCTGTATGTATGCATGCATAGATCTGTATGTATGCATGCATAGATGTATGCATGCATGGATGTATGCATGCATGGATGGATGGATGGATGCATGGATGGACAGACGGACGGACGAATGGATAGATAGGACGGGTTGTTGTGTGATGGGGCGGTTTTTAACTAACTTTTGGGCTGGAAAACCTTGACTCTATCTGGCAACACTGAGTGGGGCAAATAAGGGTGGAGGCGGGTGTGGGTGCTTTACCTCTCCCACCCAAATTAGTGTATAGTGTCTACTCTAAGATACTATTTTATGTTTATGAACCTGTTTCAACTTCTGTATTTTTCAGATAATCAACTAAAAATATAAAATTATGTCTTTTTGACTGGCTGCTGCAACAACGTGCCTAAATCTGATTTTAAAATAGTTATTTGCTGAATTGTATGTTATGTTATTACAGCATTGGTTTATCTGAGTTTAGGAATATTTAAATTAAATGACTTTTACGGCAACATTAAGCAGCCTAATAAATAAAAAACAATCCACTTCAAATGGTCAGAAAAACATTAAAACATAATTTAATTGGAAGTGAAGCTTTATAAATCCTAAAGGGTGAAATACTATAGTATCAATATTGTCATCTCAGATTAGACTGACAATATCAAACAAGGTTAGGGTGAATTAAAACAGGAATTTCTAACACATTATAAACTGGACGCATTATAAACTGGACGCATTATAAACTGGACGCAGTATAAACTGGACGCAGTATAAACTGGAAGCAGTATAAACTGGACGCATTACAAACTGGACGCATTACAAACTGGACGCATTACAAACTGGACGCA
>NC_056502.1:35648898-35652258 GCF_014905685.2 Nematolebias whitei
TGGACGCATTGTAAACTGGACGCATTGTAAACTGGACGCATTATAAAGTGGACGCATTGTAAAGTGGACGCATTGTAAAGTGGACGCATTGTAAACTGGACACATTGTAAACTGGACACATAAAGTGGACGCATTATAAAGTGGACGCATTATAAAGTGGACACATTATAAACTGGACACATTATAAAGTGGACACATTATAAAGTGGACACATTATAAAGTGGACACATTATAAAGTGGACGCATTATAAAGTGGACACATTATAAAGTGGACACATTATAAAGTGGACACATTATAAAGTGGACACATTATAAACTGGACACATTATAAAGTGGACACATTATAAAGTGGACACATTATAAAGTGGACACATTATAAACTGGACACATTATAAAGTGGACACATTATAAACTGGACACATTATAAAGTGGACACATTATAAAGTGGTGGCAGAGCCGCAGTCATACCTGTGAAAGGCTGACCTCTTCCTCGGTAAAAGTTTTGTGAGCTGCTCTGCATACCAACATCAGATGAATACTGCACGCTGGCAGGCTGATTCCTCATCTTCTTTTCTCGCATTTTCACTTTAGAAGCAGACATTTCTATAAAACAGCAACAGGAGGAGGCTCAGCTGTTTGTTGAACGAAATGCTAACAATCCAAACTGTTGTTAGCCTAGCTACATAACCATTACCGTAATGTAGGACTTTTTACAACCTAAAAAAAACAATAAAACACGTCAGGACAACATTCACGCACACATATTATCAATTAAGTTTACCTCAAGATTTCCAGTGCGAGCATATATAAATTTTTATGACTTCGTGTGAGCGTCAAACGAGCTCTTTCCTCCGTGAAACACCGCCATGCGTTGTGCTCGTGCTGCTTCTTAGCATTTCCGGTGTTTGGTGAAGCGGCGCAGCACATTTTACATTCGTGCCATAATCAACACTGACGATGACTTTTAGTATAAAATTGGGCTTACAACATTTATATGTGTATGTTAAATAGAATTTTATCTTGTTTTATGTGTTACAACTATTGTTTATAACGAATTTAAGACCCCAAACGATATTTGTGCGTGTATTTTTGAATACTTACGGTAAACCCTGTCCAGAGCTGGTCTCGGATCTGTTCTGGAAAAAGATCCTTTTTACGCACGTTTTTCTTCTTCCACCTCATTCCAACCCTTTAGTTCTATTTCAGCAACTGATTTAATAATGATCTCAAAACGTGCAGATTATTCGGGACATTCCTGCCATGACTAACAATTTGTGTGTTTTTACTTTTTGAAATATTTTGCTTTTTCTGTCATATGTCTCTTCACATCCTGCGCCACTAAAAGAACGAGAGGGCCAGAACAGAACCCCTCCAAACATGTCATATCTCGTTGTTTAGCTATTGTATGATTTATTTGTTGTACCCTGGAAATTTTCACCTAAACTTGTAAAGATTAAAAAGCTTGAGATGTTTGGACATGATTTTATCACTGGCTGGGAGTAAATATTCTGTCATGTCTCCCCCTCGTGTCCACAAACTAAAACTTCACCTTGCATGTTTCTTGTTTTAAACATTTGTTTTGTTTTCTAATTATTCCCTTTACAACATAACTTCTTGCTAACTTCACCTAAATTGAACCGCCCCAGGATTAGCAAGAAGACACGGCAACAGTCCCACAGCATCAAGAGTCCCCTCAGTCCCAGTTCCTACTTGAACTGGTAAAGTTCTCACTTTTAGACAAATAATAAGACAGAACAGGCCTGGTGTTTGTTGAAGGGAAAGCATATCAGACTTGAAAGTCATGTGTTGTCTTCCTCTTCAAAATTATGCACCACTTTTTTTGTCTATCACATAAAATCTCAGAGAAATTATTTGCAGTTTGTGGCGGCAACTTGACAAAATATGTAGAAGGTCAAGACACTGAATCAAAATTATGCTTTTTTTAGTTTGGTAGGCGAGAGAGTGTGAAATTACTTTTTTACAGTAAGTGTTGCATATTCCTGCAACCAGGTCTTCAGTAAGAGGCATACGCAAAAAACATAACAAAAGAGGTGTCCACATTACCCCACCGTCAGCTGGAATGTTGGACCACATGTATGGCCTTCACTGACATGCAAGCTGATACATACATATATGTGAATAAATAAAACATGTGGGAGTGGTGGCGCAGAGGTTAGAGAAGGTGGGCCTGTGATTGAAAGGTTGCCAGTTCAACTCCCCAGGCCAAAAACATTTAAAAAAATGTGGGTGGGAAAGGGTGCGTGAAACACCCACATCTGCCTGCACCATCATTTGCCCCACTCTGGGCCCTTGAATCCACATCACACGCAGCTGCTCATAAACAACACAGAGGTGGAGGTGGTGGAGAGCACCAGGCTCCAGGGGGTGCGCATAACCAATCAGCTGTCTTGGTCAAGAAACATTGGGTCTATCGTGAAGAAAGCCCAGCAGCGTCTGCACTTCCTCCATAGGCTGAAGAGAGCCCATGTCCTCACCACATCTACAGAGGAACCATGGAGAGCATCATGACCAGCTGCATCTCAGTTTGGGAAGCTGCCCAGCTGCAGACTGGATCTGAGGATGGTGCTGAGAATGGAGGAGAAGATCATTAGGTTAACCCTCCCCTCCATCAGGACACTGGTCTCAGACACCGTCTGACCAGAGACAATAGAATCAAAAGAGACAACTCTCATCCACAACATGGACGGTTTACTCTGTTGACCTCTGGCAGGAGGTACCACACCCTGAAGACCAGAACCACCAGGTTCTGCAACACTTTCATCCCACGAGCTGTTAGACTGCTGAACACAGGTCACTGATGAAGTGACCACAATAACAGACACACACAGACATAACTAAACACCAAAGTCTATAAAATTCTTATAAATGATGTACAGGTGCTTCTCAAAAAATTAGCATATTGTGATAAAGGTCATTATTTTCCACACTGTAATAAATCCAACTTCGTTTTTTTGGGATGAAAAACTATTTCCAGTTGAAAAAACTTGAAAAACTAAGTGTGACATTTGGGGACAATAATTTAAGTTGTTCCGAAAAACCAAGGCAGTTGTACTCCTAAACATCATTTTGTGAGTTGTCAGTACTTATATCTCTAAGTTGTAGGTCATTGCAACAGAAGAAAGTTCTGCTAACTTTCATGCTTTTGTTGTAAAATGCGGGAAAGCGAACTTTTGGAGTTGGCGTTTGAATTCAAGACTGCAGTGTGCTACTCGGACACGGAGCTCGCAGAGGTAACTTTTACTCTTATTTAAATAATTTAAATAGTGTTGGAATCTCTTTTAAGAATAAATAATTGTACATTAGGGTAAACACATCCCTAATATACAATTATTGGGGGGG